>NC_089592.1:88424641-88738271 GCF_019320115.1 Miscanthus floridulus | reverse complement strand
CCTCAATGAAGCGACCGACACGCTTGCAAAAGCGGCGTCCAATCGAGAGCCGGTGCCAACGGACGTCTTCGCTAGTGACCAACACAAACCCTCGGTGCACTGTGAAGGGTCAGAGTAGGCCAACGATGGCCCGTCTGATCCAGCCCCAGGGGCTGACCAACCGATGGCTCCGTCCGGCCCCCAGGTCATGGACCTTGAAGAGAATCCAGCGACAGAGCCCGACCCTCAGGATGACTAGAGAACACTCTACCTCAACTCCTCCTCCGTGACACGCTGCCGACGAACAAGATGGAAGCTCGACGGCTTGCACGTCGTGCCAAGTCCTTCATTCTTGTAGAGGGCGAACTCTACAAACAAAGCCACACCAGGATCCTGCAACTCTGTATCCCATCGGACAGGGGAAGCTTTTGCTGAGTGATATCCATGGTGGGGTCTACGGTCACCACGTCGCGCCTAGAACCTTAGTTGGGAATGTATTCCGACAAGGCTTCTACTGGCCCACTGCAGTAGCTGACGCCGAGCAGATCGTGACATATGCCGTGAAGGTGAAAATGGTTTGGAGATGTTGCAAAGCTCACACATGTGATGATGAAGGAGCTTATTGCACATGAGACATGACATTGAGTCATGTGATCAAGGTGGAGAAGATCAAGACAAGACTTGGCTTGATGGACTGGTTGCAAGCGTGAAGGGCAAGTCGGAGGCTTTGGAGCGATGGACCGCGTGGTGGTGAAGCTTGAGCAAGACTTGGGGCCGATGGACGAAGGCAATGGTGAAAGGCAAGTGAAGTCAAGATCGATGAACCAATATGATCACGTGATGATATGAAGTGGATCATATCATTGTTGATCATATTGGTGCATGTGTTGCATCGACATTGGAGGAGATGGAATGAAATGCGCAAGGCAAAGGTATAACCTAGGGCATTTCATTTCACCGGTCATAGGTGTGTAGAGAAGTTGATGACCAAGATTAGGATAGATGGTCGTACTATCAAGAGGGGCAAACTTGTTTGCATATCGGTCATCTAGTGCCACTCGAGTGATCTAACTTTGCATCATCGCTAGGATCGAGTGGCGTGGCAAGTTGAGTGGCTAGTCCTTTGGAAAATGTTTGTGAAAAGCTAACACACATATACATGGTGGTGCACACTTGGTGGTGTTGGCACATTTGAAAACGAGAAGAAGTTAGAGTTATCATGAATCAACTTAGAGAAGAGAAAAAGGTTTTTTGGTGTACTTCGAACTATAGGATGGTCCTTGGATTGGAATACTGTTTTGATCCATTATGATTTAAATTAAGTATGCATGTGGGATGTGTAGCCCTCTAAGTAGCTTTCCAAAATGTCCAAGATCATCAAAATCAGAGTTCAGAGCTAAGAGTTATAGCCGTTTTAGCGATGAAAGGTCTGTGACCGGACGCTGGGGTCCAGCGTCCGGTCAGCACCTACAAGTTCGGTCACAGCGTCCGGTTAGTGTTTTTAGCGTGTCCAGAAGCGACCGGACGCTGGGAGAGTCTGGTCAGTGATGACTGGATGCGTTCGGTCGCTGAAAAAATCACTCTGGAACCTCTCTGTAAGTGATGCGCTGGGTTTCAGCGTCCGGTCAGTACGCGCTTTGCCCAGTGAAGGAGTAACGGTTATTTTAGCCCTTGGGGCTATAAAAGGAGTGTGGCCAGCCTTGAGCTGGTTGCTTAGCACCCTCACGCCTATGTGGCTTGTGTAGGAGTGCTTGGATGCCCTCTAACTCACTTGTGCTTGCAAGAGTGTGAATCAATTGCGAGTGGGTATGATTCTAGTGCGTTGCATTGTGAGATTGCATCGAGTGACAATAGATGATCGAGTTACAAGCTGGTGGTGCTTTGTAACACCTCTGGTGTTTTCGAGCTTGTTTAGCACCGCGATTTAGGCCTAAGAAAAATTACTGAACCGATTTTTTCTCGAATTTTAAAATTTAAAAACCAGTTTTTCGCGTCAACGGTAAAAATCAGAAATTATATTTTAAATTGCTAATTGTGGCGAATTATTTTGCACAAAATAATTACATAACACCTGATATTTTGTTCTATGGCTGGGTATGGGGTAGGAGCTGTCGCGTGAAATGTTTAGGGATGGTGGTCGATAGGATTGAAATCTTTTAGAGTGCCGACGATGTATCGCTATTCACATTTGCGTCGCACCGCGTCGTCGAGTCCCATCGTCGTGCCACTGCTCCCTCTCCCTCGCTTGCGTTGTGTCCGATATTTTTTGTGAGCGCCACCATTCGACTGCCCGTTTCATCGTGCCGTCTCTGCTGCAATGAAGGCTATGGTCTTATCCGTGTTAACCGGCACGCCCTACCGACCACGTTGGGCTAGGCCGTCCTACCATCGTGTTTAAGAAGTAACCAAGCCCGCACGCATCTCCTTGCTTGTTCGTCTTGAGCTAGTCTGTCTATGCTTGTCCTTGTTGCTTGCTTTGCTTGACTTGCTACCAAGCCTCGCGCTGCTTCCCTCCCTCTATTTTTCGACGGTCTCGGTCTTGTCCTTGCCTACCTTGTTTGTTGCGGTATCGTCTTGTCCATGCCAAATGACATGTCGTGCCGGCCACGTTGGGTCACGTTAGGCCGAGTCAGTCCTGCTTCCCCCTTCCTTTTTCTTCTCAGTTGTCATGGGGAGCCATCCCAGCTATGCTAGTCCTTCTCGCTCTACTCTCCCTTCCTTGTTTTCCTCCCACCGCAGCGTCCACGCCAGGGTCATCCGCGCCGATGCTGGCCTTACTCCGCGCACGAGCTCTCGGTCTGCTTCGGACCGCTATGCTTCCCTTGCTGTCGTCCCACACGCATGCTCGTGGCCTCGCGCTGGTCCCCGCTCCCCCCGTTGTGCTCCTCCTCCTGAGCCACTGCAGCGACCCTACCGCTGCCGTAGCACACCATGGCCACGCCTGAGCCCCGCTACATCCCCTGCGCCACTACCGTGCGCATGAGCACACCTTGCAGCTGGTGCCGTGGAGCTTGTTGCGCCATGGCCGCCACCGCTCGTCCGCGCACTCCTTACCACGAGCAAGCCCTGGTCCGCTCTAGACCGCTACGCCTACGCCGTAGTTGACACGCCTCCCTCCCACGCACCCGCCCTGACTACGCTGCCCACCATCGGTCCCTCGCGTGAGTGCATGGGCTCCCTTGGTTCTGCGCAGGAGGGCCTATCCTTGCCGAGCCACCACGACCCACAGCCGCCCTACCGAGCACAACCATAATGCCTCCCCCTGCACTGCCTTTCCATCCGCATGACTCCACCTCGGTCTTCACCGCTGCACAGTCGCCCTTGCCCGCAAGTCGCACCACCACCTCAACACCGACGTGTTCTTACCGTGGAGCCACCCGGTCCTAAGCGTCGGCGCCGTGGCTGGGGCACCATGCTTCTGCTCTGGCCGAGCCGTGTCCTCCAGTGGGTGCGCTCGGCATCGGGCAAGCCATGAGGCCGCCTCCATCACCATCGTCGATGAGCGCACCGACCGTATTTCGCCACCCAGCTTGGTGGCTCTATTCTATCCTCTGCTTTTCAGGAAAGAAAGAGAAGGTGAGAAAACATGATTTAGGTGGAAGCCAGGGGGGTAAATGAACTTGTCAATGGGTGTACGAAATAGTAGTTGGACCTTGATGTAATTTAAGGAAAGTTCAGGGCCATTTCGCATATGTGCCGCGCCACCTGCTCGCCTATGCCACTCGCGCCTACGCTGGGTTGGCCTGCCGCGTGCGTCTGTGGGCCACCCGATGCTTACGCCTAGGTCGGCCTTGGTCCACTTGCGCCTGGGCCGGTCGGGTGTCACTGTCGCCTAGGCCTCTGGCCGGCCTGTTTCCGCGTTGCTGGATTGCCGTCGAGCCTAGGCCACGCGTGCGCAGATTTCCCAGTTGGGCCGAATAGTTAGCTGCTGGTCCTTTTAGATTTCTAAAGCATTTGTTAATTTAGTTTCGTAAATAAACTTGTAAAATTCGTAGTAAATCATAGAAAATCATAAAAATGCCAAACCAATTTTGTTAGGCTCCTAAAATCATGATCTACCTGTTAGTATATTTTTGTTCATATAGTTTAATAATATTCTTGGAAGCTATATAATTAATTAAGGTACTTAATATTGTAAAAATATAAACTTGTAGGATTTTCCATGGTAAATTGGTAATAGTGTTGGATCTAAAATTTCTACAGTAGGTTCCTAGCAATACTAGCTACTCATTGTAATTCTTATAGCTCTAGAATAATTAAATTGCTAGATAGATAATGAGGTCCTATTTTGAATAAGGTTAAATTGATAGAACAGAATAAGAAACAACTTGGGTTTGTATAACTAAAACTTTGGTTGGGGAAGTAACGTCTGATTTGACAATATGGATGCGTAGACTAGCGCATAGAACTATCTCATTAGCATGTGAGGCGTGATCGGATTTCTAAGGAATTCGGCTGTCGTTGATTATTTACATCTATGCATTTGCATCAATGCATACCATATAGGTACGATGATGGATCCACGGATCAATTGAAGGATGATTGAGAATCCGAGGATGGTGCAATGGTATTCTCTCTAGGAGATGATGCAATAGGCTTCCTATCCAGTTGATGGTGGATGATCTAAAGATGCAGATACTAACTTTTTAATATATCTTACCTAGGCAAGCTCCGGTGCATAAACCCCTACCTTTCTGCAGTTTAAATATATTTGTGCATTAAGTTCCAAGGAGTTGAATGAAACCCACTTGCATATATATATCTTATCCTATGAGTCCTACTAGTATGATAGGATCATGTAGATTGCTATGCTACATGATTCTGGTTGAAGCCGAGTGATTGTCTGTCACTCGCGAGAGATAGTTAGTATATTATTGTACTATTATCTCTTGGAATATATAAATGGTGGAAAGAAAAAATGGTGACCAAGCAGGGGATATGGTTTGGGTATTGGTGGGTGTAAGAGGTGTATGTCGGCGTGGACGCGGGGCATAGCTTGGTTACACTGCTTTCCCTGTCTGTGTTGGTTAAGGACCGGCCATTAACATAAGACTCTAGGCAAGTCACGGACTTATTATTCCGAGCACATACTTGGGTATGGGCGCTTGGAAGACTTGTTGCTCTCTTGTCATGGGTTTCGGCTCTTTCCGGACCGACTGTCAGGGTTTCTTTTTGGTGGAGGAGGTCCTTGCACCGCACTAAGTCCGGGACTCAGGGGCGGGGGCTTGGAGTCCTAGTTTGGACGGAGACCTAGGACCCTAGGACAAGAGAGTGATGGGTTTGGTCCTGCTTGTGTGTTAGGTACAAGCGGGGCATGTGTTTTCGGGGTACCCAGCTAGGGACATTAATTTGTGCCTTAGGAGAGTGATGGTGTTGGTCCGGCTTATGCCTTAGCATCGTAGTAAGAACTAAAAGATGAAAGATGAAAGAAAAGGAAATCTGAATGCTTACCACCTACTTGAAAGTAGCACAAATGCTTACATAGAATGGTTAGTTAATGAACCAATGCGACTATTAATAAAAATCGAATATAAGGACGCACGCTTAGTAATGCTTCCTGTAAATGCAATAAACCCACCAGCCAAATAGCCTTGCATATCCTTGGAGTCTTTTCTTTTCTCCTATCAGGTAAGTCTTGCTGAGTACAATTGAGTACTCATGTTTTTATTCCCCCTGTTGCAGGTGACAGGTGGATGCTAGAGCTAACCCTTGTGTGTGGATACCTCCTGGTGGGCTCAGCGAGGATTCCTTTATGCTGCGATCATAGTTGTTATTTATACTCTCACAAAAACTCTCACCAAATGTTTTATAAATGAAAGTTTTATAATATGTTGTCATAGTTTATATAGCAATGCTTCATCATTGCATGAATAGATATTTATTTCTGCTGTAATTCTAATCACATGTTTATATTCCGCTGTTCAATTAAATTGTTTATAACTCTGATAATATGATTACATTTCAATGTTATAATAATAAATATTATACTCTGATGTTGTACTAAAAGTGATATAAGAAATGGTTAAGAATGTTGTAAGCTTATTCTCTCATTTGTAATCCTGATGGCAAAAATGTGGATTTCGAATTCTCCCCTGGGGTGTGCCCAATGGAACCAAATAATTTAGTGTTCTCTCCTGAGTGCTTAGTGTCTAATGGAAGACGAGCACTCCTGAGAGGCATTAGATTAGGCAATTCTACCACAGGTGCTATCAGAGCATAAATGAGGAAATAAAGCTTCTAAAACCTTTTCTAAAATAAAATCTGACAACAAATGCTTTTCAAAAAGTTAGGGCGTCTTTATGCAAAGTTATATAAGTAGCCCTATTACTATGGTTATGTATCCAGGATAGATGGCACTCTGCTGACTTAGGTAGGCTTAATCAAGTTTTCTGCAGGTACACTAACCCTGAGCATAGTTCGATAGTATCGACTAGCTACAGGGAGAGAACGCTGTGCTAAAAATTTGAGAATGGTTGCCCTATATGTTGGCAATAGTGGAAGAATGTATAGGACATGCATTCAATGCATATCCTGTTTGTGCATTATAGTGCCATATTGCTTGTAGATACGCCATCCATATGTGTCACACATGTCGTATTATGCATGACTGGCTCGTTTCTATCCCAGAGTTAGGTCTGCACTGTGGCTTCATGCTCTGCGGTTCGCCCATGGTTCATGTTGGTCATGACCCACATCTCCCCAGTACCCTTTTCTATGCCCTTGTCAGACACCTGCCCTATAGTTGTACTAGTCAGTAATGGCATCGCACATCGCTCACCTCGAACGCAGCAGGAATTTGGTCGATTCGTCATAGTGATCCTACGTGGGGAACCCTGGTGGGCCACGCCAGGACACTGAACCGCTCTGCCTTTATAAGCATAGCCTGGCTTAGCCATTGGTACCACCAATCGGCGCACTTTAGCTTGCTTAGCTCTTCTTTTGAGCTAGCCTTTCGCTCAGCCTTCCTTGCAACCACCGCCAGAAATGGCAGGAGCCTATGTTAGTAGTTACTGCCTGAATGTTGAGGGTTTTCCTAGAATCCTACATGCCACCCTACAAAAGCTTGGAGTCAAAGATCGTCCCGAGTATGAGGTCGTGAGTATGAGGAGCATGGCACCGAGCGGTGTGAGGTCACCGTCTACATTAGGAAGAGTGAAGAGTTCCCCAACCTCACTGAAGTATGGAGTGTGACCACAACCGGTTTAGGTTCTTCGACACCTACCAGGTTGTGGCCCACAAACCTTGCGGTACCTCTGCCAGATCTATGAGGAGCCCATTACCCATACCCCCATGAAGTTCTTTCCACTTTGGGGCAAGAATCGGTGGGGCATGGAGGGCTCGCATGGAGGCTCTGCAAGGGCGGGATGTGCAAGAGGATAGTCTAATCGTGGTGCACTTGTCCACGTACCTGCTTGCTCTGGATGAGCAGTATGACCAGCAAGCTTTGGAACTGAGGATCTACCTCCGTCAAGCTGAGGAAGCCGAGATCTTCACCCCGAATGCTTGAGGTAGCAGCTTGCTGAAGCGCATGCCAGTGCTGTAGCTGCTGAGAGCCAGGAGATTACCATGTCAGAAGCTCTGAAGGAGGTTGAAGATCGGCATGTCCATCAGCTATGTGAGGCCTATCTTGTCACCAGGGCTAAGCGGAGGACGCTAGCTGCTGAAAGGCAGGATGCCTCGATCTTGGAAGGAATCCCTATCCACCCGCTAGAAAGAAGAACCAGTGTTATAGTGCCGCCAGCACCTCCACCCTCAGAAGTGTTAGAAGTAGAGCCCTTGATTCCTCTCACTCAGCCATTGCCATGAGAAGATGTAGATCCATAGCTAGGGCAATAGAAGAATCCGCCACGCCCAGGAATGAAGATGCGTGGCTCAGAGTAGATTAGTTGCCTTAGGATGCTGTAACCCGTAGTAGTAGTGTTTGTTGTCGCTGTTCTCTGGTATTGTACTCTTGTTGTTGTTGTCGTCCATAGTTGTTGAGCTCGTCCGACCATAGGTGAATGCTGTGTCGTGAATGGGAGCCTGAATGCCTATACGTTGTACCCGTATCAGACCGTTCGGAATATGCATGTTGTTTATTTCACTGTGTTTATTGCGTTCATCTACTTTAAGTTTCGTTAGACGTGCTTAAAGTTTTCAAGGGCAATATTAAGTGGGTTACAAGAGAAGTTGCCATTCAGATATCAGCAGATCAACCATGGTTGGATAATTTTGGACACTGTATCGACTAATTGTGGATGTTCCAACAAAACACTTGAATCACTTTAAATCAAATCCGCCATGGGATTTGAATTCCCTGTCCCTTGTTGTAAAGAGAACCATTGTTGTTTGAATTTTCCCTTGCAATATTCCCCTTACTGTGTGGTGTATGACCCCACCCGCCTTCATGCATGTAAATTGGTAGCAATTGCCTAGTTAATAGCTTATGGTGCCATGACAAAACCGAGGGCTCCCTGTGGAACAGCTGCCATATAGTGATGCTGCTCGGCATGCGCTGGTATCGAGGTTGTTAACCAATTACCTTTGCCAAGTTATATTGCCGTACCCCTTTTGCTACAAATATTCACCTTGAAAATGTTCAGGTGTTTAAACAGGAAATCCACAACAGGTTGATGACATAGTGTTCTCTCAAAGTAGACAAGAGGAGGTGGTTTTGGAGGAAGAAAGTATGACATGGTCTCAGTCTACATGAAAGATGGATGTGGGTCGAGTAAGGAAAGAAAAAGAAGCATAGTAAAGAAGGTTAGTCGTGGATAGTCGGGAGTAATTATAAAAGGCTGAGTGGATGTCATGTCTCAAGCCTATGTTTAGTTGGCCGCGCTATGCATGCTGGGTTGTTTCGCTGCATGCCCTATGAATGCTATCCATATCAGGTCCTTAGCTCCCCATTCTCGCATGGCCGTGGCATCATGTTGCACTCGTTGTCTTTGTGCACTGTGCGTTTCTCATTTTCCTAGCATCCGATCGGCTCTCGACTCTCACATCTCATCCATCATACTGGACCCCCCCTTCCCTCTCCTTTCTTTTTTTCTTTTGGTGACACGGCCACCCACATGCTTGCCTCGTCGAGTGGACCTCCCCTCTCCTCTCCTTTATTTTTCCCCTCTACCGCTCGTGTAGGAAGCACACCATGTCTGATCTTATCTTCACAGCATGAACCGTCTGTGAATCCCATCCCCGCAACATCCACTTCCAGGGTGTTGCGCCTCACCACCATTCACCGATATAAGGTACCCTTGGTCCTTGCTCTTCTTCTTCATCCCCATCCCTTCGAATCCAACGTAGAGCTATGAAATCCAGTCGACGGTGTGAAGCTAGGTTCGTCAGTCTGAGGTGATGGTGTAATCTGAGAAGAAGAAATGATCTGGTTTTCGGAGAAGTTCAAGTCTACCTTTGGATAGCTCGATTTTAGGGTTTGCGATGTTTTACTTCTCAGTCGACTATTTTTGGATCTGTTGGTGCTATGCCATGTTTTGGATAATTATTATCTTGTTGTTTCTCCATTGCCCTCAGCTATCTCGACTTCTGGATTAAGTCTCGGTTGTACTAGGTTGCTCTTAACCATGTATCTCTGAATCCCCATGTGGTTTAGCATTCGAAGTCATGTAATCTTTCGTGTAATCCCTGATCTACGAAATGTGAGCATGTTTTTTTTCCTCTTCTGGTTCTTGCTTCGAATCTTGGGATGAGATTCTTTTTAAGGGGGGGTTGGTTGTAACACCTCTGGTGTTATGAGCTTGTTTAGCACCGTGATTTAGGCCTAAGAAAAATTACTGAACCGATTTTTCTTGGATTTTAAAATTTAAAAACCAGTTTTTTGCGTCAACGGTAAAAGTCAGAAATTATATTTTAAATCGCTAATTGTGGCAAATTGTTTTGGCAAAATAATTACATAACACCTAATATTTTATTCTATGGCTGGGTATGGAGTAGGAGCTGTCGCGTGAAATGTTTAGGGATGGTGGTCGATAGGATTTAAATCTTTTGGAGTGCCGACGACGTATCGCTGCTCACATTTACGTCGCACCGCATCATCGAGTCCCGTCATCATGCCGCTGCTCCCTCTCCCTCGCTTGCGTCGTGTCCAATATTTTTATGTGAGCGCCACCGTTCGACTGCCCATTTCATCGCATCGTCTCTGCTGCAATGAAGGCCACGGTCTTATCCGTGCCAACTGGCATGCCCTGCCAGCCACATTGGGCCAGGCCATCCTGCCATCGTGTTTAAGAAGTAACCAAGCCTGCACGCGTCTCCTTGCTTGTTCGTCTTGAGCTAGAATGTCTCTGCTTGTCCTTGTTGCCTACTTTGCTTGACTTGCTACCGAGCTTCGCGCTGCTTCCCTCCCTCTATTTTTCTGTGGTCTCGGTCTTGTCCTTGGCCTACCTTGTTTGCTGCAGTCATGGTCTTATCTGTGCCAAATGACATGTCGTGCCAGCCATGCTGGGTCACGTTAGGCCGAGTCAGTCCTGCTTCCCCCTCCCTTTTTCTTCTCAAATTGCCGTGGGGAGCCATCCCAGCTCTGCTAGTCCTTCTCGCTATGCTCTCCCTTCCCTGTTTCCTCCCACTGCAGTGTCCATGCCAGGGCCATCTATGCTGGTGCCGGCCTTACTCTGCGCACGAGCTCCTGGTCTGCTTTAGACCGCTATACTTCCCTTGCTATCGTCCCACGCGCATGCCCGTGGCCTCACGCTGGTCCCTTGCTCCTCGCCGCTGTGCTGCTCCTCCCGAGCCACTACAGCGACCTGCCACTGCCACAGGCATGCCATGACCAGCTCGAGCCCCGCTACGTCCCCTGAGCCACTACCCGCGCACGCGAGCACGCCTTGCCGCCGGTGCCGTGGAGCTTGCTGCGCCATGGCCAGCCACCGCTCGGCCGCGCACTCCTTCCCACGAGCAAGCCCTAGTCCGCTCTGGACCACTACGCCCCACACCGCAGTCGACGTGCCTCCCTACCGTGCACCCGCCCTGACTACGCCGCCCACCGCCGGTCCCTCATGTGAGTGCGTAGGCTCCCTTGGTTCCGCGCTGGAGGGCCTGTCATCATCGAGCCCGCCACGACCCGCAGCCGCCCCACCAAGCGCAACCACAACACCTCCCCCGCGCTGCCTTTCCGCGTATGACTCCACCCCACTCCTTCACCGCTGCACAGTCGCCCTTGCCCGGCAAGCCGCACCACCACCTCACCACCGGCGTGTTCTTACCGTGGAGCCGCCCGGTCCCGAGCGTCGGCGCACGTGGCCGGGGCACCATGCTTCTGCTTTGGCTGAGCCGCGTCCTCCAGTGGGTGCTCCTAGCATCGAGCAAGCCATGAGGTCACCTCCTCACCACCATCGACGAGCGCGTGGCTGGATTTCACCACCGATCGATGGCTCTATTCCGTCCTCTGCTTTTGGGGAAAGAAAGAGAAGGTGAGAAAACGTGATTTAGGTGGAAGCCAAGGGGGGTAATGAACTTGTCAGTGGGTGTACGAAATAGTAGTTGTACCTTGACGTAATTTAAGGAAAGTTCAGGGGCCGTTTTGCATATGTGCCACGCCACTTGCCCGCCTAGGCCGCTCGTGCCTGCGCTGGGCCGGCCTGCCGCGTGTGTCTGTGGGCCACCCACTGCTTGCGCCTGGGTCGGCCTTGGTCCGCTTGCGCCTAGGCCGGTCGGGTGTCACTGCCGCCTGGGCCTCTGGCCGGCCTGTTTCCATGTTGCTGGATTGCCGTCGCGCCTGGGCTGCGCGTGCATGAATTTCTAAGTTGTGCCGAATTGTTAGCTACTGGCCCTTTTAGATTTCTAAAGCATTTGTTAATTTAGTTTCGTAAATAAACTTGTAAAATTCATAGTAAATCATAGAAAAATCATAAAATGCCAAACCAATTTTATTAGTCTCCTAAAATAATGATCTACCTGTTAGTATATTTTATTCACATAGTTTGATAATATTCTTGGAAGCTATATAATTAATTAAGGTACTTAATATTGTAAAAATATAAACTTATAGGATTTTTCATGGTAAATTGGTAATAGTGTTGGATCTGAAATTTCTACAGTAAGTTCCTAGCAATACTAGCTACTCACTGTAATTCTTATAGCTCTAGAATAATTAATTTGCTAGATAGATAGTGAGGTCCTATTTCGAATAAAGGTTAAATTGATAGAACGGAATAAAGAAACAACTTGGGTTTGTATAACTAATATTTGGTTGGGAAGTAACGTCTGATTCGACAACATGGATGCGTAGACTAGCGCGTAGAACTATCTTGTTAGCATGTGAGGCATGATCAGATTTTTAAGCATTTTGGCTGTCGTTGATTATTTACATCTATGCATTTGCATCAATGCATACCATATAGGTACGATGATGGATCCACGGATCAATTGAAGGATGATTGAGAATCCGAGGATGGTGCAATGGTATTCTCTCCAAGAGATGATGCAATGGGCTTCCTATCCAGTTGATGGTGGATGATCTGAAGATGCAAATACTAACTTTTTAATATATATCTTATTCAGGCAAGCCCCGGTGCATAACCCCTACCTTTCTGCAGTTTAAATTATATTTGTGCATTAAGTTCCAAGGAGTTGAATGAAACCCACTTTCATATATATATATATATATATATATATATATATATATATATATATATATATATATATATATATATATATATATATATATATATATATATATATATATATATATATATATATATCTTTATCCTATGAGTCCTACTAATATGACAGGATCGTGTAGATTGCTATGCTATAGGACTCCGGTAGAAGCCGAGTGATTCTCTGTCACTCGTGAGAGATAGGAAGTATATTACTGTACGATTATCTCTTGGAATATATAAATGGTGGAAAGGAAAATGATGATCGAGCAGGGATATGGTTTGGGTATTGGTGGGTGTAAGAGGGTGTGTCGTCGTGGATGTGGGCATAGCTTGGTTACACTGCTTTCCCCGTCTATGTCGGTTAAGGACCGGCCATTGCATAAGACTCTAGGAAAGTCACAGACTTATTATCCTGAGCACATACTTGGGTATGGGCGCTTGGAAGACTTGTTGCTCTCTTGTCGTGGGTTCTGGCTCTTTCCGGATCGACTGTTAGGGTTTCTTTTTAGTGGAGGAGGTCCTTGCACCGTACTGAGTCCGGGACTCAGGGGCGGGGCCTTGGAGTCCTAGTTTGGATGGGGACCTAGGACCCCAGGACAGGAGAGTGATGGGTTGGTCCTGCTTGTGCCTTAGGTACAAGCGGAGCGTGTGTTTTCGGGGTACCCAGCTGGGGGCATTGATTCGCAAATCACCGGACAATCCGGTACTGCTTGTCTACGGTTTAGCATCGTAGTGAGAACTAAAAGATGAAAGATGGAAGAAAAGGAAATCTGATTGCTTACCACCTGCTTGAAAGTAGCATAGGTGCTTACATAGAATGGTCAGTTAATGAACCAATGCGGGTATTAATCAAAATCGAATATAAGGACGCACGCTTAGTAATGCTTCCTGTAAATGCAATAAACCCACCAGCCAGATAGCCTTGCATATCCTTGGAGTCAATTCTTTCTTCCTATTGGGTAAGTCTTGCTGAGTACAATTGAGTACTCAGAGTTTTATTCCCCCTGTTGCAGGTGACAGGTGGATGCTAGAGCTGACCCTTGTGTGTGGATACCTCCTGGTGGCCTCAGCGAGGATTCCTTTACGCTGTGACCATAGTTGTTATTTATAAATCTCACCAAATGTTTTTATAAATGAAAGTTTTATAATAGATTGTCTTAGTTTATATATCAATGCTTCATCATTGCATGAATAGATATTTATTGCCGCTATAATTCTGATCACATGTTTATATTCCGCTGTTCAATTAAACTGTTTATAACTCTAATAATATGATTACATTCTGCTGTTATAATAATAAATATTATATGCTAATGTTGTACTAAAAGTGATGTAAGAAATAGTTAAGAATGTTGTAAGCTTTATTCTCTCATTTGTGATCCTAATGGCAAAAATGTGGATTTTTGGGTTCTCCCCTGGGGTGTGCCCGATGGAACCGAGTAATTTAGTATTCTCTCCTGAGTGCTTAGTGTCTAATGGGAGTCCCAGTTTGGATGGGGACCTAGGACCCCAGGACAGGAGAGTGATGGGTTGGTCCTGTTTGTGCCTTAGGTACAAGCGGAGCGTGTGTTTTTGAGGTACTTAGCTGGGGGCATTGATTCGCAAATCGCCGGGCGATCCGGTATGCCTTGTCTACGGTTTAGCATCGTAGTGAGAACTAAAAGATGAAAGATGGAAGAAAAGGAAATCTAATTGCTTACCACTTGCTTGAAAGTAGCACAAGTGCTTACATAGAATGGTTAGTTAATAAACTAATGCGGCTATTAATAAAAATCAAATATAAGGACGTACGCTTAGTAATGTTTCCTGTAAATGCAATAAACCCACCAGCCAGATAGCCTTGCATATCCTTGGAGTCAATTCTTTCCTCCTGTCTGGTAAGTCTTGCTGAGTACAATTGAGTACTCAGAGTTTTATTCCCCCTGTTGCAGGTGACAGGTGGATGCTAGAGCTGACCCTTGTGTGTGGATACCTCCTGGTGGCCTCAGCGAGGATTCCTTTATGCTGTGATCATAGTTGTTATTTATAACTCTCACCAAATGTTTTTATAAATGAAAGTTTTATAATATGTTGTCATAGTTTATATATCAATGCTTCATCATTGCATGAATAGATATTTATTGCCGCTGTAATTCTGATCACATGTTTATATTCCGCTGTTCAATTAAACTGTTTATAACTCTGATAATATGATTACATTCCGCTGTTATAATAATAAATATTATATACTGATGTTGTACTAAAAGTGATGTAAGAAATAGTTAAGAATGTTGTATGCTTTATTCTCTCATTTGTGATCCTGATGGCAAAAATATAGATTTTCGGGTTCTCCCCTAGGGTGTGCCCGATAGAACCGAGTAATTTAGTGTTCTCCCCTGAGTGCTTAGTGTCTAATGGGAGTCCCAGTTTGGACAGGGACCTAGGACCCGAGGACAGGAGAGTGATGGGTTGGTCCTGCTTATGCCTTAGGTACAAGCGGAACATGTGTTTTCGGGGTACTCAGCTGGGGGCATTGATTCACAAATCGCTGGGCGATCCAGTACGGCTTGTCTACGGTTTAGCATCATAGTGAGAACTAAAAGATAAAAGATGGAAGAAATGGAAATCTGATTGCTTACCACCTGCTTGAAAGTAGCACAGGTGCTTACATAGAATGGTCAGTTAATGAACGAATGCGACTATTAATAAAAATCAAATATAAGGACGTACGCTTAGTAATGCTTCCTATAAATGCAATAAACCCACCAGGCAGATAGCCTTGTATATCCTTGGAGTCAATTCTTTCCTCCTGTCGGGTAAGTCTTGCTGAGTACAATTGAGTAGTCAGAGTTTTATCCCCCTATTGCAGGTGACAGGTGGATGCTAGAGCTAACCCTTGTGTGTGGATACCTCCTGGTGGCCTCAGCGAGGATTCCTTTACGCTGTGATCATAGTTGTTATTTATAACTCTCACCAAATGTTTTTATAAATGAAAGTTTTATAATATGTTGTCATAATTTATATATCAATGCTTCATCATTGCATGAATAGATATTTATTGCCGCTATAATTCTGATCACATGTTTATATTCCGCTGTTCAATTAAACTGTTTATAACTCTGATAATATGATTACATTCCGCTATTATAATAATAAATATTATATGTTGATGTTGTACTAAAAGTGATGTAAGAAATGGTTAAGAATGTTGTAAGCTTTATTCTCTCATTTGTGATCTTGATGGCAAAAATGTGGATTTTCGGGTTCTCCCCTAGGGTGTGCCCGACGGAACCGAGTAATTTAGTGTTCTCCCCTGAGTGCTTAGTGTCTAATGGGAGTCCCAGTTTGGACAGGGACCTAGGATCCTAGGATAGGAGAGTGATGGGTTGGTCCTGCTTATGCCTTAGGTACAAGCGGAACATGTGTTTTTGGGGTACTCAGCTGGGGGCATTGATTCACAAATCACCGGGCAATCCGGTATGGCTTGTCTACGGTTTAGCATCGTAGTGAGAACTAAAAGATGAAAGATGGAAGAAAAGGAAATCTGATTGCTTACCACCTGCTCGAAAGTTGCACAGGTGCTTACATAGAATGGTCAGTTAATGAATCAATGCGGCTATTAATAAAAATCAAATATAAGGACGTATGCTTAGTAATGCTTCCTATAAATGCAATAGATCCACTAGCCAGATAGCCTTGCATATCCTTGGAGTCAATTCTTTTCTCCTGTCGGGTAAGTCTTGCTGAGTACAATTAAGTAGTCAAAGTTTTATTCCCCCTGTTGCAAGTGACAGGTGGATGCTAGAGCTAACCCTTGTGTGTGGATACCTCCTGGTGGCCTCAGCGAGGATTCCTTTACGCTGTGATCATAGTTGTTATTTATAACTCTCACCAAATGTTTTTATAAATGAAAGTTTTATAATATGTTGTCATAATTTATATATCAATGCTTCATCATTGCATGAATAGATATTTATTGCCACTGTAATTCTGATCACATGTTTATATTCCGCTGTTCAATTAAACTTTTTATAACTCTGATAATATGATTATATTCCGCTGTTATAATAATAAATATTATACGCTGATGTTGTACTAAAAGTGGTGTAAGAAATGGTTAAGAATGTTGTAAGCTTTATTCTCTCATTTGTGATCCTGATGGCAAAAATGTGGATTTTTTGGTTCTCCCCTAGGGTGTGCCCGATGGAACCAAGTAATTTAGTGTTCTCCCCTGAGTGCTTAGTGTCTAATGGGAGTCTTAGTTTGGATGGGGACCTAGGACCCCAGGACAGGAGAGTGATGGGTTGGTCCTGCTTGTGCCTTAGGTACAAGCGGAGCGTGTGTTTTCGGCGTACTCAGCTAGGGGCATTGATTCGTAAATCGCCGGGCGATCCGGTATGGCTTGTCTACGGTTTAGCATCGTAGTGAGAACTAAAAGATGAAAGATGGAAGAAAAGGAAATCTGATTGCTTACCACCTACTTAAAAGTAGCACATGTGCTTATATAGAATGGTCAGTTAATGAATGAATGCGGTTATTAATAAAAATCGAATATAAGGACGTACGCTTAGTAATTCTTCCTGTAAATACAATAAACCCACCAGCCAGATAGCCTTGCATATCCTTGGAGTCAATTCTTTTCTTCTATCGGGTAAGTCTTGCTAAGTACAATTGAGTACTCAGAGTTTAATTTCCCTGTTGCAGGTGACAGGTGGATGCTAGAGCTGACCCTTGTGTGTGGATACCTCCTAGTGGCCTCAGTGAGGATTCCTTTATGCTATGATCGTAGTTGTTATTTATAACTCTTACCAAATGTTTTTATAAATGAAAGTTTTATAATATGTTGTCATAGTTTATATATCAATGCTTCATCATTGCATGAATAGATATTTATTGCCGTTGTAATTCTGATCACATGTGTTATATTCCGCTGTTCAATTAAACTATTTATAACTCTAATAATATGATTACATTCCGCTGTTATAATAATAAATATTATACACTGATGTTGTACTAAAAGTGATGTAAGAAATGGTTAAGAATGTTGTAAGCTTTATTCTCTCATTTGTGATCCTGATGGCAAAAATGTGGATTTTTGGGTTCTCCCCTAGGGTGTGCCTGACGGAACCGAGTAATTTAGTATTCTCCCCTGAGTGCTTAGTGTCTAATGGGAGTCCCAGTTTGGACAGGGACCTAGGACCCTAGGACAGGAGAGTGATAGGTTGGTCCTGCTTGTGCCTTAGGTACAAGCGGAGCATGTGTTTTTGGGGTACTTAGCTGGGGGCATTGATTCGCAAATCGCCGGACGATCTGGTATGACTTGTCTACGGTTTAGCATCATAGTGAGAACTAAAAGATGAAAGATGGAAGAAAAGGAAATCTAATTGCTTACCACCTGCTTGAAAGTAGCACAGGTGCTTACATAGAATGGTCAGTTAATGAACCAATGCGGCTATTAATAAAAATCAAATATAAGGACGTACGCTTAGTAATGCTTCCTGTAAATGCAATAAACCCACTAGCCAGATAGCCTTGCATATCCTTGGAGTCAATTCTTTCCTCCTGTCGGGTAAGTCTTGCTGAGTACAATTGAGTACTCAGAGTTTTATTCACCCTGTTGTAGATGGCAGGTGGATGCTAGAGCTGACCCTTGTATGTGGATACCTCCTAGTGGCCTCAACGAGGATTCCTTTACACTGTGATCATAGTTGTTATTTATAACTCTCACCAAATGTTTTTATAAAGGGAAATTGGCTAGCAGACACTTAAAGTGGAGGTCGTTTACTGGCGGACACCCAAAGTGGAGCTATTTGCTGAAAGACACTATCGTTGCTGACAATTATGCTACTGGACACCATGCTCCTTATTTTATTCATTTCCAGTAGTTGAGGAGAGAGAGGAGCGGTGAAATGACATTCTTGCCCCTGCCGCTTTCTTCTTCCTCTCTCCCTTTCTCTTTTTCTGTTTCCTGTGTCGGCGCACGGAGGTGAAGCTAAGGCGGTGGCTGCTAGTGCAGGTTTGCTGGGCAGCTAGGCAGGTCAGGCGGCATAGGGAGCATCTTGAGCATATGCTTCGTCTCCTCCATCTGTGTCACCGTGTTGAGCGACCACCGGTCCACCGGTCTTCACCGTCGCCTTGCTCAGGACGGTCAGGTTAGGCGTGTGTGGGAGCGGGACCGCTTCTTCTTGGCGTAGTACTCATGGTCGAGCTCATGCAGGTCGTGCAGGTCCATGGGCACAAAGATGGCTAGCTTCCTGGCGCGGTCGCCATGATGACCCTGGCCATCTTGGCGAAGGGGCTCTCAGAGGTGGGCTTGTGGCGGTAGAAGGGCGTGCCCGTGGTGAAGATGGCGATGGAGACAGCGAGGCCGAGCATGGGCAGCGCTTAGCTGATGGTCCAGCCGACGTTGTCCTGAATGTAGACGAGCACGGTGTTGTCGAAGAGCATGCTGAAGAAGATGTTGAACATCCACCAGTTGAAGAAGGAGAGCTTGTGGCTGTGCTCTAGCGGGTGGGTGTCGTCGAACTGGTCCACACCGATGGTGGAGATGTTGGGTTTGATGCTGCCCGTGCCCACGGCCAGGATGTACAGGGCCAGGAAGAAGACGCCTAGCTACGCACTCGTCGCCTACTGCACGTAGTTGGGGTCCGCCATGCTGGCTTTGCACTTGGGCGGCCGGGGCACCCATGTGAGCCACGAGCCTGCATCCACCACACAGCCACTAGACCTGTCAGCACGCCTCGCAAACATGGGTGGCGTCACAGCCGCGACCATGGCCCCCTTCACGCTGACGCCGATGAGGCGCACGTGGTATGCGGCCTCGCCGGCGGCGTCCCGTGGTGGTAGGATCGGCATGAGCGAACAAGTGGATGCGTGCACGAGGGGCAGCACAGACACGAGCAGGCGTGGGCAGGAGCAGCGCGGTGCGGCGATGCGGATGAGCGGACGCAGGTAGGGTAGCGTGGTGGATGATCGATCAAGCAGACACAGGCATGATGGAGCGGCAGAGCAGACGCGCATGAGTTCTGAGCGGACACGCTCTGAGCAGACACGCGCGAGCTTCGAGCTACGGGCAATGGAGAGGATGCACAAGCGGACATGCTTCTAGTCCTCGTACGCGTCCTTCACCGCCGTCACACCGAGCACGAACGCCAACGGGAGCACAGAAGAGGCCAGCGTGAGCACACCGAGCTATGGCACCATGTTCAGTGCCACCAGCATGAGGAAGTAGAGGTAGGCCACATGGTGGAACTGCTCGTAGAGGTTGCGTGGGAGGAAGGTGAGAATGGTGTACTTGGTGGTGTGGATCGAGTTGTTGGGGAGCCCGGCCGGCGACGCATTCATGCGCTCCACATCGTTGATGTACACGAACCATGCATCCTCGTCGTGGAGGTTGCACTGCGAGCCAGCATGCTCGGACGCAGACTGCCTGGTGGACACCCACCCGAGCCCGATGGGTCCCCCGATGCAGACCTGTCGCGGTGGAACCGGAAGCTCTCGAGCGACAATGCCATGGACTCAGCCTTGGAGCCCAACCTAAAGTTATTGGTCGCTGTCGACAGAATATCATCGGCAGTCCACCGAGCGGTATCCTGCGATGGTAGATTGATCGGCAGAGGAGCGTGTAATCAAGAACAAGAAGGCAACAGAGACACACGAGTTATACAGGTTCAGGCCGTCAGTATGACGTAATACCTTACTCCTATGGTCTATTAGTTTGTATTAGCTATTGTATGATTTGCCATGATTTCGTAGGGGGTCCCTGCCCGCCTTATATAGTCTGGGGGGCAAGGTTACAAGTCGGTTAGATCTGAGAGATAACTAGAAAGTAATAACAGATTACAAGAAACATGGGATCATACGTATCCTAACAGATCTCGTAACATCTTCAGGATATCCTCCCTGTGCCTTGCGGGAGTCGCCGAGCAGAATCGTGCCCCGCAAGGCTCCTTCTCGTGGGCTAGGCCGCCCCTGGCGGCATAGCCCATGTGGCCTACCATGGGTATCTGGGGTCGTACCCCCACAGCTAGTCCCCGAGCGCCTTGTACCCATTGTGTAACGCCGTCTTGAGCTTTTCTGAGCAGGTGCGAACCAAAACCAAGCTGTCCAAATCATGGTCTGACCACCATAATGAATCGCCGAGCAGTTGTGAGCAGCTGTCGAGCAGCGTGCAACATCGCCGAGCAGTGTGTTCTGAGCACGGCTTGACATAAGGGTGTAAGGAGCTCAAGTCCAAAATTGAAAATTCCTGCACGGTAAAATGAAGTGTGCCTACTTAGAGTCCGACCACGAGGGTTAGGATACCTTGTTTTAGCTTTCAAAGGCTTGGAGTCTTTCAGAAGAAGCAAACACATTCACCGCAAGGTGAAGTGTGCCCACTTAGTCCTCGAGCCTAATAGTAGGTGATGTAGTCACGTGGTGCCAGGCTCAGAAAATAGTAAACCGACCGAGCAGGTAGCCAGTCCCCGAGCGTAGCCTCGAGGTGAAAAACAAACACATTCACCGCAAGGTGAAGTGTGCCCACTTAGTCCCGAGCCTGACAGTTGGTGACGTAGTCACGTGGTGCCAGTCTCAGAAAAAAGTAAACCGGCCGAGCAAGTAGCCAGTCCCCGTGTTTCGGGCGAAGATATCGGATAAATCAAACCATGGAGAAAAAATCAGAGTAATGGATGTACAGTATCGGTTACTGAGCCTCATTAAATTGCGGAGAAAACGGTGAATATTTGGCGGCGATAAATGAGCGACGTGGGCTACTGTTACGTGATAGCCCAAGTTCCGGCCCATTAAACCATGTTGGAGGAGTCGAAGTAGCACTGATCGTGGGAACGGTTTCCCAAAACCCTCAGATGCAAGGAAAGGTGGGGAAAGTGCTTTATAACCATGCCGCCACATACATCGCCTCCTACCTCTGTCAATCTGCCCTGCTTCCTTCCTTCGCAATCCCTGCGCTCCACATTTCGCACCAACACGAGCACTCGCCTCCAATCTAGGACCAATCTGGAGAAAATGGCGCCGAAAAAAGGAGCCGCGAAGCCAAGGAAGGCGGCCACCGGAGCCAGCCGTGATGAGGAGTGGGTGTCGTCGAAGACGGGGGTGGCAGATCTCAACAGGATGGTGGTGGCTGGCGTGCTCCCATACCACCTCACTGCCAGATGGCGGCCGGCTAGTGGTGAGGCCTTCCCAACACCTCATACTGATGAGGCTGTAGTATTTCAAGATTATTTCTAGCGAGGATTAGGGTTTCCTGTCCACCCCTTTTTGAGGGACCTTATGGAGTTTTGGGCGATTAGCCTCTACAATCTTCACCCCAACACCATACTGGACGTGTCGATCTTTATCCATTTCTACGAGGCGTTTCTCGGTGTTCTTCCACACTTCAACCTCTTCAGGCACCTATTTTGTCTGAAGAAGAAGGGGGGCAGCGGTTCCAAGGTGGTCGGCAGCATGTACCTACAGCTCAGGGATGGGATGGCCAGTGAATACATCAACGTTCTGCTAAATACCTCCCTAAAAGGTTGGAACGCCAGATGGTTCTATATCAAACAAAGTCACCCAATGATTCGATGCGACGTCCACCACATCCCGGTTAACCATAGTAACTGGTCGGAAAGACCCAACAATGCTGACATGGAGCAAGTAATGGAACTTCTGGACTTGATTAAGGGCGTGGAGCTTAGGGGTGAACTGGTTGCAGCTAGCTTCATAGTGCGGCGCATCCAACCCTGCAAAGAGAGGGCCCACCCGGCATTCGACTACAAAGGTGATAACGACGGTACCCGGGAAAACACAGACCGTCTGACGAAGAAAGAAGTAATAGACCATGCGATGGACCTATTTACTTCCAATGTCTCATTTAGCTGGCCAAAAGGAACGAAGGCTTTCAACTGCACCAATCCACCTCCTCAGGTAACCCTTTCACTTCGCATTGATCAGGCATCAATTGCCGAGCAAAGGACTGACTTACTTATGAAAAGATCCATTCGTAGGATAGGGCAATATACTTTTCAAACGTGCCGAGAGCCAATTGGCCGAAAGGAGTAGACATTCGACGGCCGCTACAGCCCAAAGAGGAGGAGCCGAGCACCTCATCGGATAGTCCATCCCCAGTATCGGAGAAGATCCACGGGAAAAGACCGGCAATAGATGAGCCAGTCCAAAAAGGAGAAAGACCGCAGGCTCTACTGCACACAAATCGGGTGGCATCTCGCTTGGTGAAGACCAAACCGCTCGACCACAAAGAACCGCTATGCTGGAGTGGTCGGACGATGATGAGGACCAGTCAGCGAATCCACCGAGCACGAAGGAGGCATCGACGGATGCTGAAGCTCCCGAGCAGCAAGCGAGGAAAAGTTATGTGCGGGCAACGATAGAAGTCCCAGCGGTGCAAACGACCAAAGTCCCCAAGCAACAAGAGGGGATAACCGTAGAGCAGCACACAGAGGGGGCCCCAGGGTACCAAGAAGAGCGGTAGCCCGCTGCAGAGGAGCAAGAGTCCTCCCATCAGGCAGACCAAGCAGCCACGCCTGGGGGATCAGGCAGGCATCACCAATTCAAGAAATTTAATCGGAAGACCAAACCGTAAGTATATTTGTCTTGGAGTAATAATATTGTTCCTTGATTTCTCTTGGTTACTGACAAGCCGATATTACGCAGGGCAACATCGAGGCCCGTGACCTCAATAGAAAAATGGCAACTGCTCCCGTCTAGGAGTCCCTGAGTGCTCGATGAACAGAGGATGGGCCAGCCGCCGCTGCCAGCAGTCCTGGCGACGGTGAATCATTGGCGCACACGACAGGCGCGTCGACGACCGCGACCGAGGCTACGACCGAAAAAGTCGATACTTTGGAAGCGGAAGCTACAGCTATTGTTGATGCACCGGAGGCTAAGGATGCAACTCCGTCAACGGCCGAGGAGCAAACTTCCCTACCCGCAGCGATGCCAGGAGTGGTCGAAGCAGCTGTCCAACCACAGAGCCCCCCAGTGGTGCCTCAAGCGACGGCGGAGGAGGACGAGGTTGTGGAGATCGAGCGTGCCGCAC
This sequence comes from Miscanthus floridulus, assembly GCF_019320115.1. Classification (NCBI taxonomy): domain Eukaryota; kingdom Viridiplantae; phylum Streptophyta; class Magnoliopsida; order Poales; family Poaceae; genus Miscanthus; species Miscanthus floridulus. The sequence continues at coordinate 88,714,676 of NC_089592.1, read as the reverse complement.
CTAAACCCCAGTCCGTCCAGATTCTCCGAAAACGCGGGGAAGAGGTAGTAGTTGTCGAGGAGGAAAACACCACTAGGGAAATAAAGAGGTTGAAATCCGCCATTGCTGGAGTTATGACTCAAATCGAGGTGAGTACCACACCTGAAACACTGATATATGTTGTTGGAGACCAAGGTTTATCTCTAGCATTGTTCATCCATAGGGGATAGCTCGAACAGCCGAGCAACGGCACCAACTGATGAAGAGGATGGAGCCCCTCGCCGAGTAAAACAAGAAACTCTAGGAGGCATTAAATCTTTCGGAAAAGAGTATTCATAGGGCCCAGCGCGAGCGGGACCTTGCGGAGTCTAACTCATGGGACCTTGAACATCAGAAGGGGGTTCTGTTCGAGCAACTAATGGCTGCATCCGAGCAGCTGAAGAAGAAATCCAAGCAACTGGCGATTGTATCCGAGGAGCTAAAAAATATGTCCGAGCAGTTGGGCAAGAAAAACGGAGAACTCAAAAGTAAATCCGAGCAGCTCGACCGGAAGTGCCAGCAGTTGGAGGATGTATCCAAGCTGAAATCCGGTATGCTTTATCACATAATGTACTTTGCAATAGTTGGCCATCTGTTTTTTTATAACTGTTGTGCTTGCAGAGCAAGATGCAGAACTCAACCAGCTTCGCCAGACCATCGAGCAAATCCGACAAGAGAAAGCGAAAGAGTCAGAGCGAGCAGATAAACTGGCCAAAGAACTGAAAGGTAGATACCCCCTAATCGGAAGTAATGTCGTAATACTTTTCTGGCGTGACGAACCATTGTAATTCTTGTAGATTATCGCCATAAAACCAAGGCACTGTTCGATGTGCTGGTGCAGGAAGCCAAAGTCTAGAAAGACAACTTCAGCACTATAACCGCCGCAATAAAACCAGTACTCGACTGCATCGACATTGAACCAACGCCCCGTCCTGACAGCAGGCAGCAAGGGCCAGACACCATCATTCAGAGATGCAAGGCAGCGTGGGAGAATTTCAAAAACTTCAACCGCGACGCCGTTTTGACCGCCGCTACTCATGCCCTTGCAGTGGTTCGGTCCCACTATCCGTCTGTCGACATCCAGTCAATAGGTGGTGGGTTCGCCGATGGGCTGAGCGACGCACAAACCCAGCAGCTAGAGGATGATGTTGAGGATGCAGCAAAAATGCTTGTCGGCGATATAGACCTGTTTGGCAAAACAGAAGCTATTGGCAAAGCTTAACAAACTGCCCGGATATCATCGCCTGTAACACTTACTTTGTCTAGCGATGAAGAATTGTTGTATTAACAACCCAATGCAGTTATGCATAATATAAGCTGTGTTCGATCAGTTAGTTTGCACTAAACTTGATGCCTTAGCTAGCCCGTAATCTGTAACGCAGAACGCAGAGCCCATGCGTATGTTGGAAAAACAAGCGTTATCATAAGACCGTAGCCTACCGCCCAACACGCAGAGCATGGAGCCCATAGCACGTTTGGTGGGATATTAGAGCCTTGGTGTCCTCCATAGTTATCAAAGCAAAAAAACATGCTACCCAGCAGCCAACTTGAGTAACTTGGTGAGAAAAATAGTTAAAGTGGCGTCCGAGCAGTTAGTTCATGCCTAAAATTCAGGCCTTGACTAGCCCATAGTCCATAACATCGAGCACAGAGACCCTGACACGTGTAGGATGAACAGGCATGACCAAGGAACCGCAGCTGACCAACCGTAACGCAGAGCGTGGAGCCCCTAAGCACGTGTAGGAAGTAATCGGAGTCTGGGTCTTCTCCATAGAAAACATAAAAGAAAAACGTGTGCTGCTCGACGATCGGCGAGCTATGTTATGAAATTTGGAGCGCAAAATCATCGTCGTTTTTAGTAGGAAAACCTATGTGATCCGGAGAAAACATAGTAGGCGATTTTTGGAGAAATTGTGTTCGGCGATTCGGAGTTAACGTGTTCGACGATTTGGAGTTAATGTGTTCGGCGATTTGGAGTTAGTGTGTTCGGCGATTTTTGGAGTTAACGTGTTCGGCGAATTGGAGAAATCGTGTTCGGCGAATTCGGCGTGCTTGGCGAGCGTATTGGAGATCGTCATGGAGTGGCGTATAGCCCGATAGTGGTAAGTGAAACTTATAATGGATGAAAAAATGGAGGAAAATTATGGAGACTAGAACTTTATTAATATGAAAGTAAAGAATACATATCTGTGTTGTTTCAGGGGTAGAAACGTATAAGGTGCTCTATGTGCCAGGAGTTAGGAACATCGAGTCCAATTAAGTCACATAAGCGATAAGACCCTGGTCGAGTAACACCTTTGACGATGTAAGGGCCCTCCCAGGGGGAAGACAGCTTGTGAAGCCCTTCAGTTTTTGTTTTCGACGTAAGACGAGGTCGCCGATCGCGAACGAACGACCTTTGACATTGCGGTTGTAATACCTCCACAGACCTTCGAGGTACTTGGCTATGCGAATGTAAGTAATCAGACGTTCTTCCTCAGCCCGATCAATGTCTTCTGTCCAAACAGCTATGGCTTGCTCTTCATCATAATTTTCTACTCTAGGTGCTCGGAAAGCAATATCCGCTGGGAGTATGGCCTCTGAGCCGTAGACCATAAAATATGGAGATACGCTGGTACTACGACTAGCTTGAGTGCGCAGTCCCCAGACCACAGCTGGTAGTTCTTTGAGCCATCTGCCCAGATGCTTTTCTTCTTTCTGATAGAGCCTTTTTTGAGGGCGTCGAGGATCATACCATTAGCCCGCTTGACCTGGCCGTTAGCTCTAGGATGAGCAATGGAAACATATTTAACAGAGATGCACCGGTCTTCGTAGAAGTTCCAAAAATGATGGCCGGTAAAAGTCGTCCCGAGGTCGGTGATGATGCTATTTGCGAGACCGAATCTGTGTATGATGTCTTCAAAGAGTTCGACTGCTTTCTTTGTAGTAGCTAAGACGAGTGGTTTGTACTCAATCCACTTGGAGAACTTATCAATGGCGACATACACATACCGGAAACCTCCTGGCGCTGGTTTGAAAGGCCCTATCATATCTAGTCCCCAGCATGCGAATGGCCAGGAAGCTGGAATGGTCTACAGTTCTTGTGCTGGTACATGTATTTGCTTGGCAAAAAATTGACAACCCTCACATCGTCGAATGAGATCTTCTGCATCGGAGATGGCCGTGGGCCAGTAAAAACCTGCCCGGAAAGCTTTGCCGACAAGTGTTCTCGAAGCCGTGTGATTGCCACAGGAACCAGAGTGAACTTCAGAAAGTAGCTTCACACCGTCGTCTTGGATGATGCACTTCTGTAGTATCCCTTCCTTGGCACTTTTCCTCATTAGGCTACCGTCTACCAGCACATAATGCTTACTTCAGCGAATTAGTCGTTCGGATTCAATTTTGTCGGCGAGTACTTTGTCGCTGGAGAGGTATTTGATGAACTGTTCCCTCCAATCGGCAACCGGCGAAGGTACCACGAGTACCAACTGCTCAGCAGGGGGTACTTCTACAATTTCCTTATCTTCTTTAATAGATGGTGCCAGGAGGTCTTGAACGAAAACCTCCGGTGGAACCATGGTGCGAGAAGATCCTATCTTTGATAGCTGGTCGGCTGGTTGGTTTTGATCCCATACTACGTGGTGGTACTTGATACCATAGAATTTTCCTTCAAGCTTCCTGATTTCGGCGCAGTATGCGTCCATTTTCTCACTGGAACAGGACCAATCCTTATTGAGCTGGTTGATAACCAGCACGAAATCCCCATATACCATGAGGCATTTGACGCCGAGCTCGATGGCTATACGGAGACCATGGAGGCATGCTTCGTATTCCGTGGCGTTGTTGGAAGCCGGAAAATGTATGCGAAGAACATATCGGAGTTTATCCTTTGTCGGCGTGATGAACAGAACGCCCGCACCAGCACCATTGATGTTAAGGGCGCCGTCGAAGTACATCACCCAGTGCTCAGGGCAAGTGGCGGCAATGGGTTCTTGAATCTCGGTCCACTCAGCGATGAAATCAGCAAGCGCCTGTGACTTAACGGTCGGTCTGCTTCTGAAGTCAATGGAGTAAGTGCCGAGCTCAACATCCCACTTGATGATACGACCATTGGCCTCTTTATTGTGGAGAATATCCCCTAGAGGGAACTCTATGACCACGGTGATCTTGTAGTATTCGAAGTAATGTAGGAGCTTGCGTGAGGTAATCAAAATTGCATATAACAGCTTTTGCACCTGAGGATAACGAGTTTTTGGCTCATTAAGTACCTCGCTGATGAAATAGACTGGACGTTGCACCTTGTAGGCGTGTCCAGTTTCCTCGCGTTCGACGACGATAGCCGTACTGACAACACGAGAAGTGGCGGCGATGTAAACCAGCAGAGTTTCATCTGGTCGTGGCACTGTCATGATTGGAGGTTTTGTTAAAAACAACTTGAGCTGCTCAAAAGCTGTGTCTGCCTCCTCTGACCAAGAAAAAAGCTCGGAGGCCTTGAGGAGCTTGAAGAAAGGTAGCCCTTTTTCACCGAGACGCGAGATAAAACGGCTTAATGCAGCCATGCAGCCTGTAAGCTTCTGAATATCCTTGACGCACGTCGATCGTTTCATGTTGGTGATGGTAGATACCTTGTCAGGGTTTGGTTCGATGCCCCAAGCGCTAACGATGTAGCCCAGTAGGATACCGGATGGAACTCCAAAGATGCACTTTGAAGGGTTTAGCTTCCATCGGTATTTGCTTAGGTTGGAGAAAGTTTCTTCAAGGTCGGCGATAAGATTGTCGGCAGTTTTAGTCTTGACGACCACGTCATCGATGTAGGCTTCGACGTTGCGGCCGATCTGTTGGTCGAGGCACGTCTGGATAGCCCTTTGGTAGGTCGCTCCAGCGTTCTTTAGTCCGAAGGACATAGTGGTGTAGCAATATGCACCGAAAGGCGTGATGAATGATGTCTTGACCTGGTCTTCTTTCTTTAGGGAGATCTGATGGTAGCCGGAGTAACAGTCAAGAAAGGAGAGCAACTCGCAGCCAGTGGTGGAGTCTACAACCTTGTCTATCCAAGGCAGGCCGAAGGGGTCTTTAGGGCAGTGTTTGTTAAGATTAGTATAATCAACACACATTCTCCATTCTTTATTCTTTTTTTAACAAGAACAGGATTAGCTAACCAATCTGGATGATACACTTCTTTTATAAATCCAGCAGCTTAGAGCCATTTTATTTCTACCCTAATTGCCTCCTTTTTGTTCGGCGCGAATCGGCGAAGTTTTTGCTTGATCGGTTTAGCAGTCGGCGAGACATTCAAGGAGTGCTCAATCTTCTCCCGCGGTACCCCCGGCATGTCTGCAGGTTTCCAAGCAAACACATTGGCGTTGGCACATAGGAAGGAGATGAGCGCGCTTTCCTATTTGGGGTCAAGGTGAGCCCCAATTTTCACCGTCTTGGAAGGGTCGTCGAGGCCAAGGCCGATCTCCTTGACTTCCTTGGACTTGGCGGAGGCACGAGGAGGCTCTGGGATCTCCATGTCGTCAGCAGATGTAATCTTGGCTTTGGCGACCACGCTAGCCATCTGGATGGAGAGGTCGGTGGCTTCGGCGAGGGCGAGACTTTCTGTCTCGTAGGCGTAGGTGACGGAGAGGTTGGCCCGCAGAGACAGGACTCCTATGGGTGAAGGCATCTTCAACACCAAATACACGTAGTGCGAAACAGCCATGAACTTGGCCAGAGCCGGACGCCCTAGTATGGCATGGTAGGCGGTGTCGAAGTCGGCAACATAGAAGTTGATATGCTCCACTCGGTAGTTGGTTGCCGTGCCGAACTATACTGGTAGGGTAATTTCCCCAAGCGGTCTAGATGCCCTTCCAAGTACCACACCCCAGAAGGAGGAGTCTGAGGGCATGGGATCTGTTGTCCCAAGGCTGAGCTCCCTTAGGGCCCCGGCGAAGAGTAGATTCAAAGCGCTCCCACCGTCGACAAGGACTTTTCTGAAGAGCACCTTTGGGACAGTCGCGTCAAGGACGAGGGGAAAATGCCCTGTGTAGGGTATGTCTGCCCACTGGTCGGCCCTACTAAAGGTGATGGGGACTTCGGACCACGGGCGATAGCTGGGGTTGGCGGTAGTTTCCTCTGAAGCGACGGTGAGCACTCATCGGGCGGCGAGCTTCCATTCCCTTCTGCTCTTGTTAGAGGCGAAACCCCCAAAGATGGTGGCGACCACCTTGTCATGGTCCTGGAAGGCATTATTATTATCCCTAGGTGGTCGGCGTCCTCTGTTCCCACCATTATCATCGTTGTACTTTTTCTCCTGGAACTCCTTAGCCAAACCAAGGCGGTCTTTCATCTTGTGTTTGGCATTCTTATGCAGGGGGCACGGTCCATCGAGGATCTTCTTGTACTGCTCATCGTAGTTACGCTTTGCGCGTGGCTCATTGACGTTGGCAACAAAGTGATCTGGTCGGTGGTGGCGATTCTGACCAGGTTTGAATCCATCTGGCCGATCTCGTCTGCTGTCCCGATGAAAACTGCGGTCGTCATAGCGGCGATCGTTGTGCTATCGGTCATCGCGGTGGCGATTGTTGTGCTGTCGGTCGTCGTTGCGGTCGTTGTGGCGGTGAGGCAGGCGATTAGTGCCCGTATCTTCATTAAAACGCACCTTCGCTTCCTCGGTGTCGGCATACTGGTTGGCGGTTGTGATCATCTCGCCGATGCCGGTAGGTGGCTTTCTGTTGAACTTAGAACGGAGTTCACGGTGATGAAGTCCTCGGATGAAGGCGGTGATGACTTCGGCTTCCGTGATGTTGGGAATAGAATTCCTCATCTCGGAGAAGCATCTGATGTAGCTGCGGAGTAGTTCGGACAGCTTTTGGGCGATGCGGTTGAGATCGTGCTTGGTGCCTGGCCACCTGCTTGTGGCCATGTAGTTGTCGGTGAAGACTCTCTTCAGATCTTCCCAAGATCCGATGGACTCCGGGGCAAGGCTTGTGAACTAGCTCATGGCGGCTGGCATGAGCATGATGGGGAGATAATTCGCCATGACGTTGGTGTCTCCTCCAACGGCGCGGACGGCGGTGGCATAAGCTTGCAGCCACTGAGTTGGGTTCATCCTTCCTTCATAGGGCTCGACTTCGGTGATTTTGAAACCATGGGGCCACTGGAGCGTTCGGAGCGCCCTAGTGAACGCTGGGGGCCCTTCCGGGTTGTCAGGGCCGATATCAGCAGTATTGCCGGCGACGATCGGCTCCAGAGCTGAGTCCGGGTTACCGTACTCTTGCTCGTACTCCTGGTGGCATCATACTTCATCTTCATGGCGCCCGAAGCGATGTTGGTCGATACGCCGTCGTGCATCCCGAAGGTTACTGAGGTGCGCTCAGGCATCCTGTTCGACCTCTTGGTTGTGCTGGCAATGATGCTCAGCATGGTGGCCTCCAACTACCCCCTAGGGAGGTAGTGACTGGTCGGCGAAACGGCTTTGACTGGGGCGGCGATTAGATCTAGGATCGGCTGATCAGCGAATCGCGCTTGTGGAGCATGAAGGTCTCTGAACCTGTCGGATCTCATTAACCTGACAGTGTGCCGCTTTAAGCATAGTGGCGACCTTGGTGAGCTTGGGCGTCTGTCGGAGGTGTGCAAGCTCGTTGGCGGCCACCGTCAGATTGGCGCTCGAAGTTTTGAAGACGTCGTGGCCGTCAACGCGGAGGAATTCTTCGTTGAGGTTGTGATGGAGGGGCCTTCCTTGCGAGTCGAACTGGTTATCATGAGCGGCCTTGGCCATCACAATGGCACATTCATTATCATGGCGTTGCGCATGGTTGGCGTTCCTGTTTTCACGGGCGGCGCGTTCCTTCTCTGTTTCACCGTTCCGAGGGGGCTGTCGATGCTGACATTGAAGATTGCACCACCCCGGAAAGGCAGGAGAGGGGGTTGCTCGGTGAAGGTCTCGGCGAGGGGCTCCATGGAGCCTTGAGACTCGGAGTCCGGATTTTCCTCCAAGATAGTTTGGAGGGATGTTCCGGGACCCCGGCTGGCGTGCAACATGTTGATGGTTGGTGGGAGCTGGTCGGCGAATTTGCCCCTCAGGGCGCCCTGATACATAGTGGCGGCGTTGGCGAGCCCGAAGGGCAGGGCGGTGAGCCCCGAGGTTTGCCAAGCACTGAACACCGATAGATCGGGATTGGAAGGTGGTTGGTGCTGAACAAGGGTGTCCAGAGCCGACTCAGCAATGGAGAGGCAATCGGCGAGTTTTAGGCCGACCCGATCGATAGACTCGATCAGATCGTCATTGTTGACATGCCTCCTCCGGTAGCGAGGAAGCGAGCGGCGAGTAGCTAGCAAAGTCGACCCCAGAAGTGGTTCCGAGATTGGATCTGCGGTCGCAGGTGCGAGGGTGGTCGGCATAGAACGGATCTGCACCGGCTCAAGAAGCTCTCCAACTCCATCGGTGTTGATGACCCACGTGATGGATCCGACCGTGAAGATCTAGCCGGGCTGTGGGAGGGACGAAGAGCCTGCGGAAAAAGCCATCTTGTTCGATAAGGAAACAGCACGCACACCCCTACCTAGTGCGCCAACTGTCGACAGAATATCGTCGGCAGTCCACCGAGGGGTATCCCGTGATGGTAGATTGATCGGCAGAGGAGCGTGTAATCAAGAACAAGAAGGCAACAGAGACACACGAGTTATATAGGTTCAGGCCGTCAGTATGATGTAATACCTTACTCCTATGGTCTATTGGTCTGTATTAGCTATCGTATGATTTGCCATGATTTCGTAGGGGGTCCCTGCCCGCCTTATATAGTCCAGGGGGCAAGGTTATAAGTTGGTTAGATCTGAGAGATAACCGGAAAGTAATAACAGATTACAAGAAACATGGGATCATACGTATCCTAACAGATCTCGTAACATCTCCAGGATATCCTCCCCGTGCCTTGCAGGAGCCGCCGAGCAAAATCGTGCCTCGCAAGGCTCCTTCTCGTGGGCTAGGCCGCCCCTAGAGGCATAGCCCATGTGGCCTGCCATGGGTATCCGGGGTCAAACCCCCCATAGTCATGAAGGTGATGGATGGTGAGTCAGCCATGAGGAACTGCAGCGATCACAACCGCCTCATCGAGTTGGCAGACAAGTGCCACAGTATCGGCGACGGCACCGGGTCTGACTCCTAAACATAGGAAATGGAAAAAAGAGAAAGGGAGAGAAGAAGAAGAAAGCGGTAGGGGCAAGAATGTCATTTCACCGCTCTTCTCTCTCCTCAACTACTGGAAATGAATAAGATAAGAGGCGCGGTGTCCAGTAGCATAATTATCAGCAACGAGAGTGTCTTTTAGCAAATAGCTCCACTTTGGGTGTCCGCCAGCAAACTACCTCCACTTTCAGTGTCCGCTAGCCAATTTCCCCTTTTATAAATGAAAGTTTTATAATATGTTGTCATAGTTTATATATCAATGCTTCATCATTGCATGAATATATATTTATTATCGCTGTAATTCTGATCACATGTTTATATTCCGCTGTTCAATTAAACTGTTTATAACTCTGATAATATGATTACATTCCGTTGTTATAATAATAAATATTATATGCTGATGTTGTACTAAAAGTGATGTAAGAAATGGTTAAGAATGTTGTAAGTTTTATTCTCTCATTTGTGATCCTGATGGAAAAAATGTGGATTTTTGGGTTCTCCCCTGGAGTGTGCCCGACGGAACCGAGTAATTTAGTGTTCTCCCCTGAGTGCTTAGTGTCTAATGGGAGACGAGCACTCCTGCGAGGCATTAGATTAGGCGGTTCTACCACATGCTTGTTACTCTTGGAGGTTGCCACCTCCTATATGGCTTGGTGGTGGTCTCCGTCGAAGCCCACAAGAAGCTTGTGCGGTGCTCCGGAGAAGAGCTTTGTGAGGGGCATTGTGCTCGCCCCATGGGAGCCACGAAGAGCAAGTCTAGTTGAGTGTGTCATTGAGTTACCCTCAATTTCGGGGTAGGTTCTTGTAGTGCCCAACGTGCGGGCTTGGCGGGTGATGCCAATTAGCCACTGGACCAAGAAGTGAGCGGTCGACACAACGGGGACGTAGCATGTTGGCAAGCACGTGAACCTCGGGAAAAGATCACCATGTCAACCTTGTTCTTCCTGTTGGTTTGCAATCCCCTTAGACAAGCTTGTGATTACTTTTATATATATTGTGCTTGTGTAGTTGCTCTTGTAATTAGTTAGCTTGTGTAGCTCACTAGTTTCTTGCTTGTGTAGCATAGAAGTAACTCCCTTGTGTGGCTAATTTGGTTTGTGTAACCTTGTTAGTCACTTTGCTTAGTTTGTGTAGCTAAGTATTTGCGCTCTTTAATTTGGTATTGGTTGCCTTGTTATTGAGCATTGCTAGTGAACTTAGTTGGATTTGTGCTTTTGCTTACTAGCATGTATAGGAGCTCCCTCATTGCTTGAAATACTAGTGGCATAGGTTTGTGTGACCTTGCTCCTAGAATTGGTTAGGTGAGCTCTAGTTAGCCCGGCACCTTTGTTGCTTAATTAGGATCTTTGCAAGGTGCTAGAGAACATAGATATAGGGTTGTAGTCTTGGCTAGACCGATAGTTTTAATTTCGCACTTATTTTGGTTAGCCGACCGGATTAAGTTTTAGAAACAACTATTCACCCCCTCTAGTCACCATCTTGACCCTTCATCAGGTCACCTAAAATCGATCAAATGGCTCGGATCGTTGCCAAGAGACAGAAACGAAAAATTGTGATGCTCGTGCAGGTTACACCAGCCCCACCATGAACGTTGGACTCAAACCCCACACGGACATGTCTGGAAAGAGCTTCCCGTCGCTCATTCCGCCAAGGTAACATTATAGACCTCCGCTTTCGTTTCAATTAAATCATACATTAAACCCATACATTCAAACATTGCATATGCGATCGTCGCATCTCAATGCTTCGTGTCGCGCCACGAAGAGGCGCCCGCCTCATTCGATATGAGCGGCAACTAACCGAGGTTTGAAGGTTGGCCCATAAAGGGCTCGAGGCTGCCTCACGTCAAATAGAGCCAAGGGAGAAAAACCGAGAGGAGCCCCAGCGGGCTTGCTCGACCATGCTCAGAAGCGAACAGGGACATCTCGTTTGATTCTAACCTCGAGCCAAATCCATAGAATCTCCATCGAGAATAGGCCAACGGGTCACCTAAGCCTATCGAATGGCTCGGGCATCTATCGAGAGGCGGGTTAAGAAGTAGTGGGATGCCACATGAGGGCTCTACCGACCCCATCAGCTAATGACGGACCCGAATTCCACACAAACATACCCGTTAGCGAGCTCATTGAGCGCGACACTCGAGCCGTCGAGGCAAGTGTCGTCAGCTTAGCCCCTCTGGTTGCGGAAACCGAGGACGGGGTGACGCGCAAAACATGACCGACACCTATCAGACCCCAAAGGGCTCGAGGGCTCGAGCTGCTCGATCTGAGATCAAGAGACTGAGGTTGGAAGGCTAGCCCATGAAGGGTCCGAGGTCGCCTCGCGTCAAACAAGAGCTAGGGGAGAAAACATAGATGAGTCTCAGCAGCCTTTGCCCAACCCGCATTGAGGCGGATAGGGTCATCTCAACCTTCTAGTTCAATCTCGCCTCTAGCTGAGCCTATAGAATCCCTGTTGAGGGGGAATCTGTTGGAAGATAGGTCAAGGAGCAACGGAATGCCACTCGGGGGCTTTGCCGACCCTATCGCAAAGCAACGAGATCGAATTTGGTTCGAACATCCCTGTTAGCGAGCTCATCAAGCATGTCACTTGAGCCGTTGAGACAAGTGATGTCGCCTCAACCCCTTCAGTTGTGGAAACCATGGACGGGGCGATAATCACAAAATGAGCCGACCCTTGACCAAATCCCCACCATGCGCGGGGCTCGGGGAAGGCCAGGACAACAATAAGACCAAACGCATGGGCACGAAATGATCGCTAAAATCCTAAGTAAGGGGTACATGCGAATACAAGAGTAAGTTTGCTACCCTCGCTTCGGTCTCGAGTAACATCCGACCCCAGCGACCGCAAGGGGTCAAATCTCACTCGAGGGGTGATAAAGGTATGAATACCTCCTTTTTTCAAAACAGTCGTTGCGTCAGACCTCTTCCTCGCATTAAGGCTAACGACAAGGTTTGTGGGAACAGACAAATGATCATGCCTGGTAAGACTACAAAAACCCCACGCCCCGATGGCTACGGTAACTTTGCTCACCAGCATAATCGAAATTTCCCCCTTATACACCTCGGGCCCTACAGTCTTAATGAATGGAAGGATCAGATCGCATAAATCTTTTTTCTCAAACGCAGAAGCAAAGAAAGTAAGCTCAAACGAACAAAACAAAATTGCGAAACGAAATTACGAATCTGTCTGCGGACACAAAAGTACCAACACTTATCCACATATTACAGATAAATATTTATCAAACTTATTCAACTAACTACTTTCTCGGAGGGAGAACTATGCCTTTCAGCCTGTTCGCCAGGTTCCACACAATGGGAGTCACCTCCTTCTCAATCTCATCCAGCTTGGAGTTTTCGTAGCCAGGCGTGAAGCCGAGGCTCATTGCCTCCGAGTTAACTTCCGGATCATAATGAGAGCGGCAACAACAAAGGCTTGGGTGATCTCGGCGTGAAAGACGTCCTCTTCAAGCTAGCACACCTGCGCCATGATATCTATGGCACGGGTCGCAAGTGAGCCGGTTTCCTCTGGGCGCGCCACCCCCAGGTCATCGAAAACAATCCTGATGGTAGCACGCAGGAGATCATGCTCATCTCTCTCGGCCTAAAGAATCCCCCGCACCTCGGCGAGCTCCATGCCTATAACAGAACCGACCAAATCATAAGAACGTAAGTACAAAAACAATCACCGAAGCGATCAAATTCCTGTACTTAAGCTCCCATAATCCCGGTAGTCCGGAAATCACGAAGGATTTCAACCAACTCTCGACATACAAACCAAGATCGTAGTGATTCAACACAACACATCATCCGTTACAACATTTCATAAGTAGCATTTGAATTACATCCATCAGAGTTCAAATAAATATTACAAACCAAGTTTGAGTGTGCGGAAGCAACATAGTTTAGTACAAAACATCATAGTTTTCAAATACATTGCCAAGATCAGAGTCATGTCCCACAAAAGCATTATCAGGTACGAGAACTAGTAGAGACCGTGCCCAACGGTCTAGTCTTCATCCCCGGCAGGGAGAAGGCAGTACTTGCAGCAACCAAAGTAGAACTGGTCATCTGCAACAGGTGGGAAATAACCCTGAGTACGAGAAGGTACTCAGCTAGACTTACCCGACAAAAATCAGAATAAAAGACACCAAGGATCATGCAAAGCTTTTCAGGTGGGCTAGCTTGACACAGTTGCATAAAAGAGCTTAAGATTATAGTAACCAATTTAAACTTAGCATCAAGCTTATCATTATTTACCTGTCCGCTAAATTAGCACCTGTACTAGAGCACTCACTTATTAGGAGCAAACAATATTAACCATAGCAGGTATAATAAGGTTGTCATCACCATATCATCATTTCCGAACCATTATGCTATTAAGTGTATCTACATTGGAGATAAGCCCGTCAAGTTCTCACTAACCGGGAGAGACGGCGATTCGAATCGAATTATAACTCAGCTGAGGGGATATTCCTAACTCTCACCCTGGCATACTTTGCAAGGGTAGCCGTGGGTCACCTTTGGAACATCTCAGGAACCAAATTCGCGGGTTCGATCAGCGCCAGCACTCTCAGGGATTACCCTTCTGCCAGGACGATCAGGACTTTTAAATCACCTGCCCTTGGACTCACGCCTACGGCTCCCTTCCGAGGCGCACTTTATACTTATCGACTCCTGGCTTGAGGTGAGCTACTCGGCTTCGCGGTCGGTCATCGGGCCGGCCAACTAAGAGAGAGGCATGCGTTCAACATGAACAGGAAAGGCTCCAAGATCCAGTCCTTAATCGACACAGACGGAGTCACTGCAAACCGGCAAGCCTCCGTCCGGTCTTCATTTCAAATTAAGACTGGTTCTTTTCCACGATAGCAAATATAGCCAACCGTGCCACATGTATCTTCCTATATCTCGCAGGTGACAGGAAATCACCCGACTTCTACCGCGTTAAAGCAGGGCTAAGCACTACTCGAGCCTGAGCTACATAGGATTCAGGGCAACAATATCTGGACAAGGAATGGGTAACCAATGCAGCAAATGTTTGCATCCAACACCTAAACTTAATGCAACAATATATGTAATAATAATACTGTAACTACAGTTCGGAAAATAGGAGGCTTAATATGCTCCGGGGCTTGCCTTTCACAAAGTTGCAAGGACGGTGGTCAGGGCACTCAACGGCGACCTCGTCTGGCACTTCTCCTGAAGGCTGCTCCTCCTGAACTTCCGGTGTCGGCTGCTGCTGCTCGTTCAGTTCCTCGAATTCCAGCAGGGTTACTCCTTCCGGTACACCTATTGCATGCCGATGCAAAAGATAAATACCATGGATGCATAAGGTATGACATGATGCTCATGATGAATGGATCATAGTAAGTGTTTACGAACGCATTACTGGACACTCGTTTACCGAGTAAGACTAGCCCTATTCAAATCACTTTAAGCATATTTCTAACTTAACTGAAAGAACAAGATTAACTTACCTAACTTGCATAACCTAAGATAAAGATGCTCATCTTCAGTTAAGGGCCTAACACCTAGGAACAGTACCATGAACTTAGAATAGTAAAGACATACTTAAAATAACAGTTAAAGCTTCATATGCAACAAGTAGCAACTTAATTCTATCATAACCAGAGTTCTATAACTCCAAATGACGTGCAAGAGGACATTCTGGAAAGCTTATGAAATCCTCTACAATTTATTTGTAAACATCAAAGCATGATTCTAAAGTTGACCAACTCCAATTCCAGTAGACCTAGAATCTATCCCGCAATGACAGGGTTGCTAACTTAATTATTTAATGATGGTGCAAAAGCCTAATTTGACCAAACCAAGTTTACCAACTTGTTTTTCATACCTAAGAAACATCAGAAAGTATAGTGTCAACTTCTAAATAAATTATTAAATACCCTTTTCTAATTTATCTAGTTAATTAGGTGATTAAAGCAATATATAGTAAAACTGTTCAGAAAAATCTACAAAAATTACAGTAGCTATCTCATGCTTCACATAGCCTACCATAAAAATTTCAAAGCCATTGAGTAAGTATAACAGTCTACACAAAAATGATAAGGCATACTAGCCTAAAATGGCATAATTAAGAAATCCTAATGAAAAGTGTCAAGCAACAGATTTCACATTTTTCCTAGCATCATTCTAGCATAAGAATAGTACCCATCAAATTTCACCTTCACTGGATCTATAGAAAAATTATGAAAATTCACACAAGATCCACCTATTAATAAAAGGAAATTCTATAACTTAAAAACTACACATGCACTAGCTCTGAAATTTTTACCAGAGCTTCTAATAAACCAAAATAGAGGACCCACAAAATTTCATAATTTTTGGACCACAGAAACTCAAGATAAAATTCAAACAAGTTTGCATGCTTCTAAAAACACATTTCAAACTCCTATTTAATTCATCCAAGTTTTCTAAAACATGTGCTCCTATTATATTTTTATTAAATACTAGACATGACCAGGAACTTAACAAAATTAGAACCATAGCATTTGGATCTATATACTAGGAGCTACATATTTTTCAAGATGTACATAAATCTGTGAAATAAATAAACAAAATAAAATAGGAAAACAACACTCAACCCTACACGGGCCATCCCAAGAAACGGCGGCCCGCGACTCACGCGCTGGCGCGGCCCAACGCGACGCGGCCCACGCTGGGCTCCCGCCTCAGCCGCGACGGCTGACAAGAAGGGCCCGCGCGTCAGCGAGGGAAACAGGGGAGGCGGCCTCGGCGACGGTGGAACTCAACGCCGGTGGCTTCTCCGGCGAAACCATCTACTCTACGACGTTCGCCATGAACATGCGCATCTATTGGTGACCTCAATCGGTGCTATGGTGGTGGCTAGAGGGGTCGGCGACTGACACGGCGGCGCACGGTCACGGCACGGCCGGCTCCGGTGACCCGACGACGACACAGCCCCTATCGGTGACCCTACAAGCTTCAGTGGTGTTCCTATGACCTAGCGCGTGGCCGAGGAAGGAATGGGAGCGGTGCGAGGGCAGCTGGCCACGTGGAGCGCCAACTCCGGCGAGCTCCCGCCATGGCCGCGGTGGGGGAAAACGGCAATGCGCTCTTACCGAGGCTCAATCGACCCGGCTGAAAGGTGGAGGAGGTGGAGGAGGTCACGGCGAGGCTGCAGGCGGACGGGGCAACGCGTTTTCGCGGTGGTTTGCTCGTACGGCAGCGGTGATGCTTGGTCAGCAATGGCGGACGGCCGAGCTCGCGCGTCGCTGCGTGCTGTGGGAGGAGAGGAAAAGCGAAATGGGGAGGCGAGTGCGTTCGGGCAGGCGCGAGTGGCTTCAAGTCGCGTCTGCGACACCAGGAGGCGCACGGCGCGTGGCCAGCGCGGTCAGCCGGCCGTCGATGCGCGGCGCACACGCGTCCGGCGTTTTCTGAAAAACGCGACACTGTAGCTTCCATTCAGTCGGGGTGAGCAGCCTGACAGCGTGACTTTGACAATGATTTACTCCTAATCCGTGACGAGTTAGTGGAAGACATGAACATCAAAGCTATAGACCTATCTTCCCTCTACAATTTCTTTTCAATGATCCACACCTAAAACTTCATGGATCAGAAGTTACATGAAGCTAAAGTTGGCTTGATGCAACTGGAAAACACTATGACTTAGAATATTTTTCTAAGTGTTGAAAACAGCATGTATCACAGACTTGTGGGCCATGTTTGACCATGTTCCACACATTTTCATGACTTGGCTATAAAACAACTTTTGTTCCTTGATAAATTAGCTACAACTTTTGTAAAGAGTGCACAGCCATGCAAAGTCTCTAAGTTGCACTTTTTAAACAGTCAAACAATGAGACTCCTATGGTCAATTCTAGTCAAACTTGCACTTGAGGGCATTTTGGTCATTTTGATCTACATGAACAATGTTCCAACAAGTAAACTAAATGTAGTTAAGGTGTATTAGACCATGATCAACCATTTTACAAAGTTGTTATACCACTTCTACTGATCACATGTGATAAAGAAAGTAAAACAAGCAATTCATACATATGTTTCAATACAATGTTTCACATGTTGCATGACCTTGTTGTTATACTATACTTGTCACATTACTACCATATTGCCATGCTTCAAGACATGGGAAATTCATGTTGCATTCATATGTTGCACTACTACCATTCACAAGCAATCCAGTACGAAACAAACAGAATAGGCGAATGTTTCATATGTATGTTTCAGGGAAAATGACATGATGAGATAGATGATGCACATGTTTATGAGACGAAATGCAATTAGTAGAAGCCAAACACCGAGGGTGTTACAATGCCCAGCCCGGTAGAGACGCTCTCGGCCTCCAGCCTTCGGGCCACCATGACTCCAAGATCCGCCCGAAGGGAGCTGACTCCCTGACGCACCTCATCGCGCTCTTGGATGGCCTGGTCGCGCTCCGAGCAAAGTCTTTCTGCAGTCTGGCGTAGTTTGTCTCGCTCCCTGCGCAGCTGGGCAATCACCTCGGCATCTTGATTTGCCCTCTATTGTAGGGCCGCGGACTTGTCCTTGGCTTCTAGCTTGAGGTTTCGCTCCCTCTCTAGCTCTTTTAGGAGCTTGACAGCTCGCTGGCTGGCCTCGACGTCCTTCTAGAGCAGCTCGTCCCACTCCTTTTGGACCCTAGCAGCTGTCTCCTCGTCATGCTGCACCCTCGTCGATAGATCCTAGAACATCCCATGGATCTTCTCTATGTCCCAACGCGCCTCGGCTTCCAGCTATTGGGCGGCAGCGAGCTGGGCGCTCACATCTTCGTGCAGCCAAGTCTCCTCGGTGAGGCGGTCCCATTCCACCTTTTGCTCGTGGAGGAATCAGGACTTCTCCCAACTACGAGCAATGAGGGATTGAAAAGAACACCAGTATAAAAATATGAAAATACATGAGTACATGAAGAAAGAAGAAAGTGAGAGGGAAGATCAAGTGGATACCCGGCCAGTGGGAATGATGACATCACGCAGGACGCCCCAACTGGCTCAAGGCATCCATCATGGCTCAAGTAAAAAGGAGGCACGGGGAAAGAGAACTTATGAAATCGATGAACCTCAGTTCTGGCCGCATTGGGGGATGCCCCGGCACCGGATACATGAAATCAAGGACAACGCCGGCGCTATCCTTCGAAGGCTCCATTGCCTCCTTGATGTGTTGTGCCACTTCGGAGGGGGGAACGCTTTGTTGACAAGCGTCGTCCCTTCGAGCGATGCCCGGGCCCCATCAGGTACAGGGAAAGCATGCGGCTCATTAGTGGCGCCACCCTTCGCGTATGATAGGCGCCGATGATCCCCGATTCTTTCACGCCCCTCTCCTTCAGAATTTGGAGGGCAGCAAGATGGTCCTTGATCCTCTTCTTGTCTTTGTCCGGGACACCCCACTTCCACGACCCTGGGACCTCTTTGATGATGCGTTCGGAGAACACCGACAAGGGGGCAGCAACGTCGTCCTTGACATAAAACCATTGCGAATGCCACCCCTTGTTGGAGGTCGACAGATGCATCAATGGGTATTTTTTCACCCGGTTGTTGTGGAGATGAATGCCAGCGCATCCCATCGGCACGCTCAGATCTTGCTTCTCGGCCCGCTTCTTCAAAAGGTTGATGACGAAGAGGTGCCGCCATAGGTCGAAGTGGGGACTAATCCCCAGGAACCCCTTGTACATGGTGATGGACGTCGCAATGTGCTGGATCCCATCGGGGGTGAGGTGCTGCAACTCCACCTTGTAGTAGTCCAATAGCCCATGAAGGAACTTGTGGGTAGGTTTGGCGAATCCCCTCTCATGAAAGTGGGCGAAGGACATGACATACCCTCGGGCGGTGATGGCTCGTCCTCATCACCGGGCAGCCGCCACTCCTCAGTGGCGGTCAGTGGGCGAAGGAGGCCACGACGAATGAGACCCTCCTAGCGCTAAGGGGTGATGTTAGATCTACACCACAGCTCCATTGAATGATTGGAAGGGGGTGGATGTGAGCTTGATGATGGTTGCGGTGCAAACACGAGCTTGACGATGGCTATGGTGCAGGTGTGGGAGGCTCAAGCGATTGGCGGCGGAGGTTGCAGATGCAAAGGCAAGGAGGCGAAGTACGAAACCCTAGGGGAGAACCCCTTGGTTTTATAGGGGAGACAGATGCGAGAAGAGCAACCACCCACCTAGGTCTCCGAGCCTGCCATGATCCACCACGTCACGTCGCGGGATATGCGCTCGCAATCCCTATCCTTTCCCACCAAAATCGCTTCGGATGTTTCGCCTTCCCGAGCAGACCAGGACTCTTTTCCCACAGAGGGAATACGGGTCAAAAAGCTTTCCTTCAGCCCACCTAGGCCTAGGAGTTCAAGGGCTAGCCCAACATTCTCGACGACCGTCCCAACAAGGGATGGGCCCACAAGCGGCCAGAACTTAGGCACACAAACCACAAAGGAGTCTTGATCCGCAAACACGTCTCAACCAGGCTGAGCCTGGACAAATCTCCGCAAACGGGATGCCAGGGCTCCCTTTGAACTATCTAGTTGTCAAAAACACCAAATCTCATAGCCATACCCGTAAAGGGTCCGAAATACCCCCATGGGTGATTCTATCCGAATCACCCGGGGGCTACACCTGATGGGTGCGCTCGTGCGCACCCTCTGGCGAATCGAAACACCTCCCGGGCGATTATGCCCGAATCACCCGGGGGCTCGGGGGCTACACCCGTCGGGTGCGCTCGCGCGCACCCTCAAATCATCTCCCGGGCGATTCTATCCGAATCACCCGGGGGCTACATCCATCGGGTGCGCTCGCGCACACCCTCTGGCAAGACAAATCACCCTCCGAGCGATTCTATACGAATCACTCGGGGCTTGGGGGCTACTGTCGGGGACCTAATACCGGGGTACCCAATGAGGTGGAACTAATAACCATCGAATGTTGACGCTTTCGGTCAGATAAGAATGCTACTATGCTTCTTGTCCCAATGACGGAAGATTGATTCCGCCTCGCTCGACCCTCGAGGGCTAGACTCCGCCTCGCCCGATGGCTGAGGGTGGGCTCTGCCTCGCCCAAATGTCTGAGGGCAGGCATCGCCTCACCCGACGGCTGAGGGCTGGCTCCGTCTCACCCAACGTCTAAGGGTAGGCTCTGCCTCGCCTGATGGCTGAGGGCTAGCTCTGCCTCACCTGACGTTCGAGGGCTAGCTCCGCCTTGCCCGACAGCTGAGGGCAGGCTCTGCCTCGCCCGACAACTGCACCCTGCTCCTTCATGATGATGAGCATGAGGTAAGACAGGACACTCAGGTCAACCGCAGTACCTAGGACCATGCCATGCACGCCTGTAGGAAGGTACCGTCAGGATACGATGGGATAGGCGCTTTAAGCCCTTTCTGACCTAACAGAGCCCGAACAGTGTTATAGGCGCTGACTTTTGTCCTATAGTATTGTAGGCGCCGCCATCAGCCCTCGGGCGTGGATACTAACACAGGCATATGATAACCACTACAATCCAAGGAAGAGCTCATATCATCTATAGTAATAGGCGTATTGTCATTTCCCCATCTACTCCCCGCAGAGTCATGGCTCGGCGCCCTGACACACTGCACCGTCCACCGGGGGAGGATGGGATATGACCACTCGCTAAGACGAAGCCAAAGCCCAGCCCTATCAGGATCAACGAAACATGCTATCCCTACGCGTGGTCTGCCATGTCAGCAGGGCAAGCTCAAGGGAAAAGGAAGACCCAACACCCTCGAAGGATCTTCTCTACTTTGGTTTTTCCCTTTTTCTCCCATCTGTAACCCCTACTCCCCCTTGGTCTATAAAAGGGAGGGTAGGATTCCCCAATAAGGGGACGGATCAATTCCACACACAACACATAGCCAAGCAGCAACCGAGCTCTTGGCATCCTTTTGACCTTTTCATCAGAGACTTGTGACATGTCCCTCTCTCGACCGTTTGTACCCCCTACTATGAACCTTTTTTCGGTACTAATAACACGAGCAGCAGCAAACTGGACGTAGGAACATTTTGCCCGAACCAGTATAAACCTTGTTTCCTTTATTACACCATCCGAGCCTAACGCGCAACAATATAAATTTACTAGTTGGTGTTTGT
Organism: Miscanthus floridulus; assembly: GCF_019320115.1. NCBI lineage: Eukaryota > Viridiplantae > Streptophyta > Magnoliopsida > Poales > Poaceae > Miscanthus > Miscanthus floridulus. The sequence continues at coordinate 88,693,403 of NC_089592.1, read as the reverse complement.
TCGAAACACCGACACAATAGGTCATAAAACACCATCCCTATATGTGGAAAAAATATAGGATCTTGTGCCAAGTAAGTGCAATGTGCACCTCATAGCTATGAAGCTCTCCATCGGCCGGTTTGCTGGTTTATTTCTAGGCTGATAAGCCTGGCTGTTGCTGGTTTATTGTGAGAGAAAAACACTGTTGGCTGGCTGATAAGCCCTGGCTGAAACCAACAAGCGAACATGCTGCATGAATCGAGGCATCACAAAAAAATGTGTTATATACTTGTTTTGTTCTAAATATACTGTGTACACAGAACCATGTAGTAACATCTATTGCATTATTCTTGCTTTTTATCATTGTTCCTGATCTTTTAGCACCATGAATCACCTTTTGTTGTTGTCTGCATAGTTGATGCAACCGTGGAATGGAATTGAGAACTTATGATCATATGATGTGGATTGATTGCGCAATGTTTGTAACCATGACCTTATTTCAATTGTTATAATAAGATGTAAACAAGTTACGAAAACACACCTATTGAATCTTTCTGCCATGAATATATACCTTTTTGTCAAATAACATACAAACAGTGTATCCCTTTAAGAAATTTTGCATACAACTTTAATCATCTTCTTTTCTCCAACGATAGCAATGAAGAGAAATGTCAGCCCATGGGTTTTGTGCAAGTGCCTTTTCAGTCTTGATTAGCTATTCGCTTAAACTATCACACAAGGGGCACCCGGTCCCTCTCTTTTTCTTTTTATGCAGTGGATGTTTTATTCACATAGAACCTTTCTCACTACTATTAGCCAACCTAGACAATTTGCTTTAAATTTTACCTCACTCACCTATCCACACCACGGGTCAGCCAACTTCAACCATGGACAAGAAAGTGTTCCTATTGTTTGCTTCCACTCAATCATCAAAGTTAGACATTGATATTTGTACCAATGGCGGACTCAAGGATTTTTCTATGTTGGTATATGGAACCAAAACTTCCAAGTGCAACTCGTTAAAATCCATTTAGGAATTCAGTAGACAACTATAAAATTTGATCTACAATTTAGTATAAAAATATTAGCAACATAATTAAGCCTTGAAATCAACAACTAAGTTCAATCTTGCATAACCACAATACAATTCTACACATAAAGTAAGCAATGCATCAACAATCAGCCAATCATTACTCCAACTAAGTCACAACTAAATCTATCTACATCTAGATGTCTAATCATCTATTGACACCTATGGGCTAGGGTTTGCATATCCTGGAGAGTTGTCGAGTTGGGCACATGGGGTACGATCAATGTCAGGATTATGTTGCGAAGATTCCAGTCGTCACTGGATCGCCACTAAGCCTCAATATGAAAATAGGATCACGCAATGGGATTTGGGAAAGAGCGGGTAGAGGGTCCTCTACCCTCACCTCTTCGATTTTGGTAGGTGGCAGACTCGTAGCCTGGATGACAAGAGGCGGTCCTAGGGCATAGGTTGCCCTTCACTGCATCGTGGACGACGCATGAGATAGAGAGCAAAGTTTGTTCACTTGAGAGGGTGAGAGGATTATGGATGGCATTATAGATGACACTATTAATACATGTATACTTTTTAGCTCTTGATCCAAATGATACTAATAGCTAAGCTAATATTAGGTATAAGCTATTAGCCGTTAGTGGATTGTGCTGGTATTTAGAAAGGCATTTGCCTACGTATGTCATGTCTGGGCAACAACGATGGTAAAACTGATAAGAACAACTAAAACGTACTCCACAATTGTTATTACTTGAGTGTGGAGCCTTTGATGTAGTGTAATCATCGGACATGACATGTTTGGAACGTAGGAATTGTGCAGAGATTTCACAGTCACCGGTTCACTTTTACAGAAAAACACATGAAAAAGAAAAAAATTCCGTGTTCCAAATATGTTGTGAATAGTTGATGAAGTCTTCCTGTTAGAACGGTTGATGTAGCAGGCCTCCTGTCCTTCCAAAGGTTTTTTTTTGCCAACTTGTCCTTTCAAAGTTGGGCCGGTGCCATCATCACCCAACACCGGCCTTCTACGGTTCTGTTCGGCTGCTCGTAAAATCGTTTATGCTAATTTATATGACTAATTTATTAGAAGAAAAAAACACTGTACCTCGACTTACCCAAGCAGCCCAACACTCGGTTTCAGAGTCGAGCATTGCGCACACGTCATGGCAAATTCGCGTGCGCCAGTTTTTTTTTTTTTAGCAAAAAAATTCGCGGGCGCCAGCTGAACCGCGGTGAGGTGAGGCGTGGGTGGCGCGGAGGCGGTGACCGCTCCGGCGTGCCAAACCAACGGGCCCGTGGCCCCGGCCGCCGCAGCCCGAGCAAGCCCTTTCCGCGGCTCGTTTGCGTGCGAGCGAAGCGAGCCTCCGCTCCGCTTCTCCCCGGCCCCCGCTCGGGGTTCCCGGGCCTGACGACCGGGCCCTGCCCTCGCCCGGCTCCACCGGTCGGTCATGCAAAGCGACACAGGCAGCAGGAGAGGCCGCGGCCGCTGGCGATGCACAGCACAACGGCGTGAGGGGAGAGGAGGGACCACGCGGCCGCGGCCGCGGCCGCCTCCCTAGGGCTAGCGCGCGGCAGTGGCATCCACCGCGCCCGCGCGCCGCTCGCGTCCACGTGAACCACACCGCCACCACCACCACCCGCCGCGGCCCGCCCGGACGATGGCACAGCCAGCCCCCACCCAGAAAAAACCCAACCGCCCACCACCCATACCCAGCCCCCGCCTTATCCTCCTCCTCCACCGCCGCCGCCGCCCCCAGCTCATCATCTATTACGCGGCGCCCGCCCCCCAACTACTCGTCCTCACCCCCACCCTAGTCGCCGCCCGCCCGCCCCCCAGATCTAGATCTGAGCCTCCCGTGACCAGATGATGGCCGACGACCCGCCGCGGCGTCCGCCGTCGGCGCTAGCGAGGAAGAGCGCGCCGGCGCAGCCGTGGTCGGACGTCGAGACGATGCACCTCATCGACGCGTACGAGGAGCGCTGGACGGCGCTGCGCCGCGGCCAGCTCAAGGCGCACCAGTGGGAGGAGGTGGCGGCCGAGGTCGTCGCCCGCTGCGCCGCCACACCGGGGGTCGTCGCCCAGCGCAAGACGGGCACCCAGTGCCGCCACAAGCTCGAGAAGCTCCGCAAGCGCTACCGCACCGAGGGCGCCCGCCCCGTCACCTCGCTCTGGCCTTACTTCCGCCGCATGGATCGCCTCGAACGGGGGCCCCTCGCCGCCTACCCGGCCGCGGCTGGCTCCCCGCCTGCCGCCGACGGCGACGAAGAGGAAGAGGAAGAAGAAGAGGAGGACGAAGAGGAGGAAAACGTGCAGGAGGAGGAAGGAGAGGAAGAGGAAGAGCTCGTCCCCCGCAACAACACCCGGAGCATCAACGGCATCATCCGGGAATTCGGCACCGGCCTCGCCCCGCGCCACCCGCAGCTGCAGCTCCACCAGCCGCCGCCTTCTTCCATCACGCCGTCCACCGCGCCCCCGCGCAAGAGGGTGGCCTACGAGGCGTTCCAGGACAAGGCCGCCGCGGCGGCGGCGGCGGCGGCGGCGGTCAAGGCCAAGGACGACGACGACGAGGCCGTGGAGCTGGCCCGCCGCGGTGGCTCCTCTGGGCGGGGGGCGGGGGGAGCCGGCGCGCAGCTCTCGGCTGTGCTGAGGGATTTCGGCGAGGGCGTCATGCGGCTGGAGCGGCGGCGCATGGAGGTGCAGTGGGAGATCGAGCGCGGGTGGCAGGAGGCGGACGCCCGCCACGCCAGGATGCTGCAGGACGCGCAGCGCCAGCTACTCGACACCGTCGCCGCCGCCTGCGCCTTGCCGCCGAAGAAGGCCCGGAGGGACCATGGAGACTCGTAGCAATAGCGATTGACACCGTCGGTTAGTGATGCTGATGCTAATGCTAATGCGAGCAGGGAAGGCATCCCATCCCAATGTTCCTTCTTCCTCTTCTGTTAGCACGGAAGGATGTACTCCTAGTAGTGTTAGTCAGTTCGTATATGGTGGTAGTGCTTGCAGTAGCATCTTCTTTTTAACTAGGGATGTTTATTTATGACTTTTATTTATGTTAATCTTGTGTTATGGTGAATGGCATGCTTATGCTTATTTGTTGCTAGAGAAAACACTGTTCGTTCAGCGAAAAGCACTGCTGTGCTGAAGTAGTGTAGACGAACAGTGCTGCTAATTATCTGTGGTTTGCTTCCAGAGTCCTTGTGTATGAGATGTGACAAAAATTGCACAGGTGTTTGGCATCTCGTGGAACTGGAACTGCGCGCATATAGCTCTTTCCGGATAGTGGCGATGAGGCAAGTATCTGACGAAATTGTCCTGATGTTGGACCCGCCTGTCACGATAGTTGTGCTTATAGAAGAATTTAAGAAGCTTTTTCTTTGATTTCCTCTGAAAACAGAACCCTTGTTGAGGTGGGGAGAAATTGTCACCATAATGATTCATAAGGAAGCCTACATAACTACTGTACATTACATGGTCAGTACCAGCAGAATCTGTGACGTGCATAACATGGAAGAGCATTGACGGTAATTGCACAAGTTGCTCTCTCTGATATATAGGAGTATGCCGGACGTCAATCAATTGCTTAGACATTGCACCGGTTCAGTTTACCTTCAACCTTCTTCGTTGTCGACGTCCAGTGTTTCTGCAGAGTTGTGCTCCTGCCGAGGTGATTCTAGCTGACTGACTGTCTAAAAAATTACGAACCAGTATTGTTCAGCTGGTAAGGGTGTCAGCTTCGGTTCTTCTAGCTTGAACTATCGTTGCTGATTACTCCTTCCGCTCCATTTTATCTAGCGCAAGTTAGAATGACACGGTCTCCTAGATTACACTTTAACCATTCATTTGCTTTATATTATATTATTTATGTCTATAATCTTATAATCATTGAATAGCATAATTCCTTACAAATCTAACCATATAAAGTTTGTATTATAATGATTAAAAATTATTAGTCTAATCATTGATTAAAGTTTTTAAATTTTAAATCTTGATATACGTGTGCGAGTAATACTGAGTTGCTTAACCGTTCCTGTAAAGCCTCCGTTGAATTGCCGATTGCCCTTTCTGGTCGTGGAGCATCCTTTGTTCTCGTAGTCATCCATGGATTTGAATATATATATAAAATTATCGTAAATGGAGGTGGCTACATAATAACTTATTTTGTAGCTGGCTACTGAATATACTATATATATAGCCAGCTACAAAATAAGTTATTCCGTAGCCACCTCCATTTACGATAATTTTATATACTAATTTGCGATAATATCAATACATACTTACCATAGTTAGGTTACTATAACACATGGAGATATTTACCATAACGTTATAGTAAACCACTTAGTATGGAGTTATTATAATCTTATAAATTAACATAGTAATTATCGTAACTCAAAGTGGCTACAAAATAAGTTATTTTATACCTAGCTACAGAGCAGTGTATATATATATATAAGCGTTGCGACGTTGCATTGCTGAAGAACCAAGATACTACCATGTGATGCTGGGCTAACTTTGGTTTGCGTAAGTCTGGACCCACAGAAAAGCCCAATGGAGCCGGCCCAGTCCGGCCTCTACTCTCCTGTCCAGGACCAGGTCCTTGGTCCTTGGTTTCCAACCGGTGGCCTCGCCCGCCCGGCCGCCCCCGGCCACGACACCATCACCCCCCAACCCCAATGCTGCTGCCGCATCCCAGTCCCCTCGCGCCGCTCCGCGCCAGCTCCTCCTCCCCGGCCGCGCGCCTCCGCTTCCGCCTCCCATTCCTGTGCTCTCCTTACCCCTCGCCGCTCCTCTCCTCGCCATGTCCCCGACCCCGATGGCCTCCGCCGATTCGGGCCCACGCGTCCGGTAACCACCCCCCACGCCCACGTCCCTCACACACTCACTCTCGGCTCACTTGCACCACGGTCACACTCACCCCCCGGCGCACCGCACCTCGATTCGTGCTAATCCCTTGGGCATTTCACAGGCGAGCCGAGGCTCGGCGGCCGCCGCGGCGTCTTCGGCCTCGACGCGCTTCTCTCGGCTGCGGAGCTGCTCTGCCTCGCGCCGCCGGCCATCTGCTCGGTGGTCTGCGCTGCGCGCCTCGTCTTCCTGCCGGCTGGCGCCAGCGCCGTGCCCCCGCCGCTGCTGGTCCTGCAGTACGTGCTCTTGGTGGGCGCGGTGGCCATCGGCAGCCTGATACGGCGGAGGCAGTCGGGGCGGCTCCGCCCGGCGGCCGGTGCTGCGGGGGTGGGGGGTGGATTGACGGGGAGGGTGGAGAAAGTGGAGGAGACTGTCAGGGGTATGGTGGCGGCCGTTGCTGTGCTCTCGAGGACCGTCGAGAAGCTCGGCCTCAGGTTTAGGGTGTTGCGGAGGACGTTGACGGACCCTATCACTGAGGTATAGTAGTGCTTATTTTGTCACAGTAGTTATTTGCCAACTCATTAGACTCTTGTGTGCTACTAGGTTTTTTATGAGAGAGCACATAATATTTGATTTATTGCTTGAGATTAGATGCCAAGAAGTGAGGTGACGAAAAATAGAGTGTTCATGTTTGTTGAGTTGATACACACCTAGTAGCATTGATAGGAACTACATAATGAAATGTTGGATGGAAATTGTAGTTGTGCTTGAGTTTAGTCCTCAAGGTAGTGCTCTTCATGAATTTATCAGTAAACTGTATGTAGACGTGGACATTTGGGTTGTTGGCTACTATTTCTGTAAGGGAACTGCTCCAGGCTATTGTGCAACAGGATATCGGCTGCAACCTTGCTTCAGTTATTGTTTGCCAAACATAGTGCTACTGTTTCTTTTGATTCACAATGCTGGTGTACAGCCTCACTCAACAACCTGCCTGGGTCTATGTTGTATGTCTGTATGATCATGTGCTAAGGTAGTAGGCTTGCACCATTTTTAGCTTAGTTCTGAGAAATATTAGATGTGTATAATCCTGTAAGAAAATAAGCACCTGAAATGGTTCATAGAGATGCTTGGTTTCTTCTCTTTCTTGTTCCCCACAGTATCTTTTTGGAGAATCTGTGCAGAAAAGTGTGTCAGGACTAACTGTTCTGGAGGTAACATGAAAGCATGGCTGTTTCTTCTGTGTATTTGTATTGGTGAGTAGCTATGCATCTTCTCTTTGGAGAAGGCAGGTCTACATACGCATGACAACTGTTTGCATTTTCAATATCATCAGCTGTTCTCAGTTTGCACAAATTGCTTTGGAAAAAAGAAGCATCTCTTTGAGATAACACCAATAATTTGTTTCAGTCATACTTCTTAGTGACACACAAATCTTTCTGGGATGATTTGTGATTGTTCCTGAATAAACCATAGCATGCTTGCACTGCTATAATTGCCTCCATTTAGCTTCACCTATTATCGCTTTCTTCCGCAGACAGCGGCTTTAGCGCAGAAGAATTCTGAAGCCACTCGTATTCTTTCTGCACAAGAAGACCTCCTTGAAAAAGAAATCGGTGCAATTCAAAAAGTTCTTTATGCAATGCAGGTGATGTATCTTGGCTGTTTGCTTTGACATTTCTCAAAACCTCAATTTCTTGAGTAATCTTTATTATTAGAAAACTTTGCTGAGATATATTATTGTGGTTCTGCTTTGTATAGTTCATTAGCCGGTTATGGCTGACTGGCAGTATGTTCCATGTTGCGGACAAATATTTGAGGAATTCTTATGCTATCATACTTTCATTTTTATCATTGTACTTCAGTACATTCATATGGTTAGCATAAACACATGTATTCGATATGTTGAGATAGATATTAGAGCAGGTTTTAACGATTTTTCTTCCCCTCCTATTACCTATGCTCACATGTATATTATAGAACCCAGTTCATGATAATACTGCAGCAAGATACTACCAGCATTTTAGAAATCAATTGGATGTTGGCCAGAGTTTGCCACACAATAGGTGCATGCACACCAATTGGGCACAAAAATTAGTTCCTTAGGTTGGCAACAAATAACAAACAAGATGGTTTTGGCGTGTTTGGATAATATCCACACATTGTCACACTTAGAAAAATTTGCCTAAGGTGTGGCTTAACAATTTGCTCACCACACCTTAGGCAACAATGTTTGGCAAAGAGATGACTCTACGACGGGGCATAGCTGAAAAAGTGTGGCAAGCCACAACCACAACTGTGGCAGGAAATCAAACCCTATGCCAAATCTAATTGCATCATTGGGATATATATTTCCCCCCTTCCAAGGCATGGTATATCTTACCCTTCCTGCTCAAACTATTCACTCTGAACAGTGATCATATGCAATCAGTGATTTCCGTTGTATGCTGAAGACTTGGAGATAATTCAGTTCTTTTTCCTTACTAATACTGTAAGGTAATGCTTGCTGTCTGATAAATAATCTATCCTGCAGGAACAACAGCAAAAGCAACTTGACCTAATCCTTGCGATTGGGGAAGCAAGCAGGATACTGGATGGCGAACAAGACTTGTTAGGCAGGGACAGTGCTAGATCTTCCAGCGCAAGTCCAGCTCCAGAGCTGGAGAACAAACAAGTAGAAACAGAATCTGAAGCGGTTACAGGAGGAAATAACAAGTCCTGATTTTATCTTGTGAAATGGAAACAAGACGCGTCCAGGATGGACCAGCGGTTTGTTTTCCATCCGAGATTGAGGAGCATGAATGAATGGTTAAAGACTTAAAACGTCACAGCTGGTTGTTCAGGGCTTTGTACTAACCACATTCTGGGCAAATACAGTCCAGGAGGATTGTACAGGGCAAGCTGGTGTATATTCACAAGACTCTGTGACATTTGGTCACGTCATTTCTGTTTGGTCACCGATAGCTTCTCCACGGCTTTGTACTGACCAGATACTACATCCGAGTCATTCATTGATGACATACAAATGTTGATTGATACAAATGCCATTGCCAGTTTTTTGGCACACTTTAAAGGTGGCCAGCCACAGGCTTTGAGTCAGTTTCATCATGGGATTTGGATGCCTCTCTAGGTCTGTTTGGGAGCTGATGAAGCGAAAATAATTGCTTCACTTAGCTCTGGTTTATTTCAATAAAAAGAGAGAAAATAAAAGGTTTTATTACTTACATGGAGAAGCTAGAAGTAGCCAGAGCTTAGCTCTGGTTTATTTCGTTAAAAACATTTGTCCAAGCCTTTCAGATTTGAGGTGTTTCACCAGCTCACCGTCCTCTTCATGTTCGGCTGGTATTAAGACCGGTTGATAAGCTGGCTGAAGCTGTTTTGTTGTGAGAGAAAAATACTGTAGATTCTAGCTGATAAATCGGCTGATAAGTTCAAGCGAACAGGAGCCTGGATCTCGGATTATATGCTGCTAGTAGTATGTTAGCAGAATCGAAGGGGAAAGGGGCTGTCGTTGGGAAGAAGAAGATGGGGTTGGGGAAGAAGAGAGCAGCGACGAAGGATTGATTCAGTTTAGGAGTTCTGTTGTTCGTTACATTGCCCGTCGGCTCCTACTACATTTATCTACTATATACTCCCACTCGGCACCAGAGTATAGCTTGTTGGGCTTCGCCTGGCGCTTGGGCCGACGGGCAGCTTCTTCTGGATCAGTAGTAGATGGGCCTGGGCGGATGGCGCTGACATGGTACCGGAACCGGCGCCCTCCCCATGCCCATGCTCATGCTCTTGTCCTGCTGCCTTTTTTTTTCTTTTTCTTTTGACAGCCGGCCGGAGGGGACGCAGAGCATGAGCAGGCACCCCGGCCGTTCGTGTTCACTGGCTCGCTCGATGTCGATCTCGATCTGGATGGACGATGGCAATGATGCGTGCGTGCAGCGTTTCCGTGCCTCTGCTTCTTCTCTGGACTACCGGCCGGGGGTGGTTCATCATGACCACTGGCTGCGAGTGGCGACGTCACTGGTGGTGTTCGTCCACTGTTGCATTAACTGGCATTTAACACATGCTGAGATGTGTCTGTGCGTACGGTACTCCCTCGTGACTCTCGTGCCAAGAGGTACTCGAGTGCACACAAACCGCTGTCATTTGTTAATGATGCCCCGCTCAAGAATCGAGGCAGTGTTCCGCTGCTATGAATTTTTCATTGTACATGTTTATGCTAGAATGTGGTGACGGTTCGGCTGGAAAAAGACGCCGAACAAGTTTGTAGCTCAGTCGTCGATAGAATATTGTCGGTAGTCCTCCGAGGGGTATCCCACGGAGGTAGATTGATCGGCAGAGAAGCATGTAATCAAGAACAAGAAGGCAATAGAGACACATGAGTTAGACAGGTTCAGGCCGTCAGTATGACGTAATACGCTACTCCTGTGGTATGTTGATTTGTATTAGCTATTGTATGATATTGCATGTGTTTGGAAGGGGTCCCTGCCCGCCTTATATAATCCGGGAGGCAGGGTTACAAGTCGGTTAGATCTGAGAGATAACCGAAAAGTAATGACAGATTACCGGAACCTTGGGATCATACATATCTAACATATCTCGTGATATCTTCAGGATATCTTCCCGGTGTCTTGTGGGAGGAGCCGAGCAGAGTCGTGCCGCGCAAGGCTTCGTCCTGTGGGCTGGGCCGTCCCTGGGGGCGCAGCCCATGTGGTCTGCCATGGGTATCCGGGGTCGTACCCCCCACAGTTAGTCCCTGAGCGCCTTGTACCCGTTGTGCAACGCCGTCTTGAGCTTGTCCTAACAGGTGCGAACAAAACCGAGCAGTCTAACTCATGGTCCGACCACCGTGATGAGTTGCCGAGCAGTTGTGAGCAGTTGCCGAGCAGCATGAACCGTAGCCGAGCAGCGTGAACCGTAACCGAGCAGTATAACCCAAGTACGGCTTGCCACAAGGGTGTAAGGAGCTCAAGTTTCAGAATCAAAAATTTCTTCGTAGTGGACCAAATGTGCCCACTTAGAGTCTGACCACTAGAAAAGGAGATAGTCTTCTTCAACTTTAAGAGGCGCGAAGTCTTCTAAAATAAAGCAAACACATTCACCGCGATGTGAAGTGTGCCCACTTAGTCCCCGAGCCTAACAGTAGATGACGTAGTCATGTGGTGCCAGGGTCAAAAGTAGAAGAATAGTAAAAGACCAGCCGAGCAGAGAGCCAGTCTCCGGGCGTAGCCCCGAAGTGAGAAAAGCACACATTCACCGCAAGGTGATGTGTGCCCACTTAGTCCCCCGAGCCTGCTGAAAGATGACGAATGAATCTTGTAGCAGGGTCAAAGAAAAATAAGTCTAAAAGCTTGCCGACGTCATCTGACATGCGCGTATCAAGACTTCAGACGTGTTGTCCAAGATCAGCACCCTGATCCGAATGGCATGTAGCGGCTTAATAGCACACCGATGAGGCGTAGCAAGATCCGATAATTAAGGGAGTCCCCGACGTAGCTGGCGACGTCCGAACACCGAGGAGTCCCCAGCGTAGATGGCGATGTCCGAACACCGAGGAGTCCTCGGCGTAGCTGGCGATGTCCAAGCACCGAGGAGTCTTCGGCATAGCTGGCGACGTCCAAGCATCGAGGAGTGTAGCTGGTGACGTCCAAGCATCGAGGAGTCCTTGGCGTAGCTGGCGATGTTCGAGCACCGATGAGTGTAACTGGCGACGTTCGAGCACCGAGGAGTCCCCGGCGAAGCTGGCGAGGTCTGAGCACCGAGGGGTCCCCGGCGTAGCTGGCGATGTCCGAGTACCGACGTGGCTGGCGACATCCGTGCGGTGAAGTGTGCCCACTTAGTCATCGAGTACAAAGAATCCGAGCACCGAGGAGTAACTGGCGTAGCTGATGATAAAGCACGAGCGATGAAGAGTCTGGTCAACTGGTCGGCGGCGAAGTGAGCATTGAGTAGAAACGACTAGCGAATAGTTTGATCAACTGGTCGACGACAGAGTCCATGAACCAAGCGGTCCGACCAGTTGATCGGTGGAGAAGTTCGAGCACCAGGTGGTTCGATCACCTGGACGATAATCCTGCAATACAAACATATAGAACGGGTAGTACATGATGTAAAAATATATGAACTCTAGAGAAAAATCAGCAATGGCGATGAAATAGCATATGTAGCTCGACGATCAGTTGGTGTGAAGATGTAATTATATTTAATATACACCGCATGACCAGTTAGTGTGTAGCTGAGTCTCTAGCCCTAGCTAGTCCATAGTCCATAACGTCGAGCGCGGAGCCCGTGCACGTGTAGGAGGAATAGGCGTCACCAAAGAATCACAGCCGACCACCCATAACGCAGAGCGTGGAGCCCGTAGCACGTGTAGGGAGGAGCCAGAGATAGAGCCGTCTCTGGGGACATCTGAGCGTCAACATGACTGTTTAGGGGTTCAGAAAATTGTTTGGAGAGCAAACATGGAGAAAACAGCTCGGAGAAATATTACGACGATATATGGAGACTGGAGAATTTTTAGAAGAATATTAAAGTTGTGACTTAGCTTTAGACAGAATGTCTGGTCGGCGGCGTATGGCGTTATCTGATCGGCGTTGACAAAATTGCCAGGCGCTCGAGCTGTCGTCATGGAGGCAGTTGTAGTTGTCACGGCGCCGTTCTTCGCGGCGATCATCATTGCGACGTGGTAGGTGGTCGGAGCGAGTAGTTCTTGGTCATCTTCTAGGTTGTTGTCATTGATGAATACACATACGAAGCCAAGTAGCTTGCATGGTACATGCATCATCCGAGTCCATGTAGTCTGTAGTAGTCGCGCTCGTCGATAGGTTTGCTGGAGTAGGAGTCCCGTTCCTGTGGCGTGTTGTAGCTGAAGCTTGATACACCGATGTCGTCGGGAGGTGACGCATGCGCCGCATGTCAAGCCCGTAGGGCTGCTGAAGGACGCCGCCGTAGGAAGTTAGGTTGCCACGAGCAGCATCGATCTTGAGATCCCATCTGGCCCACCATGGATCAAGCGCCCACCCCTACCTGGCGCACCAACTATCGATAGGATATCATCGACAGTCCTCCGAGGGGTATCCCACAGAGGTAGATTGAAAGGACCTAGGATGCCGCCTAAAGGGGGGGTAAATAGGCATTTCTGAAAATTAACACCTTTAAATACAGAAACAATTAGAAAAGGGAGTTTCAAAAATGTCTATCCTATGACGGTTTAAGTACTTGTTACCAATGGTGAAGATGAAGTAAATGATATATTCATTAAATTATCTTCTGGTCAGCCATATGGGAGATTATGATTAGAATTGATTAATAGATTGAGTGAATATTTTCAATTTACTTGCTCAACTACCCCGAAGCCTTTATCTCATCACCAAGTACCTACATCATTAACCTAAGCACACTTTGGTACCCAACTCTTGTTGGGTCCTTTTGAGTTAGTCAACAAGTGCTTAGGCACTCAAATGGCTTTAGCACTAGTTTGTGGTGAACACATCACCTTGCTAGTGCTAACTCCATTTGTGGTCTTTCTAAGCATATCATTATAAATAAATATGTTCGGCTTAGGTGTGTTACCATTTGGGCATTCATAGCTTAAATGCCCCTTTCTTCTACAAGCATAGCATATGCGACCTTTGTTTGCTCTATGCTTGCTTTGCTTGTATAGATATCTATCAACCTTGTGGCCCATCTCATTGCATCCATAGCATCTTCTTGTTGCAACTTGGGCTTCCTTTCTTGCCTCTTTGTATATTGGGCATTTCTTCATAGGATGCCCCAATTTCTTGCTCATGAGACAAGTGCTTTGTCCATCACTTTTTTTTGGTTGGCCAACTTGTTTGAGGCCTTTTGTTCGGCCGCTTCACACTTGTCAGCCTAACTCTTGTGTGGACACATAGCCCACTCATGTCCATACAATCCATGATCATAACACATCCTTTTTTCATGTTTCTTGCTCTTGGTTGTGTTGGCCTTGCTTGAAATGTTCTTTTATTGGGCTTTGGAGGAAGCAAGGTTTGAACCCTTCTCAAGCTTCTTCACCATGTTATCACAGTTATCTTGAGAAGGTTGTGCTTTCTCCTTACTCTTCAACCGAATCACTTCTTTCTTTAATCTTTTCACCTCTTCTTTGAGCTCTATGTTTTCTATAAGATTTAGCTCAATCGAAGATTGGCTTGCTTGAGGAGCACACCTATTAGTACAAGAAATATTTAATTGAGATGGTGTACTAGTGAGTGAATGTGTAAGAGGTTGAGAAAATTTTACCGATGTGATCACAACCTCATGAGCTACCTCAAGCATAATGTTTGATTCTACTACTTCCTCATGAGAGCACTTTAGATGAACATAGTTTGCTTGTAGCACATTATACTTGCTTGATAGTTCATCTAGCCTTGCCTTGAGCTCCAAGTTTTCCTTCTCTAGTTGTGAAACACTAGAAGAGGAGTTAGTAACTAAAGCATGCTCAATTGATAATTTTTCATACCTTTCACTTAGAGCCTTTAGTTCTTCCATCTTGGAGATGAGAAACAATTCTTGCTTTTAAAGTGATTGCTCTTGCTTCCCAATTTCTTCTTCAAGCTCATCATTCTTTTCAACTATCTTCATGATGATGAACTTGTCCTTGCGGTTGAGATGATCAAGGTTGTAGTTGCCTTTAACTTCAACATCACTCTCATGTTGATCATCTACTTGTGCTTTCTCCTTTTCTTGATCTTTCTTGTTACTCTTCTTCTTGCTTTTCTTGGCCATGAGACACAAGTGATGAGTATCATGAGATATTGAGGTTGACTCATCACTTGGTCGCCACCGGGCTTGAGCATCGTTGCAAATAGCTATGTGCTGCTCTGCTGCCTCGGTCATACCGAACACGTCCGATATGTGTAGGCAGACAGCAGGTCATGAGCTGCTTGCACTTCTTGCTCTGGCTCGACGCTCTTGAGGTCTTGTGAGGCTTCTTCGCTGTATGAAGACACAATGGACATACTTTCCATTGACTCGATCTTAAATGCATCATCACATTTGGATTTTTCATATAAATTAAAAAGTCTAGTCCAAATGAGATGAGCACTCACTAGAGGTGGTTGTCCATTGAAGATTGCCTCATCTTGAACCTCTGCACTCAATGTACTCAACATGACATTAATAGCTTGAGCATTGAGTTGCACGCATATCTCTTCCTCTTTTGACAAATTTTTGTAGTTGCTCCAATCAACTATAGGAAGAGGTATGCTTGCATCCACAATATGCTCAACAAGAGGACTAATATTCTAAAAGCATTGAGTACATGAATTGACCAAGGTAGAAAGTTTGAACCATCATTTTGGAGAAGCACCGTCTCCAACTCGATAGACGTCGACATCCTTTTCTCACGGCGATGAAGCTTTAGATGAGAACCTCACTCTAATACCAATTGAAAGGACCTAGGATGCCGCCTAGAGGGGGGTGAATAACCATTTCTGAAAATTAACACCTTTAAATACGGAAACAATTAGAAAAGGGAGTTTCCAAAATAGAAACTCCAAATTAAGAGTAATACCACCCCTCACAAGTTAGCCACAGAGTAAACAAGATATAAAGAATATATCTAGAAGCTACAACCCTGCAACACAATATTAAAATAGAGAATAAATATTTTTAGCACAGATAGGAAATACCGGACGTGTCCGGTATGAATACCGGACGTGTCCGATATACACGATTTCTGCAGAGCAGCCCCAAACTTGCTCCTTTTGGTTTCTATCTTCAAGCCAAACTATAGGTACCTACTAGAGATGATAATATACACAGAGAACCTGCACAAGAGATGGAGCAACACAAATATAAAAAAATGCGAATTGAGACACGATATTTGTTTTACCGAAGTTCGGACTCGTTCGAGTCATACTCTCCGTTGAGGGGGCTACGGGCGACCCAGCGAAGGTCAGCTCTAGAGGGTACCACGAAGGTCACTCTAGCCAGAGTCTTTTCCAACTCCTTTTCCTCCTTCCACTAGTTGATTCTGAGGCGGCGAAATAGACCGTTACAAACTTTCTGAGGCAACCACAATCTCTCGGATGCTCTCCGGCGATGCCTAGCCATCTAGGACCGAAGAGTCTAAGAGTAACAAATGCGAATCATGAAATAGACAATATGCACAAGTGCTCAAGTGGTTGGATTGCTCTCTTTTTGAATTTCACTCAACCCACTATTTGATTTGGCAAATTTGATCAAACACTCACTAAGAGAGGGTTGGGAGAGTTGGCAAAGCTCAAAAACGTGCTAGAGGATCAGCAGAATCAGCAGCCTCTAAAGGTGGAGGCTTGGGGGTATTTGTAGCCCCCTTGAAAAACTAGCCGTTTTACAACCGTTGTCCAATATGGTCCGGTATGACTTACACTGCCCCAATGGTAACTAAGTTACAGTGACAATGTGGGGCGTCAGAACTCCCGATGAATGTCGAAACTCTCGACCGTCGAAACTCCCGACCCTTAGCATATTTGAAAACTAAGTAATTGAGTTGAAGTTTGTGAGGTGTCGGAACTCCCAACGTATGCCGAAACTTCCGACCGTTGGAACTCTCGACTCACGTCGGAACTCTTGACCCTCAAGCCATTTGAAAACTAGCCATTGGCCTCTAGTCGTACATATCGAACACCGGACACGTCTGGTATGACCAGGACAGTGAACCTCTGAGTTAGTTAAGCATGAAACATTAGAACTCCTGACCTATGCCGGAACTCCCGACCGTCGGAACTTCTGACCCACATCGGAACTCCCAACGAACAACTTGAGAACAATAAGAATTTTATCGTGGCTGGGCACATACCAGACACGTCCGATATCAATACCGGACACGTCCGGTATTGCCAGACCAGCAAAAATAGATTAGCTCTTTTGTCTCTCAAATACTCAAAACTCACATGGGTTGGCTTGAGCACTTATGAACCATTATCTATCAACATGATGCATCCCTCTTAATAGTACGGCATTCCTATTAACTCAAATTTAAAGAGTATAACGAATTTAAACCTTTTGAGTTGATCTCATTCAACCGAAGCTGTGTATTCCAATCTTCATCAAGTGAGGGTGCCAACATGTTGATATTGATCTTTTCACTTGAGCATGGCCATCTTGAGCACGTGACTTGATTTCATTCATCAATTTTGAATAATTCCAAATGTATCAAGTCACTTCCATCAAACACACAAATAGTGATTTAGGTTAAAAAATAGTGATTTGATCCTCCACATTAACATGACCATCATAGCTTAATTAGTACCTCAACTAAATGCAAGTAATTCCTTCTTCACCCTAGCTAGGTTCTTCGGCCGCCAAGCCATCACTTGCCCTTCACCCTTGCTTAGTACCTCAATGCCTTTCCTTGCTATCTTCACCATCTCAAGCCGTCGAGTCACATCTTGTATTGAATCATCCATTCATGTATTGTTATCTTTTTCATTTCAATTAAGCAAGCTTCAAATATGAGACCATTCCATACGCAATCCCTTATGTCTCATTAATTAATTCTTACAAGCTTGCTTTCACATAGTATATGGAAATCCCACAATATATGAGCCTTTGCATGAATTTCATTTGTATTGTTGTCTTGTGCTTGAACTAGATTGTTTATATAATAACACATCATTTTGGCTTTTATTAAGTACCTGTGAGATAACCTATTACCTGTCCACACTTAGCAAATGGGTTAGACCTTTAATCACGTAGTCATTCAATCATCCAAAACCCACTAAAGGGCTAGATGCACTTTCATAGATTGATCGCTAGAGAAGCGTGTGATCAAGAACAAGAAGGCAACAGAGACACACGAGTTAGACAGGTTCAGGCCGTCAGTATGACGTAATACCCTACTCCTATGGTATGTTGATTTATATTAGTGTTGATGCAAAAAGTGGACCTGCAAACACAAAGGGCTAATACTCGAATCGATATCCAAAGCGTGCCAGTCGATTTGACCTGTTAATCGACAAGGATGAAGATACGAGCACTTTGGTCCTGACAACAGCGATACGCCCGGAAGTCATGGCCAAGAGGTACTCACGCGGAACTCAAGAATTGCCGAAGGTCGCACTGAAGCTATGCAACTCGCCGAATCAATGAGAACTCGTAAAAAGGAAAAAAATATGCAAATTGACGAAGTCGCCGAAAAGTAAGTAGATGCAAATAAGAGTAAAAATTGGTTTTGATATTGATTGATATTTTTTATTACATTGCCCCTCACTCCATATTTATACCCTGATCTAAAGAGACACAACCAAACACAACTAGGACACCAAGCCCATATCTAAGGAAACACGTGACTCTTACATGAATCATACTCTAACAAATATAGAAAAGGAAATCAACTCCTATCTATTTCCCTGTCCGCCTCAATTACGATGGAAATCTCACCGTCCTCCTTTCCATCGGCATACTCCTTATTTCATCGGCAGTAGTCTTCAAGCCTTCCTTCATCGGCATCGACAATAACATCTCCAACCTTATCGGCAACGCCCGAGTCTAAATCAACCTTTCCATCGATCACCACCATTCATCGGCAACCATCTTTACAAGCTGATTTTCATCGGCTGTCAGCGTACACAGTAACTTTCCTCTGCCGATTAGCCCACTCTGATCATTTTGACACGTGCAAAAAACGGTGTCAACACATGCCCCCCAATTTCGGAGTATAAAACCATTAATGCTCCGAAATTTACTCCAGATAACGTTTGCCTTCGCCCAATTACCGTAACTCATCCTTCAAGCCAAAACTTGATCTGTTATCAAATCTAATCAAATCCAATCCTGATTCACGCACCTCAGTAGATATCGCACAATTGCCAACCACTCTTGCCTTGATTATGGTTAAGATACCGAAACAATAATCCATCGGCAAGATCCTAACATAATAATGCCGCCACTTTCAGAATTAAAATATCTAGTACCGATATCTCTTCCAAGTCATGATTACTTGCCATCAAATCATCTGTACAATCCCTTGATTATCGTGCGAACAGTTACCATATCCATCTGAACCACCTCGACCTACATGCGCGCGGTATAGAGATAAGTCCAAAATACCCCTACTCCAAGCGGCTTATAAATAGATTTCTCCGGAACGCTCGTCTTCTACCCTCAGACCCTAATCTTTGACATTCTCTCTTTCCGGCGGTGACTCCGACGAACAACTGCGCGACCTCAACCAACAAGAACTTTTCTCCAGCGTCAACCTCGAGTCTCCGGCTCGTGCCCCCACCTACCTCAAGATAATGGCAATCAACTTCGACGTCCCTGCGGTTCATTCCTCTTCCGTTACCTTTTACCTTGATTCCTCTGGTCTTTGCGAGTTCATACAGTCGGTAATTTTTTCTTTTCTTTTGTTCTTTGGATTCTCTAAACTTAGGAACTGCGCAACAAATTAGTTATTCCAACCGATCAGCCACATGTCCAATGCCTAGGACCAATGGGTAATCCAGATCCAACCGATCTGATTAATGCAGAAGTCAATAGAATCCCCTTTAGAGCCCAAAATTTCTCTCTGAATTTATGGAAAGATACATTCCGATCTTGGCCCAAAACCCCCAAAGGGTGGAAAGATTGGTACTTAAGGGTCAATAGGTCGATGCAAGTATACTGGGCAGAACGGAAGCTAGACCAATGCATTAGGCTATCTATTGCCGATATGCAAAATAATGAGTCAATGATGATTGCAGCTGCTTACTTCTGGTCAGACACAACAAACACTTTTATGTTTGGACATGGCCTAGCTACTCCCACACTTGCCGATGTCCACATGCTCACTGGCTTGGATATTTTAACTGCCGATGAAGGCTCCATCTATGGCAGAAAATCTGAATATAAGGTGAATACCCGCAACATCGGCGGTTGGACAGGATACATTCAAGAATGCCAGAAGACCGGGACAGTTGACCAGAGGGAACATGCCACATTCTTGAATATGTGGTTAGAAAAATTTATCTTCTGTGGTCGATCAGTAGGACCAACCAACGCCTTCCTCCCTGCAGCTGAACTCTTGGCTAATGGTGTAAGATTCCCACTTGGCCGATACCTTCTGAGCTCCACTTATCATCTTCTTCATCAAGTGTCTCAGAAACTTTTGCTTGGCGAACCCATCGGCAACTTAGGAGGCCCGTGGTGGTTTATCAACATGTGGCTGAATGCCCATATGCACAAACGTTTGCAATGGGACTTCTTTGCCCAACAATTCCCACGAGAAATTGCTGAAGACCATGTGCTTGGGGACGATGAATCGGCAACACGCTCACCCCTCAATTTTGGTGAAGCCATAATTGTCCTTCCTGGAACAGAGGCCAATGAAGACCAGATCGGTAGATTCTTCCAAAGCTTCTACAATGGTCTTTCTCTTGATCATAGGGCCTGGGTACCTTATATTGACGAAGAAAACAGATTCCCCCTTCTTTTCAACTTTGCCGATGACACTCTGAATCAGGATAATGAACTCATGATGGCCATCATTACTCCCAGGGCAATTCCAGTAAACACATTCGGTAGCGGGAAAAACACCACTATCACGTACGAATTTTACAACCCATCGGCAATATCCCGTCAATTGGCTTTTGGGCAACTGCCAATCAAACTTTGTTTTGCCAATGTGATCAAACCCAGAGAAACAATCACCTGCGGAACAGATTGGAGCAAGGTAGTGCGACTTTCCCCCGATGCCGATACTACAGATGTTGATATATCCATCTAGATGCCAATATCTTTCATCACCGAGTCATATAAGCAATGGTGGCGAGAGTGGAAGGAACAACTGTGTGCAACATCTGCTCACACATATCAGCACATGATCGACCCTGAATACGCCATCCCTGACGATGCAGTAAGTTTCTTTTAACTCCCTTCTGCTTTTTCCTTTCATATATCGGTAACTAACTTTCTCATGACAGGTTAACAACCCAGCACCATCTATGAGTAAAAGTGGGAAACCTTTCAATCTTCAGCCTGTTTCCTCGATATCACCGATCGGCTACAACGCCCCCACCTTAGCTGCTTTGACTCACCAGAAGACCCGTGCCAAGACCATCACCTCAAAGTCCAAATTGGCTACAGCTAGGGCCACTCCATCGACTGCTGCTACAACCCTGACCAAGGCATTCAAGGTAACAACCCCACTTATTTCTACTCATGCCGATCACAAACTGTATTAACATTAATCATCAGGGTGTAAGAGCCGCTGCTGGATCGTCATCG
This sequence comes from Miscanthus floridulus, assembly GCF_019320115.1. Classification (NCBI taxonomy): domain Eukaryota; kingdom Viridiplantae; phylum Streptophyta; class Magnoliopsida; order Poales; family Poaceae; genus Miscanthus; species Miscanthus floridulus. The sequence continues at coordinate 88,672,344 of NC_089592.1, read as the reverse complement.
GCAATTCCTCCGACATCAAGCACCACTACTTCTGACAAACCTTCAGAGGTATTCCTTTGATTTTACATTTTATCTGTTAAATATCATACCTTACACTTGTTTTGCAGCAACAAATGGGTACATCGGCAAGCATACCAGATGTCCAAGCTCCACAACCAACATGTGCCGATGCCCCCTAGCCAAACGTTGCTGAGGCCCAAGCAAAAGCCTTAACAGATGCCGAGGCACAGCCAAAACGACAGAAGTCCATGCCGACCCCCACATCTGCCCCAATGTCATCGGTCATCATACCCCAAGAGCCAACCACCGATGAGGCCACAGAGGATATCCCATCGGCAAGCTCAGCCGATCCTCCACACGGCATACTCCAGGCTACTTCCTCTAGCCAAGCACAGGAAATTGCCTTGAAACAGGTAAGCCGATTAACCTAGTCGATTTATAATATTCATACTTATCCTTAACTGACCTCTTTTTCTTTTCCTCAGGAACAAGACTCCCCAAACAGCCTATTTTCCTTTGCCATTGACGTTTCTGACGATGATGGAGAGGAAACAAGTTCTTCCCTTGCACTGGGAACAATATCAGCAGAAATTAAGTCCAAGTTGGAAGCTCTCCTGAACTTGCTACAGCAGGATACCACCCAACTGGTAGATGACTCGGACCCCGCAAAGTCAATTTTCAAAACAATCCGTGGCCAGGTCCCTGCCGATGTTGAAGAAGTACTCTTCCCAGCAGCCCATTTAGAAAGCCGCCAACTGCAATATCAACGGACTGCTTAGCGCATTGCCGCTAGAGCAGCTCAAGCTCAACTCAAAGAAGAGATGCTACAACTGAAACAAATTGCCGATGAGAAGCACAAGGGCATCGGTAACTTGCAGACTTCGGGCGCTGAACTTAAGCAGAAAATTTTAGATTTATCGACAAAGAAGATGGCTCTATTGGCTAAATTGAAAGAAGTCGAGGCAGCCTTAACTCATGCTCAACAAGAAGAAAGCCAGCTACCCAATGCCATCAAGGCCCTTCAGCAAGAAAGAGACATCCAGGCTCGTAAAGCTTTGGCCATGAAGAAAAAACTCAAGCCTGTGGAGGGTGCTGCCGATGAAGACATCAAAGAAATGGAGGAAGCCGACCAGATTCGCCTGCGTGCGATATTAGCTATCCAATCTTTGTTAAACTTGTAAATCTTGTTTATTGTATCGGCACTTTATGAGACATTGACATCCTTGCATAATTCTAGCCGATAGGACTGTTATCGGCACTTATACTTTTATGCATCCATCCAGATACTAGGGTAATATTTCTTTAAATATTTTCCATTTAATGCTCTAGGAAACACAACCCCTTCGAGGGTTTCTAGAATATATGCGTTACCAGGAACAGACTGATTTATCCGATATGGACCTTCCCAATTAGGAGACCACTTTCCAAACTTTGAATTTTTAGTCCCAATCGGTAAAATCAATTTCCAGACCAGATCTCCATCGACAAACTCCTTTACCTTCACTTTCTTGTCATACCACCTGGCTACTCTTTTCTTATTTTCTTCAATGCTAACTAAAGCCCTTAACCGATGACCCGCCACATCTTCCAACTCATCCTTCATAAGAGTATCATAATCATCGGTTGTCAGCTAATTTTGAGAACGTATTCGCCTAGAGCCAACTTTAATTTCCCAAGGCAATACTGCATCGTGTCCATATACTAACTGATAAGGCGTTACTTTGGTTGCACCATGACATGACATCCGATATGACCACAAGGCTTCATTTAATACTGTATGCCACCTCCTAGGATTTTCTTCAATTTTGCGCTTAATGAGTTTGATGATCCCTTTGTTAGAAGCCTCAGCTTGACCATTAACTTGAGCATAATATGGAGAAGAATTTAAAACTTTAATTCCCATACCTACAGCAAACTCATCAAATTCCCCTGATGTAAACATAGTGCCCTGATCGGTAGTGATAGTCTGAGGAATACCAAATCGGTAAACAATATGCTCTTTCACAAAATCAATCATATTAGCCGATGTCACCTTTTTTAAAGGAATTGCCTCAACCCATTTTGTGAAATAATCGGTAGAAACCAAAATAAATTTATGTCCTTTGCTCGATGGCGGATGAATTTGACCAATGAGATTGATAGCCCATCCCCGGAACGGCCAAGGTTTGATTATAGGGTTCATAGCCGATGCAGGCGCTCTTTGAATATTACCAAACTTTTGACACCCCTGACATCCTTTAAAATATTTAAAACAATCTTCAAGAATAGTCGGCCAATAGTATCCATTCCTTCTGATCATCCACTTCATCTTGAAAGCCGATTGATGCGCTCCACATACTCCCTCATGAATTTCACCCATCAAACTTTTCGATTCATCACTGCTAACACATCTGAGTAAAACTCCATCTATAGTTCGATAATATAATTCATCATCGAGGAGCACATACTTGGTAGCTTGGAACCTTATACGTCTTTCAACCTTTTTATATGGATCCTTTAAATAATCGACAATCTCCTTTCTCCAGTCATCGGTATCGACTGCCGATGTTAGCACTTCCTGAATAGGCTGACACCCTGAAGCATGCTGAGCTAGTCGATTAGCCTCTTCATTATGCAGTCGAGAAATATGTTCAAGACGAAAATCTCTAAACCCTTTCAACAATTGCAAACATCTTTCATAATACGAAATTAAAACTTCACTTCGGCATTCATAAATTCTAGCCAATTGATTTATAACTAGCATAGAATCACCAAAGATTTCAACAGCATCGGCACGTATCTCCTTTTGTAATTCTAACCCTTTTATCAAGGCCTGGTATTCAGCCTGATTGTTTGTCGACGTAGCAACAATCGGCAATGAAAACTCATACTTCCTTCCTTGAGGTGAAATTAACACAATGCCGATACCTGCTCCTCCACCACATGTGGACCCATCGAAGAAAAGTGTCCAAGGAGCAACCTCCAGAGAGTCCACTGTATTACAATGCTGAGTGACAAGATCAGCCATAACTTGCCCCTTAACTGCCTTAGTTAATTCGTAATGTAGTTCAAATTCTGATAATGCTAAAATCCATTTGCCGATTCTACCACTTAATATCGGCATCGACAGCATATACTTGACTACATCGTCTTTGCATATGACCGTACATTCGGCAGATAACAAATAATGTCTTAATTTGACACAAGAAAAGTATAAACACAGACATAATTTTTCGATGGCCGAATACCTTGTCTCAGCATCCACTAATCTTCTGCTCAAATAATAAATAACACGTTCTTTCCCTTCAAATTCTTGAATAAGAGCTGAACCAATAACGGTATCATCAGTTGACAAATACAACCTGAAAGGCTTCCCGTGTTGAGGTGGAACTAGCACTGGAGGATTTGTTAAATATTTCTTAATTTCATCGAGGGCTAACTGCTGCTCAGCTCCCCATACAAATTCCTGATCGGCTTTCAATTTAAGTAATGGACTGAAAGCCTTGATCTTACCCGACAGATTAGATATGAATCTTCTAATGAAATTAATCTTACCGATCAAAGATTGCAATTCAGTCTTATTGGCAGGGGCAACCACCTTGTTAATTGCATCAATAGACTTCCTACTGATTTCGATGCCCCGCTGATGCACCATAAAACCCAAGAATTGACCTGCCGATACACCAAATGCAAATTTATTAGGATTCATCTTCAATCCATGCTTCCTTGTGCACTTCAGTATCTTTCGTAGATCGGCTAAATGTTTTATGACATCTCCAGACTTAATCACTACATCATCAATGTAGATCTCAACTAATGTGCCGATGTATTCATGAAAAATAAAGTTTATAGCTCTTTGATAAGTAGCGCCGGCATTTTTCAAACCAAACGTCATGACTATCCACTCAAACAACCCCACATGACCTGGACATCTGAAAGCTGTCTTGGGAATATCTTCTTCAGCCATGAATATTTGATTGTAACCTGCATTACCATCCATGAAGCTGATAATTTGATGTCCGGCTGCAGCATCAATCAACAAATCAGCAATCGGCATTGGATAGCTATCCATCGGTGTGGCTTTGTTGAGATTTCTGAAATCAATACAAACACGAAGTTTTCCATTTTTCTTATAAACAGGAACCACATTAGAGATCCACTCTGCATATCGACACTGCCGAATAAACTTTGCCTCAATTAATTTAGTTATTTCGGCCTTAATATCAGGAAGTATATTAGGGTTGCATTGGCGCGCTGGCTGCTGATGTGGCTGAAATCTAGATTTGATAGGTAACCAATGTTCAACTACCGATCGGTCTAATCCAAGCATCTCAGTATAATCCCAAGCAAAACAATCTTTATACTCTTTTAACAAATCAATTATTTGCTGCTTACACTTGGAATCTAACTTAGCACTAATAAAAGTAGGTCTTGGCCTACCGCCATCACCAATATCTACTTCTACTAAATCATCTACCGATGTAAACCCTGGACCTAATTTTCCATCATCGGCAAACCTATCCATTAAAACTCTTCTTCAGAACCGACTGCTTGGATCGGTGGAATTTGATAATCAGCAACTCTAAGGAATTCTTTTTCCCAAATTTCTCCTAATATGCATTTAGTTCGCTCATAAGTATCTGATTCTGCCGATGTGATGATATAAGAAGAATCACCAGGGACAACCTCAATCTTATCCCCAATCCACTATACGAGGCATTGATGCATTGTAGAAGGAACACAACAATTAGCATGAATCCAATCCCTCCCTAGAAGCAAATTATATGCACCTTTGCCATTAATAACAAAGAACGTCGTCGGCAAGGTTTTGCTGCCGATGGTCAATTCAACGCATACTGCCCCTTTAGCCGGTGACACATTGCCTTCAAAATCCTTCAGCATCATATCGGTTTTGGTCAAGTCTTGATCTCCCTTACCAAGTTTTCGATACATCACATAAGGCATAACATTAATCGCAGCCCCTCCATCGATAAGTATCTTAGATACAGGCTGCCCATCAACTCTGCCTTTCACAAACAAAGCCTTAAGATGCTGTCTCTCGTCATCGGTAGGTTTCTCAAAAACAGCCATCATTGGATCTAGTGTCAACTGAGCTACTTGATCAGAGAGAACAACTTCTTCCTCATTATCAGATAGTGCCAAAAACTCCATTGGCAACATGAATACCATATTAACATCTGTTGATGGACCCTTATTTTTGTGTTTTACCTGCCACTACTGATGACCAGACCTCTCATTGGAGGAATTTTCCTCTCGGTATAAATCCTCCTGATGCTCACATTGCATCCTCCTTTTCTGTGTCTTTGTCAGACCCTCTGGGCACCATCGAGGAAACTTGGTTTTCCAAACCGGTTGATAACAGGTCCTAGTTGATTCTACATGGCGTATATTAGGGTCCCTGTAGAATATTTCTTCATCAGGAACTCTTGCGTTTGCCATCTCCTCAAGCTCCTCTTGATTCCTTGGAAAATATCCAGCGCGTTTACCAAGCCTCTCATGTACACTAAGTCTGCCCCCCAGCCGATCATGCACTGATGCTCTGCCTCTGATCGGCTCATTGATAAATAAACCCTGATTGCCAGGTTGAAACCTCCTTTCTGACCGATTGACCCCATAATAACCATTGCACTCAGGGCAATTTTTAACAGTTGGCAATTTAATACCTTCTTCCCAGCAATGGATGAAAAACAGGCACCTCCAATGATCTTTATGTCGATGCCATTCTTCTCGACGTTTCTCTTGCTGTTGTCGATATCGGTCATTTCGCTGACGCCAACTCTCCTGCTGCCTTTGATGAGTAATCACCATGCCAGGTCGAGGATGATTTTTGGAACTACTGCTTTCTCCCAGCAAACCCTTACTTTTTGCATCATCGGTAGTTATTCGATGTTGGGGATCCACTGATGCGTTTTTCTCAGCAGCCTCTGATGTCAATACCTTGGTCTTCCCTTTGGCCTCCAACATATTTGCTAGAAAAGGGTGTTGATCAATTTTCATCGGCTTCTGGGCCTTGGAAGTACCAAACTTAATTCTCCTAGATTCAATAGCCGATTGTAACTGTTGCCTGAACACCTTGCACTCATTTGTACTGTGTGAAGTTGCATTGTGCCATTTGCAGTACAAGATCTTCTTCAACTCTTCTGCCGATGGGATCACATGATTAGGTGACAGCTTAATTTAGCCCTCTTGAAGCAGAAGATCAAATATTTTGTCGGCCTTGGTGATATCAAAGGTAAACTTTTCTGGCTCTTTTTGGCCAAAGGGACAAGATATCGGCTTTTTATTCTTAACCCACTCAGCTAAGCCGATAACTGGTTCTTCATCAGAATCAGAATCTCCTACTTCTTCAACAAATGATACTTTTTTACTCCAATTCTTTTTAGGTTCAAAAACCCTAGTGTCTTGATCAGAAATCCTTTGCACAAGATGACTGAGGCTTTCAAACTCCTGAGAAGCATATCTGTCTTTAAGATGTGGCAATAATCCTTGGAAAGCCAGATCGGCAAGCTGCCGATCATCTAGCGCCAGGCTGTAGCACTTATTTTTTTACATCTCGTAGCCTTTGCACAAAACGCTCTACCGATTCATCATTACGCTGTCTCAATTTTACTAAATCGGTAAGCTTCTTTTCATGGATTCCAGTAAAGAAATACTTATGAAACTATTTTTCTAGATCAGCCCAAGTAATAATAGAATTTGGTGGTAATGAAATGAACCATGTAAATGCCAATCCAGACAAAGATGATGAAAATAATCGAACTCTTAATTCATCTCTGCTAGCTGCCTCTCCACATTGAATAATGAAGCGATTGACGTGTTCCATTGTTGATGTATCATCTTGTCCAGAGAATTTAGTGAAATCTGGTACCTTGTACCAATTTGGGAGAGGAATTAAATCATATGCAGGAGGGTATGGAGTCCGATAAGAATAAGTATTGACCTTGGGCTTTATCCCAAACTGATCCTTCATAATTTCTGCTATCTTATCGGCCCAAAAAGCATCAGCCTCCTGCTGACAAACTGGCTGAATTTCTACAGGAGGTACCTACTGATATCCCTCCGCATATCTTTGTGGCCCACGATCTCTAGCAATCGGCATATTTGCCGTTACTTGTGGTCTATTAACCTGCAGGAAAGGATTCATCGGCTGAGCTGCTGATGCTTGATTTTGGAAACCAGCTTGCATATGACCTTGTTGAATCCCTGCAACCTGCTGATTTTGCTGAACTGTATGTTGAATAGGTAACTGTCCTGACCAACCATTATTGGAACTCATCGGTACAAAACTTACAGATGGCTGGTAATTTGCTGACATTGTTGGATAATTATAACCAGCTTGAGGCATGAACTGAACCCCAGTTTGACTCATAGCAGGGGCTTTCTGCTGCATCGGCAGTAAGCTTGCCGATGTACTTGAATTGGGTGTTTGAACCAAAGGCATCTGGAAACCTCCTGGAGTTGGTTGCACAGTAGTTGCTGTGGCATATTGAGGCACTTGAGCTATCGGTGAAACAACTGATGGTATAGGAGCTTTTCCTACTGCATCAAACACTTGAGGTAACCCAGGATTGAAAGTAGATGACTCCGGAGGCATACCATATCCCCACCAATTAGCAGGAATCTGGCTATTCTAAGACACAGGGCCTGACATAGCTGATGCCGATAGATCTGTATTAAGCTGAACTCATCCTCCTGGTAGTACCTGATCTGATCGTATCGGTGTAGATTGAATATTAGGTAAGCCTGCCGATACTGGAGGGGAAGTAACTTCTGTACCCACAACGGCCGAGGGAGCCGATGGAGTATTGACAGACACCAGCTCTAGTTGGTGATAGGCAGGCCCAATGTAATGCGGTGGCGCTTGTCCTTCTTTGAGAGTTCGAACCACAGCATTATGAATAGTATTGGACAGCACATTGGAATGATTAATCAAAGCATGATTTACTATAGAATTAACCATTTCTTGAAGTTTACCAGGATTGGAGTCAAAGGTAACCTGCCAAGGCAATGGCAAATCTTGCTTTTGGATGACTTGTCCACTCTTGTTCAGGCTAAACGATTTCAGACAAAGCTGCCTGTATTCTTCTACAGCCTTTTCCATAGCCTGCCTCTGCTCTTCCTTAAGATCTTCTTCTAATACCACGATAATGTTCTCTGAATTGATCTCAGAATTGAACATATTGATCGGATTGATTGGTCCCACCGAGCGTGCCAAAAGATGTGTTGATGCAAAAAGTGGACCTACAAACACAAAGGGCTAATACCCGAATCGATATCCAAAGCGTGCCAGTCGATTTGACCTGTTAATCGCCAAGGATGAAGATACGAGCACTTTGGTCCTGACAACAGCGATACGCCCAGAAGTCACGGCCAAGAGATACTCACGCGGAACTCGAGAATCGCCGAAGGTCGCACTGAAGCTATGCAACTCGCCGAATCAATGAGAACTCGTAAAAAGGAAAAAAAAATATGCAAATTGACGAAGTCGCCGAAAAGTAAGTAGATGCAAATAGGAGTAAAAATTGGTTTTGATATTGATTGATATTTTTTATTACATTGCCCCTCACTCCATATTTATACCCTGATCTAAAGAGACACAACCAAACACAACTAGGACACCAAGCCCATATCTAAGGAAACACATGACTCTTACATGAATCATACTCTAACAAATATAGAAAAGGAAATCAACTCCTATCTATTTCCCTGTCCGCCTCAATTACGATGGAAATCTCACCGTCCTCCTTTCCATCGGCATACTCCCTGTTTCATCGGCAGTAGTCTTCAAGCCTTCCTTCATCGGCATCGATAATAACATCTCCAACCTTATCGGCAACGCCCGAGTCTAAATCAACCTTTCCATCGATCACCACCATTCATCGGCAACCATCTTTACAAGCTGATTTTCATCGGCTGTCAGCGTACACAGTAACTTTCCTCTGCTGATTAGCCCACTCTGATCATTTTGACACGTGCAAAAAACGGTGTCAACAATTAGCTATCGTATGATATTGCGTGTGTTTGGAGGGGGTCTTTGCCCTCCTTATATAGTCCGGGGGGTAGGGTTACAAGTCGGTTAGATCTGAGAGATAAATAGAAAGTAATAATAGATTACAGGAATCTTGGGATCATACGTATCCTAACATATCTCGTGATATCTTTAGGATATCTTCCCGGTGTCTTGCGGGAGGCATCGAGCAGAGTCGTGCCCCGCAAGGCTTTATCCTGTGGGCTGGGCCGCCCCTGGGGGCGTAGCCCATGTAGTCTACCATGGGTATCCATAGTTGTACCCCCCACAGCTAGTCCCTGAGCGCCTTGTACCCATTGTGCAACGCCGTCTTGAGCTTGTCCGAGCAGGTGCGAGCAAAGCCGAGCAGTCTAACTCATGGTCCGACCACCATGATGAGTTGCTGAGCAGCATGAACCGTAGCCAAGCAACGTGAACCGTAGCCGAGCAGTATAACCCAAGTATGGCTTGCCATAAGGGTATAAGGAGCTCAAGTTTTAGAATCAAAATTTTCTTCATAGTGGACCAAATGTGCCCACTTAGAGTCTGACCACTAGAAAAGGAGATAGTCTTCTTCAACTTTAAGAGGCACGGAGTCTTCCAGAATAAAGCAAACACATTCACCGTGAGGTGAAGTGTGCCCACTTAGTCCCCGAGCCTGATGATAGATGACGTAGTCATGTGGTGTCTGGGTCCATAGTAGAAGAATAATAAAAGACTAGCCAAGCAGGCAACCAGTCCCCGGATGTAGCCCTAAAGTGAGAAAAAGCGCACATTCACCGCAAGGTGAAGTGTGCCCACTTAGTCCCCGAGCCTGCTGGAAGATGAGGAATGAATCTTGTAGCAGGGTCAAAGAAAAAGAAGTCTAAAAGCTTACTGACATTATCTAACATGCGCATATCAAGACCTCAGACGTGCTGCCCAAGATCAGCACCTTGATCCAAACGGCATGGAGCAGCTTGATAGCACACCAATGAGGCGTAGCAAGATCCAATCATCAAGGGAGTCCTCAGCATAGCTGGTGACGTCTAACCACCAAGGAGTCCCTAGCGTAGCTGGCGATGTCCAAACACCGAGGAGTCCCTGGCGTAGCTGGCGATGTCCGAGCACCGAGGAGTCTCCGACATAGCTGGCGATGTCCAAGCACTGAGGAGTGTAGCTAGCGATGTCCGAGCACCGAGGAGTTCCCAGCGTAGCTGGCGATGTCCAAGCACCGAGGAGTCCTCGGCGTACCTGACGATGTCCGAGCATTGAGGAGTCCTCGACAAAGCTGGCGATGTCCGAGCACCGAGGAGTCCCCGGCGTAGCTGGTGATGTTCGAGCATCGACATAGCTGGTGACGTCCGTGCGGTGAAGTGTGCCCACTTAGTCCTCGAGCACGAAGAATCCAAGCGCCGAGGAGTAACCGGCGTAGCTGGCGATGAAGCACGAGCGACGAACAGTCTGGTCAATTGGTCGGCGATGAAGTTTGCATTGTGTAGAAACGACTGGCGAACAGTTTGATCAACTGGTCGGCGATGGAGTCCATGAACCAAGCAGTCCGACCAGTTGATCAGTGGAGAAGTCCAAGCACCAGGTGGTCCGATCACCTGGACGATAATCCTACAATACAAACATGTAGAACGGGTAGTACATGATGTAAAAATATATGAACTTCAGAAAAAATCAGCAATGGCAATGAAATAGCATATGTAGCTCGGCGATCAGTTGGTGTGAAGATGTAATTATATTTAATATAAACCGCCCGACCAGTTAGTGTGTAGCTGAGTCTCTAGCCCTAGCTAGCCCATAGTCCATAACGTCGAGTGCGGAGCCCGTGCACGTGTAGGAGGAACAGGCGTCACCAAGAAACCATAGCCGACCACCCATAACATAGAACACGGAGCCCATAGCACGTGTAGGGAGGAGCCGGAGACATGGCCATCTCTATGGACATTCAAGCATCAACATGACTGTTCAGGGGTTCATAAAATCGTTTGAAGAGCAAACATGGAGAAAATAGCTCAAAGAAACATTACGGCGATATATGGAGACTGGAGAATATTTAGAAGAATATTAAAGCTATGACTTAGCTTTAGACAGAATGTCTAATCGGCGGCGTATGGCGTTATCTGGTCGGCGTTGATGAAATTGCCAGGCGCTCGAGCTATCGTCATGGAGGCAGTCACGGTTGTCACGACGCCATTCTTCACGGCGATCATCATTCCAACGCGGCAGGTGGTCGGAGCGAGTAGTTCTTGGTCATCTTCTAGGTTGTTGTCGTTGATGAATACACATACGAAGCCAAGTAGCTTGCATGGTACATGCATCGTCCGAGTCCATGTAGTCTGTAGTAGTCGCGCTCATCGATAGGTTTGTTGGTTGCTGGAGTAGGAGTCCCGTTCCTGTGGCGTGTTGTAGCTGAAGCTTGATACACCGATGTCGTCGAGAGGTGACGCATGCGCCGCATGTCGAGCTCGTAGGGCTGCTGAAGGACGCCACCACAGGAAGGCAAGTTGCCACAAGCAGCATTGATCTTGAGATCCCATCTGGCCCGCCATGGATCAAGCGCACACCCCTTCCTGGCATGCCAACTGTCGACATAATATTATCGGTAGTCCTTCGAGGGGTATCCTACGGAGGTAGATTGATCAACAGAGATGCGTACGATCAAGAACAAGAAGGCAACAGAGATACATGAGTTAGACAGGTTCATGCCGTCAGTATGACATAATACCTTACTCCTATGGTCTGTTGGTTTGTATTAGCTATCGTATGATATTGCGTGTGTTTAGAGGGGCTCCCTGCCCACCTTATATAGTCTAGGGGTAGGGTTCCAAGTCGGTTAGATCTAAGAGATAACCGGAAAGTAATAACATATTACAGGAATCTTGGGACCATACGTATCCTAATAGATCTCGTGATATCTTCAGGATATCTTCCCGGTGTCTTGCGAGAGGCGTCGAGCAGAGTCGTGCCCCACAAGGCTTCGTCCTATGGGCTAGGCCGCCCCTGGGGGCGTAGCCCATGTGGTCTACTATGGGTGTCTAGGGTCGTACCCCCCATAGCTAGTCCCTGAGCGCCTTGTACCCATTGTGCAACACCGTCTTGAGCTTGTCCAAGCAGGTGCGAACAAAGCCGAGCAGTCTAACTTATGGTTCGACCACCGTGATGAGTTGCCGAGCAGTTGTGAGCAGTTGCCGAGCAGCAAGAACCGTAGTCGAGCAACGTGAACTATAGCCGAGCAGTACAACCCAAGTACGGCTTGCCATAAGGGTATAAGGAGCTCAAGTTTTAGAATCAAAAATTTCTTCACAGTGGACCAAGTGTGCCCACTTAGAGTCTGACCACTAGAAAAGGAGATAGTCTTCTTCAACTTTAAGAGGCGTGAAGTCTTCCAAAATAAAGCAAACACATTCACCGCGAGGTGAAGTATGCCCTTCATAGTCCCCGAGCCTGATAGTTGATGACGTAGTCATGTGGTGTCAGGGTGCAAAGTAGAAGAATAGTAAAAGACCAGTCGAGCAAGCAGCGAGTCCCCGAGCGTAGCCTCGAAGTGAGAAAAAACGCACATTCACCACAAGGGGAAGTGTGCCCACTTAGTCCCCGAGCCTGCTAGAAGATGACGAATGAATCTTGTAGCAGGGTCAAAGAAAAAGAAGTCTGAAAGCTTGCTGACATTATCTGACATGCGCGTATCAAGACCCTAGACGTGCTGCCCAACATTAGCACCCTGATCCGAACAGCATGGAGCAGCTTGATAGCACACCGATGAGGCGTTGCAAGTTCCGACCATCAAGAGAGTCTTCGATGTAGCTGGCGACGTTCGAGCACCAAGGAGTCCCCAACGTAGCTGGCGATGTTCGAACACCAAGGAGTCCCTGGCGTAGCTAGCGATGTCCGAGCACCGAGGAGTCTCCGGCATAGCTGGGATGTCCGAGCACCAATGTAGCTGGCAACATCTATGCGGTGAAGTGTGCCCACTTAGTCCTCGAGCATGAAGAATCTGAGCGCCGAGGAGTAACCAGCGTAGCTGGCGATGAAGCACGAGCGATGAACAGTCTGGTCAACTAGTCGGCGATGAAGTGGACTTCTCAGAGGAGGATGAGGCATGGGCTAGAGTGGACTTCTCCGGCCTCCACGACCATGAAACCATGCGCCGCTTCTTGGACGCAAGTGACTATTGCTTTGGCTACTCCGATTCTGACGATGAAGGTGCTTACGATCCCACTCGTGAGTGCTTCCACGTCGGACTTGGGATGCCAAGCACGGGCGACAAGGACGAGGGGGTAGGCAACCGTACTCCGCTTCATAGGGAATAGGCGATGCCACGCCTTCATGCATTGTCCCACCGGTAGCACGGAACGAGAACCTTGCCCTCGGACAATTTCAACGCCTGGACCTGGAGCAGCTCCGTGAGCTTCAGGCCAAGGTCGAGCAAGATCGACTCCTTCTGCAATAGCTCCAAAACACTCTCGAGCAGGAGCAGTAGGGCCGCGGTGACGACGGAGGAGCCCGGCGGCGGGCCCGCGACGTACACCACCGCATCAACGACGATGAAGGGGACGATCGTCCCCCAATCTTTGATCGCGCTAGCCAGAATGTCATGGCTGTAGCAATGCTAGTGCACGCAATGCCCGAGCCTTCTACCATGGAAGGGCGTCGGGTCTGCGACGAGCTCTGGGATCTTCTCGAGACCACCGCGGTGCAGCAAGCCGAGAGTTTCGCCTCCCGGTGGCGTGGAGCTACCTCGGACCTCCCCTTGGCACTGCATCGGTAGGATAGGGAGGCCTCGGTTCATCCCAAGCCTGCTCGGGCACCAACAGCCCACAGGGTCCCCTTGTGGCTTGACCGGCTCGGCAACCAACGCGAGGTGCAGGCAGACCATGAGGTAGTTAGCAGGCGACGACGCCACAACAATGAGGGGCCCACCTAGGGCTACCATCCACATCAGGGTGGCCGTTATGGTAGTGAGGAGGACCGCAGTCCTTCTCCTGAACCACCTGGTCCTCGGGTCTTTAGCAGAGCCATCCGCGCGGCACATTTCCCAGCCCGGTTTCGACAACCAGCCAACCTCACGAAGTATAGCGGCGAGACCAATCCTGAACTCTAGCTTGACGATTACCGTCTGGCTTGTCAGCTAGGTGGCATGGATGATGACCTGCTCATCATCCACAACCTCCCCTTACTCTTGTCAGACTCAGCGCGAGCCTGGCTCAAGCATCTTCCTCCCTCTCAGATACACGACTGGCGCGACTTGGTTAGGATCTTCATTGGGAATTTCCAGGGCACATACGTGCACCCTAGAAACTCCTAGGACCTTAAGAGCTGTCGCTAGAAACCAGACGAGTCTCTCCGAGACTTCATCCGGCGCTTCTCTAAACAGTGCACCGAGTTGCCCAGCGTCGGCGACTCAGAGATCATCTAGGCTTTCCTCTCTGGCACCACCTGCTGAGACTTGGTCCGAGAGTTAGGTCAGAACATGCCGCGCTCGGCTGCTGCGCTCCTCGACATTGCCACCAACTTTACCTCGGGCGAAGAGGCAGTAGGGGCCATCTTCCCCGAGAACGACGCCAAGGGGAAGCGGAGGGATGAGGCCCCCGAGGCCTCGGTTCCCCACCTCCCCAAAAGAAAGAAAAAGGGTCGCTAGGGGAAGCAGGCCATCCTCGAGGCCAATTTGGTCACAGCCGTAGAGCGCAAGAATCCTTGGGGCCCCAGGCCCTTCGACGACATGCTTAAGAAACCCTGCCTTTACCACCAGGGCCCGGTAAAGCACGCCCTCGAGGATTGCTCCATGATACGGCGATACTACGCCAGGCTCGGCCTCCCCGACGACGATGCCAAGCAGAAAGGCGCCGGTGACCGGGACGACGACAAGGACAAAGGGTTCCTCGAGGTACACAACGCCTTCATGATCTTTGGCGACCCTCAGCGTGCCTCACGACGCATCAACGAAAGAGGGAACGCCAAGAGGTCTTCTTAGTTAAGGTAGCCACTCCTCGATACCTCGACTGGTCTCTGGAAGCAATCACCTTCGATCAAGATGACCACCCCGACCATGTTCTGAATCTCGGGCAGTACCCACCTGTTGTCGACCTGATCATCGGCAACACCCGACTCACTAAGGTGTTGATGGACGGAGGCAGCGGCCTCAACATCCTCTACGCCAACACCCTGGAGCTCTTGGAGATCGACCGGTCGAGGCTCTGAGGCGACGCCGCACCTTTCCACGGCATCGTGCCAGGGAAACGCACGCGACCCCTCGAGCGCATCGACCTTCCCATTTGCTTCGGCACCCCCTCCAACTACCATAAGAAGGTTGTCGGTGTTTCGGACCAGGGGGTCCTCAACCGACTAGTGAATTTGAACTGCGTGCCCGTAATCCCGGATGGTGATGCAAAGAGACACAAGGTTTATACTGGTTCAGGCAATCGATGCCCTACATCCAGTCTAAGAGATCGATCTTGTATTCCTTGCACCGAAGTGCTAGTAGTAGGGGGTTACAAGCACAGTGAGAGAGGGAGCTGATCCTAGGTCTCGGCGAGAGGTCGGGTGGGCTGCTTGAGACGTTGCTCTCAAGCGGTGGGGATGTGTATGTGTGTGTTACAAGGTGTTCTTCCCTGTCTGTCCCCTCTAAGTGGCCCAAGTACTCTCCTTTTATATTTGAAGGGAGAACAAGGACAATACATGTGCTGACTATACGGCGTCGTGCCAACAGGGGCGGTGTGTCCGAGCCCTGTGGCCTATTCCTATGGTGGCGTGGTCATCGGAGTGGTCCATCCTTGGAGCACTGGGGCGACGTGCTGGTCACGTCCGACCCTATGCGTCATGGGAGCCCCTAGGCTGCCTCAGAGCAAGCGCGGCGGCTAGGGCGCGGATCGCTATGGATTGGCGGCGTGTGAGGCCGAGGCTCGGTCGGTGCCGAGGTGGAACCACAGTGGGGATCTTGGTAGACATGAATCCCGAGGTAGCCGAGACCCTGGTGCATAGTGCTGAGGCCCGGAGAGAGCGGTTGATCTAGGGTGCTAGCTTGGAGACGGCGACGAACCGGGCCAGGCCGTCCATGCCGTGTTGTTTTCGAGGTGGGGATCGCGGGGCACAGTGCAGTGTGGGCGCTGATCGTGGGCACAGCGTCAGGATACAGTGACCGGTAATCCCCGCCGTGCCCTATCTCAGCCGGTATGGGGCTGATGCGATCTCATGTCCCGTCGGCCATTCTGTGGTGTCGAGCCATCGTCCGGTTGAGATTGTGGGAGTGGTTGAAGTATTAATGGGACATGACGTGCTGTCGGGAAGACCGGCCGAGGCGGGGGCGACGGACTATGGATAAGCTGGCCTCGCGCGATATGGAGAATGAGGCCTCGCGCGAGACGGAGATCGGACTCCTTGCCGAGGCCTTCTGTGAGAGGCCTCGCGCGAGGCGGAGATTGTGTTCCCTGCCGAGGCCTTCCGTGAAGAGCCTCGCGTGAGGTGGAGATTGCGTCAGGATGTCGAGACCTCCTGCGCGAGGCTTGAGGCGAGGCGGAGAGCCTGGTAGGCTCGAACATGGTGGGTGAGGGGCCCACGACTTACCTTCTAGCTTTGTTTTTTGATGGGACTTAGGTGACCCCTTTGGTGTTCGCTCGGGGTACCCCATTCTATGGTACCCGACAGTAGCCCCCGAGCCTCCGGGGGAGTGCGTGCACTCTCCCTGAGGGTTTGCCGAGGCTTAGTTTATACCCGCTCCCGTAGGAATTGGGTTTTGTTTCTTGAGGTTCCGGTGGGTGCGCGCGAGCGCACCCACCGGGTGTAGCCCCCGAGGCCCTAGAGGAGTGGAGTTACTCCTCTAGGGGCTTTTTCGTTTTCACGTTTGAGCGAGGAGTTTTTATCGCATTTGCTGAGCCCATAAGCGCAAGTTCGGGTTGCGGGGGTCTCGGTGAGGCTGCAGGAAAAGCCCTCTAGCCTCCGCACAGAGCGAGAGGTCCGTCAAGGGTCCCCTTGACTTTGGGTATGACCCTCACGCTTCCTTTTCGCTCGGAAGGAGGGGTGGAATGTGCCAGGACTTCTGGTGAGCTGTTATCGGGTGAGTCCGAGTGGAGGCCCATACCTCGTTCCCTAGGGGATGGCTAGCGGTCCAGAGACGCACTCCAAGAGTACCAGAGGGTTTCTCTAGTGGGTGCCGAGGCCGTTCGCTGGGCCTCGGTGGCTCGGTGCCTCCCTACGGTGGGATCCCATTCAGAGACTTCCCTGCTAGTCTTGGACACGACTTAGGACACCCCGAGCGATTGTTCGCTCGGGCCTCAGCCATTCGTAGGCTCGCCCCAAGGTTGTCCCTGACTTTGTTGCCCTAGGGCGGCTGTCAAAACCTCTAGAGGCCCAGCCTTCGAACCCCTGGACCGTAACGGGCTCGGTGCCCTTTATCGTATTTGTAACGAAACTTCTAGCATGGACTTAGACCGTTTGTCTTTGTCTTGGGCACAGGAGGAGCCCCCGAGCCTCCGCCAGGAGTAGGAGGGCGATCAGGGGTCCCCTGGCTTTTTCATCCGACCCTCACATATCCTTTTCGTTCGGACGGAGGGTTTGTTTGCCGAGCCCATTCTGGTGCGAGCCAGAGCCGCTGGTCTCGGCAAGGTTGCAGGAAGAGCCCCTAGCCTCTGCGCGGAGCGAGAGGGCCGTCGGGAGTTCCCCTGGCTTTTTATACGCCCCTCACGCGTGTGGGTTCGTTTGCCGAGGCCCCTTTGGGCGCGAGCCTGGGTCGTGGGGTCTCGGTGTATCTACAGGAAGAGCCCCCTAGCCTCCGCACAGGGCGTGAGGGCTGTCAGGAGCTCCCCTGTCTTTTTTTACGACCCTCACGCTTCCTTTTCGCTCGGAAGGAGGGTTTGTTTTGCCGAGCCCCTTTGAGTGCGAGCCGGGGTCGCTGGGTCTTGGCAAGGTTGCAGGAAGAGTCCCTTAGCCTCTGCATAGAGCGAGAAGGCCGTCGGGGGTTCCCCTGACTTTTTGTGTGACCCTCATGCTTCCTTTTCACACGGATGGAGGGGTGGAATGTGCCTCGCTACCCTTGGTGGGCACGAGCGGTGACACTTCTGGTGAGCTGTTATCGGGTAGTCCGAGTGAAGGCTAGAACCCCGGTCACTAAGGGTCGGCTAGCGGTCCAGAGACGCACTCCAAGAGTACCGGAGGGTTTCTCTAGTGGGTGCCGAGGCCGTTCACTAGGCCTTGGTGGCTCGGTGCCTCCCTATGGTGGGATCCCATTCGAAGAGTCCCCTACCGGTCTCGGACACGACTTAGGGCATCCCAAGCATTTCGCTTGCTTGGGCCTCAGCCTCGTATAGGCTCGCCCACGGTCGTCCCTGACTCTGTTGTCCTGGGGCGGCTGTCGAAACCCCTTGGGGCCCAGCCTTCGAACCCCTGGACCGTAATAGGCTTAGAGCCTGGTTCCTTCATATGAAAGGAATAGGTCGGGGGAATATCTTCCCCATTGGCTCGGCAACGGGTGGCGCGCCTTTTGAGGCAGTTTTTTGGGGAGGCGAAACGACGCCTGCAGCCGTAGTGGCTGGGCGTGATGTGGTGGATGGGATGTAACTATTCTCGCATTTAATGAGGAAGACGTGGGCGCGTGGGCCGGTGAAATCGGCTCGTGGTTAACTGCGCCAGATCAGGGGGGGAAACTTCCCTGATTTCGCCGCCCGTTTGTTTCGCCTCCTCCCTACACAAATACTCAAAGAGTCTCGCCCCTCCTCGTCTTACCTTGCCTGCATTAGCACTGCCTCCATCGACCCATCGCTAGAGCAGCGGGTGCCGGGAAGAAGAGAGGAGAAGAGCGAGCCTAGGGAGAGAGCGAGAAAAAAGCGAGAGCATGGGAGAGAGAAAAACTCACCGCCGCATCCGATTCCTCCATCGCACTCATGGCCGGTGACATCGTCATTGTCGAGGCGGACCCCTGGGATCCGTCGGACGTCACCGAGGAGATGCTTCAGTCGCTTGTCAACGGTGGACTCCTTCGCCCGGTGACAGACCCCACCAGGCCGGAGTGGATTGCTCCGTACGGCGAGCCAGAGCCGAGGCCTCACGACGGCTATGTCGTGAGCTTCGTCTCCTTTCACGAGCGCGGCCTCGGCGTCCCGGCGGATCGGTTCATGCGGGCGCTCCCGCACTACTACGGCGTGGAGCTCTACAACTTCAATCCCAACTCCATTGCTCAGGCGGCTATCTTTGTTGCCGTCTACGAGGGGTATTTGGGGATTGCTCCCCATTGGGAGTTGTGGCTCCACCTATTCTGGGCGGGGCACACTACCAAGTCGACAGGCACGTTGGGTACGAGGAAGGCGACGAGGGCCGGCGGCTGAACTCTCCAAGTGCACTAGGATCGCCTGCACCTCTACATCCCGACCCAACTCGCGTCATCCAATCGCCGGTGGTACACGAGTTGGTTCTACCTTCGCAACGATGATGGAGGACTCCCCCCCTACACTAGGCCGATTATGGGGAGTTGCCCAGAGAGATGGAAGTACGGCGTCCCGAAGGACGACTAGCCCAAGCTGCAGCCGCTTCTGGAGGGGCTGGCGAGGCTGTGGGGCCATGGTCTCACCGTGGCTGTGGTCGTGGCCGCCTTCCACCACCAGAGGGTGCTGCCACTGATGGCTCGGCGGCGATGGCTATTTGAGATGAAGCCGGGTGAGCCCGTTAAGGGCATCCAGATGTCCTCCTCTGCCCTTTCCGACGAGGAAATTCTTTGTCGGGTGGGGGAGACGGTAGAGGCGAAGCTGAGGGGCGGCAACTTGACCCCTATCGCGATGCGGCCGTCGCGGGGGTAGAGGACCTCTGCCTTCATTGTGCCGACGCGAAGGTCGAGGCAGCTACGGCCCAGACGCAGCTTGCCCCTCTGGCGACGCGGGTCAAGGAGTTGGAGGAGGAGCTCACCCGTGCGGTCAGCGATCAGGATGCCTTCAGGGGCCGAGCCGTTGAAACTACGGCCTCGGCCGCGGCTCTCGCGGGGCAGCTGGGGGTAGAACAGAGGGTGCACCAGCTGATGAAAGGTGCCTTGGATGAGGCCCTTGCTGCAGCTGAGGCCTCGCGAACTAAGGCTATGGTTTGGAGGGGGACGGTTGAGGGTGAGTTTTAGCCCCCTCATTTTGTTTTCTTTTCCTTATGTTCGCTCTCTAACTCCCTTGTGTGACGCAGAGCTAGGGAGTGAAGCTTCTAGGGCAGCCGAGGCTTCTCGGGTCGAGGCCCAGTGCTTGAAGGAGGAGGCCGAGGCTTCCCGGGCCGAGGCCCTACGCTGGAAGGAGAAAGCCGAGGCCTATCAGGTCGAGACCTGACGCTGGGAGCAGAAGGCCAAGGGTGAGTTCCATGGGCTTCCACCCCTAACTTAGGTTGTTTTTTCCCTCGCTCGACCTCATTCCGTTTTCCATGGTGCAGAGTCAGAGGCGGAGGTTACTCGGGCAGCCGAGGCTGCCAGCGCGGTGCAGACAGTGCTCGAGACCGAGATCAGGGAGCATGAGGTGCTAAAACGTGCCGCCCTTTCCACCTGTGAGGCCTTGGAGGTCGAAGGTGGTCAGTCAGGCAGCTCCCTTGGGAGCCATTTGATTGCGCTGAGCAGCCAGATGCGCGAGCGGCTCCAAGGAGCGCTACATACGGGTGTCAAACGAGCGTTGGCCGTCATCTCCTCTCACTATGTTGGCATCGACCTCCTAGCCATCAGTGATGGGTATGTCCTGCCTGATGATGAGGAGGAGGCCGACACGGCGGTCACGAAGCTGATGGAGGCGGCGGAAGGCCCTAGCACGGCGCTGGCGACGCTCTACGAAGAGGAGGTGGTTCCTCCCCTACCATCTGCCGGTGCTGAAGGCCCTGAGCCTTGATCTGGGCCTCGGGGGCTATGTAAAAATAGAGTAGGAGTTATTTTTGTATCATAACGCTTGTGGCCATCGAGGCCTTTATTTTTGAAGCATTTGTGTTTCTTAGTTATTTTTCTCATGTTTCCAAGCCTCTGCCCTCTGTTGCTCCTGATCAGATTTCGTTTGCAAAACGCCCCCTTGGGGCCTAAGCTGTCCCTTGGGCGAGAGGTAGTGAGGGAGTGCCGTAGCCCGGAGGCGTAGGCCGTCTCGTGACTCTACCGGTCTCTTGCCTAGGAAACAGACCTTGGTCCGAGGGGTTTTTACAACTGATTCGTCAGAGCATGCTAGAGTCTTGGCGTAGGAATTTTTGCGAAAAACGACTGAAGAATGGTGCGTGGGACCTAGGGGGAGTCCCCCATCTAGCCCCCGAGGGAGGCTTGGTTCTACTAAGGCAGAGCCGAGTCTCCCTTACCGTGTTATAGTATTGCCGAGACCCGCGATGGGCTCAGGGGATTTCTCAAAAAATTATACCAACTAAAGAACGCTTTTTAATTGTATTTTGAGAAACAACATATACAATGCTTGGAAATTTAGGGATAAAAGTGATGTAGCTGTTCTATGTTCCAAGCGTTGGTGAAGACTTCGCCCTTCTCATTGGCCAGCTTGTAGGTCCCGGGCTTCAGTACTTGGGCGATGATGTACGGTCCTTCCCATGGCGGGGTTAGCTTGTGGCGGCCCTTGTTGCTCTGTGCTAGCCTGAACACCAGGTCGCCTACCTTCAAGTCTCAGCCTCGGACGCGCCGGGCCTGATAGCGCCATAGGGTCTGCTGGTATTTAGCTGAGTGTAGTAGCGCGATGTCTCGGGCTTCCTCCAGTTGATCGAGGGCGTCCTCTCGGGTGGTACGGTTGCAAAGTTTGTTATAGGCTTGTAGCCTTGGGGAACCATATTCCAAGTCAGTGGGGAGGATGGCCTCGGCCCCATAGACTAGGAAGAAAGGCGTGAACCCCGTGGCTCGGCTTGGAGTGTTCCTCAGGCTCCAGATGACCGATGGGAGTTTGGCGAGCCATTTCTTGCCAAACTTTTTTAACCGGTTGTGAATCCTTGGCTTGAGGCCTTGTAGGATCATGCTGTTGGCACGCTCTACTTGGCCGTTGGTCCTTGGGTGTCCTACGGCCGACCAGGCCACACGGATGTGGTGGTCGTCGCAAAACGTCAGGAACTTTTTGTCGGTCAACTGTGTCCTGTTGTCGGTGATGATGGTGTTGGGGACCCCAAATCTGTGGATAATGTCAGTGAAGAACAGCACTGCCTGCTCGGATTTGATTTGATTGATCGGACGAGCCTCGATCCATTTGGAGAACTTGTCGATTGATACCAGTAGATGGGTGTAGCCCCCGGGGGCCTTTTGTAGAGGCCTGACCATGTCGAGCCCCCACATGGTGAACAGCCACGTGATGGGGATGGTTTGCAGGGCTAGGGCTGGGAGATGTGTCTACCGAGCATAGTCCTGGCATCCTTCGCAGGAGCGTACTAGCTTGGTAAAGTCGGCGACCGCCGTCGGCCAGTAGAACCCTTGGCGGAAAGTGTTCCCCACGAGCGTCCGAGGTGCCGCATGGTGCCCACAAGTGCCTGCGTGCAAGTCCCAAAGCAGGGCTCGGCCCGTCTCAGCAGTGATACATCGTTGGAGGACACCTGAGGGACTTCGCCTGTACAATTCATCATTGTAGAGGACGTAGGTCTTGGCTCGGCGCGCAAGCCATCATGCTTCGGTCCTGTCGCCAGGAAGCTCCCCCCTGATCAGGCCAATCGAGGAACGAGATTCGCCAATCCACGTCCTGATCAGTCTGCGGAGGCTCGGTGTTGACTTCCATGACCTCGGGCTCGGTCGAGGGGGTCTCAGCAGCAGAGGGGGCATCAAGCTTTGCCGTGGGTCCCATAGGTGGGCCCTCCTCTGTCATCGAGGTGTAGTCAATGGAAGGTTTGTGGAGGTCTCTAGCAAAGACGTTCGGGGGACCGGGGCCCGTGCCGAGGCCATCTTTGCCAGCTCGTCGGCGGCCTCGTTGTACTTCCGCGCGACATGGTTTAGTTCGAGGCCGTCGATCTTGTCTTCTAGGCGACGTACCAATTTGCAGTAAGCCTTCATTTTGGGGTCGAGGTAATTTGACTCCTTCATCACTTGATCCACAACGAGCTGCGAGTCGCCTCGGACGTCAAGACGCCATGCCCCAAGTTCGATGGTGACTTGCAAGCCGTTGACGAGGGCCTCGTACTCGACCACGTTGTTGGAGGCGGCGAAGTGGAGCTGCACCATGTAGCGCATGTGTACTCCGAGGGGCGAGATGAAGAGCAGACCTGTGCCTGCCTCGGTCTTCATCAGGGATCCATCGAAGTATAGGGTCTAGCACTCCGTCTGAATTTGAGCAGGTGGCAGTTGGATGTCTGTCCACTCAGCCACGAAATCGGCCAAGACCTGAGACTTGATCGCTTTTCGAGGCGCAAAAGTCAAGGTTTCCCCCATAAGTTCGACGGCCCACTTGGCTATCCTGCCCGAGGCCTCCTGGTTATGAACTATCTCCCCCAGGGGGAAAGATGATACCACAGTCACTGGGTGAGACTCGAAGTAGTGACGCAATTTGCGCCGGGTCAGGACCACGGTGTAGACCAGCTTCTGGATGTGGGGTAGTGTGCTTTGGTCTCGGAGAGCACCTCGCTGATGAAATAAACAGGACGTTGGGTGGGTAGAGCATGCCCCTCTTCCTGCCTCTCTACCACTACGGCAGCGCTGACCACTTGGGTCATTGCGACAACATAGAGTAAGAGGGCCTCGTCCGTGGCCATGGATACCAGGACGGGAGGATTTGTGAGTAGCGTTTTGAGTCTGTCGAGGGCTTCTTCGGCCTTGGGGGTCCAAGAAAAACACTTGGATTTTCTCAAGAGTTGGTACAGAGGCAAACCTTTTTCGCCGAGGCACGAGATGAAGCGGCTCAGGGCCGCAAGGCATCCCATGACCCTCTGTACTCCCTTGAGGTCTCTGATTGGTCCCATGCTAGTTATGGCCGAGACCTTCTCTGGGTTGGCTTCCATGCCACGTTCCGAGACTATGAACCCTAAGAGCATGCCTTGGGGGACCCCGAACACACACTTCTCGGGATTGAGCTTGATGCCCTTCTCTCTGAGGCATTTGAAGGTTATCCTCAAGTCGTCGATGAGATCCTCGGCTTTTCTGGTCTTGACCACGATGTCATCTACGTAGGCCTCGATGGTCCACCCAATGTTGTTGCCAAAGATCTAGGTCATGCACCACTGGTACGTGGCACCTGCGTTTCTGAGGCCGAAAGGCATAGTCATGTAGCAGTACATGCCGAATGGTGTGATGAAAGAAGTCGCGAGTTGGTCTGACTCTTTCATCTTGATTTGATGGTAACCAGAATACGCATCAAGGAAAGACAGGGTTTCGCACCCTGTAGTGGAATCAACGATTTGATCGATTCGGGGTAATGGAAAGGGGACTTTTGGACAGGCTTTGTTCAAACCGGTGTAGTCTATGCATATCCTCCATTTCCCATTTTTCTTCTTGACTAACACGGGGTTAGCCAACCACTCTGGGTGGGACACTTCTTTGATGAATCCGGCCGCCAAGAGTTTCTGTATTTCCTCACCGATGGCCCTACACTTTTCCTCATCGAAGCGGCGCAGGCGTTGCCTCGCCGGTCTAGATCTGGCCTGGATGTCCAGGGCATGCTCGGCGACCTCCCTCGGTATGCTCAGCATGTCCGAGGGACTCCATGCGAATATGTCGGCATTCACACGGAGAAAGTCGACAAGCACGACTTCCTATTTGATGTCGAGGGTGGCGCTGATCCTCAGCGCTCGGTCGTCAAGGCAGGC
The DNA here is from genome assembly GCF_019320115.1 of Miscanthus floridulus. Classification (NCBI taxonomy): domain Eukaryota; kingdom Viridiplantae; phylum Streptophyta; class Magnoliopsida; order Poales; family Poaceae; genus Miscanthus; species Miscanthus floridulus. The sequence goes on along the minus strand of NC_089592.1, from coordinate 88,647,653 downwards.
GGGGTCGACCGGGACGAGTTTGATGGCCTCCACGGGCTCGAATGCCCCCGCGCGACACTTGGAGTCAAGCGCCTCGCCACTGAGTTGGTCGAGGTGGGCGATGAGGGTCTCGGCCTCCGCAAGAGCCTCGGCATACTCGATGCACTCAACGTCGCAGTCGTATGCATGTTCGTACGTGGACTCAATCATGATGATACCGCTGGGGCCTGGCATCTTGAGCTTGAGGTAGGTATAGTTGGGGACTGCCATGAACTTGGCATAGCACGGCCGCCCTAGGATGGCGTGGTAGGCTCCCCCGAACCCGACTACCTTGAAGGTAAGGACTTCCTTGCGGTAGTTGGAGGGGGTGCCGAAGCAGACGGGAAGGTCGATGCGCCCGAGGGGTCGCGTGCGCTTCCCTGGCACGATGCTGTGGAAGGGTGCGACGTCGCCTTGGAGCCTCGACCGGTCGATCTCCAAGAGCTCTAGGGTATTGACATAGAGGATATTGAGGCCGCTGCCTCCATCCATCAACACCTTGGAGAGTCAGGTGTTACCGATGATCGGATCGACGACCAGTGGGTACTGCCTAGGATTCAGGACATGGTCAGGGTGGTCATCTCGATCAAAGGTGATCGCCTCCTGAGACCAGTCGAGGTACCGGGGGGTGGCCACCTTGATCGAGAAGACTTCTCGATGTTCCCTCTTGTGCTGTCGCGCCGTAAGACACGCCGAGGGTCCACCGAAGATCATGAAGGCGTTGCGTACCTCGGGGAAACCGTTGTCCTTGTCATCGTCCCGGTCGCCGGTGCCCTTCTGCTTGGCGTCGTCGTTGGGGGGCCCGAGCCTAGCGTAGTAACACCGCAGCATGGAGCAATCCTCGAGAGCGTGCTTGACCAGGACTTAGTGGTAAGGGCAGGGTTTCTTAAGCATGTCGTCGAAAGGTCTGGGACCCCTAGGGCCGTAGGGATTCTTGCGTTCTGTGACCGCGACCAGATCGGCCCCCAGGACCTCCTGCTTCCCCAGGCGTCCCTTCTTCTTTCTCTTGGGAAGGAGGGAGGCCAAGGCCTCGGGGGCCTCGTCCCTCTGCTTACCCTTGGCGTTGTTGTCGAGGAAGATGGCTCCAACAGCCTCCTCACCCGAGGCGAAGTTGGTGGTAATGTCGAGGAGCGCGGCGGCTGAGCGCGGCACATTCCGACCTAACTCTCGAACCAAGTCTCGGCAGGTGGTGCCAGAGTGGAAAGCCTAGACGATCTCCGAGTCGCCGACGCTGGGCAACTCGGTGCACTGTTTGGAGAAGCGCCGGATGAAATCTCGAAGAGACTCGTCCGGCTTCTGGCGACAGCTTTTAAGATCCCAGGAGTTCCCAGGGTGCACGTATGTGCCTTAGAAGTTCCCGACGAAGATCCTAACCAAGTCGCGCCAGTAGTGGATTTGTGAGGGAGGAAGGTGCTCGAGCCAGGCTCACGCTGAGTCTGACAAGAGCAAGGGGAGGTTGCGGATGATGAGTAGGTCATCGTCCACACCACCTAGCTGGCAGGCTAGGTGGTAATCGGTAAGCCAGAGTTCGGGGTTGGTCTCGCCGCTATATTTTGCGAGATTGGCTGGTTGCCGAAACCGGGCCAGAAAAAAGGGCAGCGCAGATGGCCCTACAGAAGACCCAAGGGCCTGGCGGCTCATGAGAAGGACTGCGGTCCTCCTCGCTGTCATAGTGGCCGCCTTGGTGCGGGTGGTAACCCAGAGTGGGCCCCTCGTTGTCGTGGCGTCGTCGCCTGCTGACCGCCTCATGGTCTCCCTACGCCTCATGTCGATTGCCGAGGCGGTCAAGAAGCATGGGGACCCTATGGGCCATCGGTGCTCGAGCGGGCTCGGGACGAACCGAGGCTTCCCTATCCTACCGAGGCGGGGCTATGGGCAAGTTCGAGGCGCCCCCGTGTCGTTGGGAGGCAGAACTTTCGGCCTGCTATACCACGGCGGTCTCTAGGAGATCTCGGAGCTCGCCATGGACCTGCCGCCCCTCCGTGGTAGAAGGCTTGGGCATTGCGCGGACCAGCATTGCCGCAGCCGTGACATTCTGGCTAGCGCGATTGAAGACTGGGGGTTGCTCACTCCCTTCGTCGTCATGGATGCGGTGATGCACATCGCGGGCCCTCCGTCGGGCTCCTCCACCTTCACCGCGACCTCGCTGCTCCTGATCGAGAGAGTCTCAAAGCTGTTGTAGAAGGAGTCAGTCTTGTTCGACCTTGGCCTGGAGCTCACGGAGCTATTCTAGGTCTGGACGTTGAGGTCGCGCAAGAGCGGAGTTCTCGTTCCGTGCTACCGGCAGGACAATGTGCGGAGGTGTGGCGGCACATGTACTCAGGTGAAGCGGGGAACGGCTACCCGCCCCCTCGTCTTCCTCACCCGCCCTCGGCATCCTGAGCCCAACGTGGAAACACTCGCGAGTGGGTCGTAGGTGCCCTCATCGTCGGAGTCGGAGTAGCCTAAGCAGTAGTCGCTTGCGGCCAAGAACTAGCGCATAGCCCGAGGGTCGTGGAGTCTAGAGAAATCCACTCCGGGCCATGCCTCATCCTCCTCCGAGGAGTCGGCGTAGGCATGGGTCGACGCGGTGGTGTCGAAGTCGAGGGCGAAGCATTGGCGGTGTGCCGAGGGATCCGTGTGAGCAGCAGCATAAGCGTAAGCATAAGAGGCGGCGGCATTTCTCAACCCAAAGGGGTATAGGGATGGTTTCGTCGCCGGACTTTGCTCCGCCGGGATTGGCTCCTCAGGGAGTGGTGGAGCAGAGCTTGATGACTGGGCATCGCCGTGGGCCACCGGTGATTTTCCTTTGTCTAAGCTCAGGCTAGACAGGTCCCTAGCTAGGGACCCTGTGCCAACAGCTGGTCGTAGGATATCTGCGGGGAGCGGCGTGCTGCCCCAGATTCGTGTAGCGTTGGGGTGGTCTTGCTCGCGTCATGCCTAGCGAGCACGGCGAGAGCGGCCGCCCGAGCGCCGCCTACGCCTGGGCTACCGGTGCATGACTTCATCGTCGGTTGGTGGGACCTAAGGAGTGAGGAGTACCATGTCATACTCATGCCCTAGAGACATGAACTCTAAGCTCCCAAACCAAACCACCGTGCCGAGACACAACGGTCGTACGAGGTCTGCCATCCAGAACTTGCTGGGATGATGAAACTAACACGTAGAGGCCCCTACCTGGCGCGCAAACTGTCGGTGTTTCAGACCAGGGGGGTCCTCAACCGACTAGTGAATTTGAACTGCGTGCCCCTAATCCCGGATGGTGATGCAAAGAGACACAAGGTTTATACTAGTTCAGGCAATCGATGCCCTACATCCAGTCTGAGAGATCGATCTTGTATTACTTGCACCTAAGTGCTAGTAGTAGGGGGTTACAAGCACAGTGAGAGAGGGGGCTGATCCCAGGTCTCAGCGAGAGGTCGTGTGGGCTGCTTGAGACGTTGCTCTCAAGCGGCGGGGATGTGTTTGTGTGTGTTACAAGGTGTTCTTCCCTATCCGTCCCCTCTAAGTGGCCCAAGTCCTCTCCTTTTATATTTGAAGGGAGGACAAGGACAGTACATGTGTTGACTATACGGCGTCGTGCCAATAGGGGTGGTGTGTCCGAGCCCTGTGGCTTGTTCCTGTGGCGGCGTGGTCGTCGGAGTGGTCCATCCTTGGAGCACTGGGGCGACGTGCTGGTCACGTCTGACCCTGTGCGTCATGGGAGCCCCTGGGCTGCCTCGGAGCAAGCGCGGCGGCCAAGGCGTGGATTGCTGTGGATTGGCAGCGCGTGAGGCCGAGGCTCGGTCGGTGCCGAGGCTACACTGCAGTGGGGGGTCTCGGTAGACATGAATCCCAAGGTAGCCAAGACCCTGGTGCATAGTGCTGAGGCCCGGAGAGAGCGGTTGATCCGAGGTGCTAGCTTGGAGACGGCGACGAACCGGGCTAGGCCGTCCATGCCGTGTTGTTTTCGAGGCGGGGATCGTGGGGCACAGTGCAGTGTGGGCGTTGATCGTAGGCACAGCATCAGTATATAGTGACCGGTAATCCCCGCCATGCCCTGTCTTAGCCGGTATGGGGCTGATGCGATCTCATGTCCCGTCGGCCATTCTGTGGTGTCGAGCCATCGTCCGGCTGAGATTGCGGGAGTGGTTGAAGTATTAATGGGACATGACGTGCTATCAGGAAGACCGGCTGAGGTGGGGGCGACGGACTATGGATAAGTTGGCCTCGCGTGATACGGAGAATGAGGCCTCACGCGAGACAGAGAGCGAGGCCTCACGCGAGACGGAGATCGAACTCCTTGCCAAGGCCTTCCTTGAGAGGCCTCGCGCGAGGCAGAGATTGTGTTCCCTACCGAGGTCTTCCGTGAAGAGCCTCGCGCGAGGTGGAGATTGCGTCAGGATGTCGAGACCTCCTACGCGAGGCTCGAGGCGAGGCGGAGAGCCTGGTGGGCTCGGACATGGCGGGTGAGGGGCCCATAGCTTACCTTCTAGCTTTGTTTTTTGATGGGACTTAAGTGACCCCTTTGGTGTTCGCTCGGGGTACCCCATTCTACGGTACCTGACAGAGGTGCTTACCTTCGAGGTGGTCGGGTTCAGGGGAACCTACCATGCCATCCTGGGGTGGCTGTGCTATGCCAAGTTCATGGCAGTCCCCAACTATACCTACCTCAAGCTCAAGATGCCAGGTCCCAACGGTGTCATCACGATTGAGTCCACGTACGAACATGCATACGACTACGACGTTGAGTGCATCGAGTACGCCGAAGCTCTCGCGGAGGCCGAGACCCTCATCGCCAACCTCGACCAACTCGGTGGCGAGGCGCCTGATTCCAAGCATCGTGCAGGGGCGTTCGAGCCCGCGGAGGCCATCAAGCTCGTCCCAGTCGACCTCGCCAGCCCAGACGACCGGGCGCTGAGGATCAGCGCCACCCTCGACATCAAATAGTAGGCCATGCTCGTTGACTTCCTCCGTGCGAATGGCGACATGTTCACATGGAGTCCCTCGGACATGCCGGGCATACCGAGGGAGGTCGCCGAGCACGCCTTGGACATCCGGGCCGGCTCTAGACCGGTGAAGCAACGCTTGCGCCGATTCGACGAGGAAAAGCGTAGGGCCATCGGTGAGGAGGTACAGAAACTCTTGGCGGCCGAGTTCATCAAGGAAGTGTCCCACCCAGAGTGGTTGACTAACCCCGTGTTAGTTAAGAAGAAAAATGGGAAATGGAGGATGTGTGTAGACTACACCGGTTTGAATAAAGCCTGTCCAAAAGTCCCCTTCCCATTACCTCGAATCGATCAGATCGTTGACTCCACTGCGGGGTGCGAGACCCTATCTTTCCTTGATGCATATTCTGGTTACCATCAAATCAAGATGAAAAAGTTCGACCAGCTTGCGACTTCTTTCATCACCCCATTCGACATGTACTGCTATGTGACTATGCCTTTCGGCCTCAGAAATGTAGGGGCCACGTACCAGCGGTGCATGACCCAGGTCTTTGGCGACCACATTGGGTGAACCGTTGAGGCCTATGTGGACGACATCATGGTCAAGACCAGAAAGGCCAAGGATCTCGTCGATGACTTGGAGACAGCCTTCAAATGCCTTAGAAAGAAGGGCATCAAGATCAATCCTGAGAAGTGTGTGTTCGGGGTCCCCCGAGGCATGCTCTTGGGATTCATAGTCTCAGAACACGGCATCGAAGCCAACCCAGAGAAGGTCTCGGCTGTAACTAGCATGGGACCAATCAGAGACCTCAAGGGACTACAGAGGGTCATGGGATGCCTTACGGCCCTGAGCCACTTCATCTCGCGCCTCGGTGAAAAAGGCTTGCCTCTGTATCGCCTCTTGAGAAAATGCGAACGCTTTTTCTGGACCCCCGAGGCCGAAGAAGCCCTCGCTAAGCTCAAAGCACTGCTCACCAATCCTCTCGTCCTGGTACCGCTGGCCAGAGACGAGGCCCTCTTACTCTATGTCGCCGCAATGACCCAAGTGGCCGGTGCTGCCGTAGTAGTAGAGAGGCAGGAAGAGGGGCATGCTCTACCCATCTAACGACCTATCTACTTCATCAGCGAAGTACTTTCCGAGACCAAAACATGATACCCCCACATCCAGAAGTTGATCTACGCCGTAGTCTTGGCCCGGCGCAAGCTGCACCACTACTTTGAGTCCCACCCAGTGACCGTGGTGTCATCTTTTCCCTTGGGAGAGATAATCTATAACCGAGAGGCTTCGGGTAGGATAGCCAAGTAGGCCGTCAAACTCATGGGGGAAGCCCTGACCTTTGCGCCTCAGAAAGCAATAAAGTCGAAGGTCTTGGCCGATTTTGTGGCTGAGTGGACCGACACCCAATTGCCACCTATTCAAGTCCAGACAGAATGCTGGACCATGTACTTCGATTGGTCTCTAGCAAAGACCGAGGTAGGCACAGGCCTGCTCTTCATCTCGCCCCTCGGAGTACACATGCACTACATGGTTTGGCTCCATTTTGCCACCTCCAACAACGCAGCTGAATATGAGGCCCTCGTCAACGGCCTGCAGATCGCCATTGAACTTGGAGAACGGCATCTTGACATCCGGGGCGACTCGTAGCTCGTCGTCGATCAAGTCATGAAGGAGTCAAACTGCCTCGACCCCAAAATGGAGGCGTACTGCAACCTGGTACGCCGCCTGGAAGACAAGTTCGACGGTCTCGAGCTCAACCATATCGCGTGGAAATACAACGAGGCCGCGGACGAACTAGCAAAGATGGCCTCAGCACGGGCTCCGATCCCCCGAACGTCTTTGCTAGAGACCTCCACAAGCCTTCCATTGACTACGCCTCAGCAGCGGAAGAGGGCCCACCGGCCGAAACCACCACGGGGCTCGATGCCCCCTCCGCTGTCGAGACTCTCTCGACCAAGCCCGAGGTCATGGAAGTCAACACCAAGCCTCCCCAGGCTGACCAGAATGCGGACTGGCGAATCCCGTTCCTTGATTGGCTTGCTCGGGGGGAGCTTCCTAGTGACAGGACCAAAGCCCGACGGCTTGCACGGTGAGCCAAGACTTATGTCCTCTACAATGGCGAATTATACAGGTGAAGTCCCTCCGGTGTCCTTCAACGATGCATCACCACCGAGGCAGGCCAAGCCTTGCTTTGGGACTTGCATGCAGGGGCCTACGGGCACCATGCGGTGCCTTGGACGCTCATCGGAAATGCTTTCTGCCAAGGGTTCTACTGGCCGACGGCGGTTGCTGACGCCACCAAGCTAGTACGCTCCTGCGAAGGATGCCAGTACTATGCTCGGCAGACACACCTCCTAGCCCTGGCCCTCCAAACCATCCCCATTATGTGGCCGTTCATCATATGGGGGCTCGACATGGTCGGGCCTCTGCAAAAGGCCCCAGGGCATGTCGGGCCTCTGCAAAAGGCCACCGGGGGCTACACCCACCTACTGGTAGCAATCGACAAGTTCTCCAAATAGATCGAGGCTCGTCCGATCAATCGAATCAAATCCGAGCAAGCAGTGTTGTTCTTCACTGACATTATCCACAGGTTTGGGGTCCCTAACACCATCATCACCGACAACGAGACACAGTTCACCGGCAAAAAATTCTTGACGTTCTGCGACGACCACCACATCCATGTGGCCTGGTCGGCCGTAGGACACACAAGGACCAATGGCCAAGTAGAGCGTGCCAATGACATGATCCTACAAGGCCTCAAGCCAAGAATTTACAACCGGTTGAAGAAGTTTGGCAAGAAATGGCTCGCCGAACTCCCATCGGTCATCTAGAGCCTAAGGAACACTCCAAGCCGAGCCACGGGGTTCACGCCTTTCTTCCTGGTCTATGGGGCCAAGGCCATCCTCCCCACTGACTTGGAATATGGTTCCCCAAGGCTACAGGCCTATAATGAACAAAGCAACCGCACCACCCGAGAGGACGCCCTCGACCAACTGGAGGAAGCCCAAGACGTCGCGCTGCTGCACTTGGCTAAATATCAGCAAACCCTACGGCGCTATCAGACCTGGCACATCCGAAGACAAGACTTGAAGGTAGGCGACCTGGTGTTGAGGCTGGCACAGAGCAACAAGGGTCGCCACAAGCTAACCCCGCCATGGGAAGGACCGTACATCATCGCCCAAGTGCTGAAGCCCGGAACCTACAAGCTAGCCAACGAGAAGGGCGAAATCTTCACCAACGCTTGGAATATAGAACAGCTACGTCGCTTTTACCCTTAAAATTCCAAGCATTGTATATATTGTTTCTCAGAATACAATTGAAAAGCGTTCTTTAGTTGTTCTAATTTTTCGAGACCCCCCCCCCCCCCGAGCCTATCGTTGGTCTCAGCAATACGATGACACTGTAAGGGAGACTCGGCTCTGCCTCCACAGAACCGAATCTCCCACGGAGGCTAGATGGGGGATTCCCCCTAAGTCCCACGCGCCATTTTTAGTCGTTTTTCGAAAAAATTCCTACGCAAACCCTCTAGCACGCTCTGACGAATCGGTTGCGGAAAACCCAAGGACCAAAAGCCCGTCTCAGGGCTAGAAGGCCGGTAGAGTCATGAGATGGCCTAAGCCTCTGGGCTATGGCGCTCCCTCACCACCGTTCGCCTAGGGGACGGCTTAGGCTCCAAGGAGGTTTTTTGCAAAGAAATCAGATCAGAGACAACAAGAGGGCAGAGGCTCGGAAATACAAAACAAACGATTAAAGAAACACGAGTACTTTAAAAGAAAGGCCTCGACGGCCACAAGCGTTATGATACAAAGTTAATTCCTACTCTATTTACATGGCCGCTTGGGCCCAGGTCAAGGCTCAGGACCTCCGGCATCGGTAGACGACGGGGGAGGGACCACCTCCTCTTCAAACAACATTGCCAGCACCGTGCCAGGGCCTTCCGCCGCCTCCAACAGCTTCGTCACCACCTCGTTGGCCTCATTGTCATCATCGGGCAAGACATAGCCATCGCTGATGGCTTAGAGGTCAACACCGACGTAGTGTGAGGCGATGAAGGCCAGTGCGCGCTTGACGCCCATATGCAGCGCTCCTCGGAGCCGCTCACGCACCTGACCGCTCAGCGCAATCTGACGGCTCCCAAGGGAGCTGCCTGACTGAACCCCCTCGACCACCAGGGCCTCGCAGGTGGCATGAGCGGCACCCTTCAGCGCGTCGTGCTCCCTGATCTCGGTCTCGAGCACCATTTGCACTGCGGCGGAAGCCTCAGTGGCCCGGGTGACCTCCGCCGCTGACTCTGCACCACAGGAAACGGAATGGGATTGAGCGAGAGGAAAAACAAGCCAAATAAGGACGAAAGCCTACGGAACTCACCCTTGGCCTTCTGCTCCCAGCGTCGGGCCTCAACCCGAGAGGCCTCAGCTTTCTCCTTCCAGCGCAGAGCTTTGGCCCGGGAAACAACGGCCTCCTCCTTCAGGCGTTGGGCCTCGACCCAAGAAGCCTCGGCCACCCTGGAAGCTTCACTCCCCAGCTCTACGTCACACCAAGGAGTTAGGGAGCAAACATAAGAAAAAGCGAATAAAACAAGGGGAATAGGACCCACCCTCGGCCTTTCCCCTCCAAACCATAGCCTCGGTTCGCGAGGCCTCGGCCGCCGCAAGGGCCTCATCCAAGGCGCCTTTCGTCAACTGGTGCGCGCTCTGCTCCGCCCCTAGCTGTCCAGCAAGGACCTTGTCCGAGGCCATGGCCTCTCTAGCCCGGGATTTGAAGGCGTCCCACTCATCGGCCACGCGAGTCAGCTCCTCCTCCAACTCCTTGACCCGCGTCGCCAGAGGGGCAACCTGCTCCTGGGCCATGATCGCCTCGACCTTCGCATCGGCACAACGAAGCCGGAGGTCCTCCACCTCTGTGCTCCGTGCCGACAGGAGCTCGTTGGCACTGGCAAGAAGGCCTTTCTGCCGCTGAAGCTGGTCCCAGATGTCCCTCTCCCACCGGAGAAAGACCGACTTCCCAAGGGACCGGGTCTCGAGCTCCTAGGGGAAACAGAACAGGGGTCAATCCCTACAAAGAAAACTCAGAAAAAGACCACCGCATGAGAAAAGAAAGCCACCACGGACAGCGCCGTCCATAGTGACTGCTCCGCCAGCTGGCGGTACTGCTCGAACGTGTCCCAGCGATCGCCCTTGGCCGCGTCCTCGAGGGCAAACAGAGGCTCCGCCCTAGGGTCGTCCCGTCTCTGCCATAGGACACACGGGTAATCCCACCCGTGGGGCTCGGGTCATACTCGTGCGAGGGCCGAGCTTCCCTCGCCCAGGATTGGAACCGGCTGTTCCACGACATCGGCCACCTCGGCGCCGGCCATCTCCTGCGCCCGGGAAGTATCGTCGGAGGAGATCGGAAGAACTTCCACCTCCCGAGCGCCCTCCCGCAACGACGGCGGGCCTTGAACCAAGGGTGCCGCCGAGGCCTCCACGGCCCTCGTCTCCACTTCCTGGGCCAATAGCCTCGCCGCAATCACGTCAGCCTCGGTGGTCCTGGGGGCTCTGGCCTCCGCCATTGTGGCCTTGGTGGTCCCGGGGGCTCCGGCCTCCGCCATCATGGCCTCGGTGGTCCCAGGGGCTCTGGCCCCCACCACCATGGCCTCGGCGGTCGCGGGGGCTCCGGCGCCCACCGCAGCGACCTCGATGGTCCTGGGTGCCGCGGCCTCTGCCGCACCGGCCTGTGAAACCACAGGGACCTCGATCCCAGCGGCCTCTGTAGGCAAGGGAACCTCGGCCCCATCCAACCCACGAGCCTCGCCATCATGGGGCGGAGGCGCTCCATCCCCCGCCTATGTCGAGGCCGCCCCGACAGCCCCTCCTTGGGTGGCCGGCTCCTTCGGGTCAGCCCTCGCCGACGCTGCGCCACGTTGCAGGGCGGCTTGCGCCTCCGCCACCCAGTGGGCGGTGGAGCCGGGGTTAACCTTGAGCGCTTTTAGGGGCGCCAAGGTAGGCACCTTCGCAGGCCGCTTTCGGCTAAGGACAAAGTGTTTACAAGGTCAGCACAAGACAAAAGAACGGACGGAAAGCACTGCGACTCCACCAAAAATACACCTACCTCGAGCGGGGTGGCAACCGCTTCGCCACGACGACCCTTGTCCGTGCAGGCGGCGGCGGCGGCAGAGGCACGGCCTCCGTGTCCATCGGCGCTGGTTGGTCCTCGACGGACCCCGACGCCCCCTCGGTCCTCTATGGGGGCAGTTGCGTTGCCCCCGCCGCCACCTGCTCCATCGCTGCCGCCGAGCCCACCGGGCTGACGACATGCTTGCCCAACGCCCGCTCCTCGGGTGTGTCGGCCTCAGCCCCGAGGTGGGCAACCACTGACCCTGGGGTAGCTCCTCCTAGGAGCGTTGGGCTGCTTGCCAATGCCCCGGGCACCGCCTCCCCTACGTCAGGGAGATGGTCTAGGGGACCCCGCCCCATCTCGCCCTCGTCATCTCCATCCGAGGCATCCGTCAATATCGATGGTGACGGGGACTCCTCCAATGGGAGGCCATCCTTCCTTTGCTGGTGGCGGCGCTTGTCCAGTTCCTCGTGCACAAGGATCTTCTTCGTGCGCTTCGCTGCCTTGGCGTCCTTTCGCTTTTTCTACACCTCGGCATGCACCCGGTTGATCGCCCGCTGCCTCACGTCCTCGGGAATGGGCGGCGGAGAGGCGCGCACATTCCTCATCCCCTGTAGGAATGGTGAACGTCCATAAGGGAACAAGAAGTAAGGAGAAATGGAGAAGTCTCGGAGGCTGTAGTGGCGCGCGACTTACCAGCGAGAGGAACCCCCGCGACGGACGCATCGCGATGGGGGTCAGGTTGCCGCCCCTCAGCTTCGCCTCCACCGTCTCCCCCACCCGGTGAAGAATTTCCTCGTCAGAAAGGGTGGAGGAGGACATCCGGATGCCCTCATTTGGCTCAGCCGGCCTCATCTCGAACAGGCGCCGCTATCGAGCCATCAGCGGCAGCACCCTTCGGCGGTGGAAGGCAGCCACGACCACGGCCGCAGTAAGGCCACGGCTCCATAGCCTCTCCAGCCCCTCTAGAAGCGGCTGCAGCTTGAGCTGATCCTCCCTCGGGACACCGTACTTCCAACTCTCTGGGCAGCTCCCCACAATCCGCCCAGTATAGGGGGGAAGTCCTCCGTCGTCATTGCGAAGATAGAACCAGCTCGTGTACCATCGATGATTGGATGACGCGAGCTGGGCCAGGATGTAGAGGTGCTGGTGGTCGTAACGCACTTGGAGAGTGCAGCCACCGGCCCTCACCGCTTTCCTCGTACCCGATGTACCCGTCGGCTTAGTGGTGTGCCCTGCCCAGAAGAGATGGAACCACAACTCCTAATGGGGAGCAATCCCCAAGTACCCCTCGCAGACAGCGATGAAGATGGCCGCCTACGCGATGGAGTTGGGGTTGAAGTTGTGGAGCTCCACGCCATAGTAGTGCGGGAGCGCCCGCTTGAACTGATCCATCGGAACGCCGAGGCCGCGCTCGTGAAAGGAGACAAAGATCACAATGTAGCCGTCGCGAGGCCTCGGCTCTGGCTCGCCCGACGGAGCGATCCACTCTGGCCTGTTGGGGTCCATCACCGGACGAAGGAGTCCGCCGTCGACGAGCGACTGAAGCATCTCCACGGTGACGTCAGATGGATCCCAAGGGTCCGCCTCGATGACAACGATGTCACCGGCCATGAGTGCGGTGGAGGGTTCGAATGCGGTGGTGAGTTTGTCTCTCTCTCTCTCTCTCTCCCTGGCTCGCCCTTCTCCCTTCTTCTTCTCGGCGCCCGCTCTAGTGACAGCTCGATGGGGGCAGAACTAACACAGGCAAGGTAAGGTGAGGAGGGGCGAGGCTCATTGTGTATTTATGTAGGGTAAAGGCGAAACGGACGAGCGATGAAATTGGGGAAGTTTCCCCCGGATCCGGCGCGGTTAACCCCGATCCGATTTTACCGCCCACGTGCCCACCTTTTTCTCATTAATTGCGGGAACAGTTACGTCCCATCCGCTAACACCACATCGCGCCCCACCGCTACGGCAGCAGGCGACGTTCTGTATCCCCAGAAAACTGCCTCAAAAGGCGCGCCAGCCGTTGCCGAGCCGATGGGGAAGATTTTCCCCTGCCCTATTCCTTTCAGATGAAGGAATCGGATGCTGAGCCTATTACGGTCTAGGGGTTCGAAGGCTGGGCCCCTAGGGGTTTCGACAGCCGCCCCAGGGCAACAGAGTTAGGGATGACCGCGAGTGAGCCCACACGGGGCCGAGGCCCAAGCAAGCGAAACGCTTGGGACGCCCTAAGTCGTGTCCGAGACCGGTAGGGAGGTCTCCGAATGGGATCCCACCGTAGGGAGGCGCCGAGCCACCAAGGCCCAGCGAACGGCCTTGGCACCCACTAGAGAAACCCTCCGGTACTCTTGGAGTGCGTCTCTGGACCGCAAGCCATCCCCTAGCGAACGGGGCATGGGCCTCCACTCGGATTAACCCGATAACAGCTCACCAGAAGTGCCATCGCTTGTGCCCACTGAGGGTAGCCTGGCACATTCCACCCCTCCTTCCGAGCGAAAAGGAAGAGTGAGGGTTGTACAAAAAGCCAGGGGAACCCCTGACAGACCTCTTGCTCCATGCAAAGGCTAGGGGGCTCTTCCTGCAACCTTGCCGAGACCTAGTGACCCTGGCTCACACTCAAGGGGGCTCGACAAAACAACCCCTCCTTCCGAGCGAAAAGGAAGCGCGAGGGTCGTACAAAAAGCTAGGGGAGCTCCTAACAGCCCTCTTGCTCCATGCAGAGGCTAGGGAGCCCTTCCTGCAGTTATGCCGAGACCTCGTGGCCCAGGATCACACCCAAAGGGGCCTCGGCAAACAAACCCTCACGTGCGAGGGGCGTACAAAAAGCCAGGGGAACTCCCAACGGCCCTCTCGTTCCATGCAGAGGCTAGGGGGCTCTTCCTGCAACCATGCCGAGACCCAGCGGCCCAGGCTCGCACCCGAATGGGCTCAGCAAACAACCCCTCCATCCGAACGAAAAGGATATGTGAGGACCGAACAAAAAAGGCAGGGGACCCCTGTCCGCCCTCTCGCTCCGGGCAGAGGCTCGGGGGCTCCTCCTGCATCCAAGACAAAGACAAATGACCTAAGCCCATGCTAGGAGTTTCGTTACAAACAAGATAAAGGGCACTGAGCCCGTTACGGTCCAGGGGTTCGAAGGCTGGGCCCCCTAAGGTTTCGATAGCCGCCCTAGGGCAACAGAGTCAGGGACGACTATGGGGCGAGCCCACGTATGGCCAAGGCCCGAGCAAACGATCGCTCGGGGCGTCCCAAGTCGTGTCCGAGACCGGCAGGGAGGTCTCCGAATAGGATCCCACCATAGGGAGGCACCGAGCCACCGAGGCCCAGCGAATGGCCTCGGCACCCACTAGAGAAACCCTCCGGTACTCTTGGAGCGCGTCTCTGGACCACTAGCCATCCCCTAGCGAACGGGGCACGGGCCTCCACTCGGACTTACCCGATAATAGCTCACCGGAAGTGCCACCGCTCGTGCCCACCAAGGGTAGCCTGGCACATTCCATCCCTCCTTCCAAGCGAAAAGGAAGCATGAGGGTCGCACAAAAAGTCAGGGGCACCCCAGATCGCCCTCTTGCTTCGTGCAGAGGCTCGAGGGCTCTCCCTACGACCTTGCCGAAACCCCGCGACCCGAACTCGCACTTGTGGGCTCGGCAAATACGATAAAAACTCCTACTCAAACACAAAAAAAGCCCCTAAAGGAGTAAAATCCACTCCTCCAGGGCCTTGGGGGCTACACCCGGCGGGTGCGCTCGCGCGCACCCACCGAAACCTCAAGAAGCGAAACACAATCCCTACAGGAGCGGCTGCAAGCCAAGTCTTAACAAACCCTCAGGGAAAGTGCACGCACTCCCCCTAAGGCTCGGGGGCTACTATCGGGTACCATAAAATGGGGTACCCCGAGCGTCCACCAAAAGAGTCACTTAAATCTCATCAACGACAAAGCCAGAAGGTAAGCCATGGGTTCACCACCAGCCCCGTCCAAACCCACCGGCTCTCTGCCTCGCCTGAGGCCTTGCATGGAAGGTCTCGACACCCTGACGAAATCTCCACCTCGCGCGAGGCCTCTCGCGAGAGGCCTCGACAAGGATCCCAATCTCCGTCTCGCCCGAGGCCCCATGCGTACATCCTCGAATGAGATAGCTATTCTCCATATCGCCCGAGGCTGGCTTGTCAATAACCCATCGCTCCCGCCTCGACCAGTCTTCCCGACAGCATGTCACATCCTATTAATGCATCAACCACTCCCGCAATCTCAGCCGGACGACGGCTCGACACCACGGAGTGGCCGACGGGACAAGGAGTCGCATCAACACCATACCGGTTAAGACAAGGCATGGCGGGGATTACCGGCCACTATGTTCTGGTGCTGTGCCCATGATCAGCGCCGATGCTACGCTGTGCCTCGTAACACCCGCCCCGAAGACAACGTGGCATGGGAAGTCTGGCCCTGGTCATCATCGCCTCCGAACCAGCATACCAGACCGACCGCTCCCTATGAGCCCCAGCACCCTACATCAGGGCCTCTGCCATCTCGAAATTCATGTCTACCAAGATCCCACCATGGTTCGGCCTCGGTACCAACCGAGCCTCGGCCTCGTGCAGTCAACCCATAGCAACCCGCACACTGACCGCCGCGCCCGCTTCGAGGTAGCTCTGGAGCTCCCATGACGCATAAGATCGGATGTGACCACCACGTCGCCCCAGCGCTTCAAGGACGGACCACTCCGATGACAACGCCGCCATAGCAACAGGCTACAGGGCTCAGACATGCCGCCTCCATTCGCACGATGCCATATAGTTAGCACGTGTAATACCCTGGTCCTCCCTTCAACTATAAAAGGAAAGGACTTGGGCCATTTCTGGGGAGGACACAGGCACCCACCAAAGGAACACCCTGTAACACACACATCCCTGCTGCCTAAAAGCAATGTCTCAAGCAGTCCGCATCACTCCACACCGAGACCTAGGACTAGCTCCCTCTCTCACCCAGCTCGTAACCCCCTATTATAAGCACTTCGGTGCAAGGAATACAAGATCGATCTCTCAGACTAGATGTAGGGCACCGATTGCCCGAACTAGTATAAACCTTTTGTCTCTTTATATCACCATCCAGGATCGGGAACGCGTAGTATAAATTTACTAGTTGGTTGAGGATCCCCCGGTCCGAAACACCGACAGTTGGCGTGCCAGGTAGGGGTGTCTGCGTGTCAGTTTCGTCATCCCAACAAGTTCCGGATGGCAGAACCCGTACGACCGCTGCATCTCAGCACGGTGGTCTGGTTTGGGAGCCTGGAGTTCATGTCTCTAGGGCATGAGTACAACATGGTACTCCTCACACCCCGAGCCCCGCTTGTCGACGACGACGTCACGCACCAGCAGCCTAGGCGCAGGCGGCGCTCGGGCGGCCTCTCTCACTACGCTCGCCGGGCACGACGCGAGTAGGATCACCCCGATGCTACGTGAACCTAGGGCAACTCGCTGCTCTCTGCCGGTATCCTACGACCAGCTGTTGGTGAAAGGTCCCTGGTTGGGGACCTGTCTAGCCCAAGCCTGGACAAGGGAAAAATGCCGATGGCACCCAGCAACGCCCCGACATCAAGCTCCGCTCCACTACTCCCTGAGGAGCTGACTCTGGTGGAGCAAAGCCCGGCGATGGCACCATCTCCATACCCCTTTGGGTTGAGAAATGTCGCTGCCTCTTATGCTTACGCCTACGCTTCTGCTCACGCGGATCTCTCAGGGCGCCGCCAACGCTTTGCTCTCGACTTTGACACCACCACGTCGACCCACACCCACGCTGACTCCTCGAAGGAGGACGAGGCATGGACCAGAGCGGACTTCTCCGACCTCCACGACCATGAAACCATGCGCCGCTTCTTGGCCGCAAGTGACTATTGCTTTGGCTACTCCGATTCTGACGATGAAGGTGCTTATGATCCCACTCGTGAGTGCTTCCACGTCGGACTTGGGATGCCAAACACAGGCGACGAGGACGAGGGGGTAGGCAACCGTACTCCGCTTCATCAGGGAATGGGCGATGCCACGCCTTCACGCATTGACCCACCGGCAGCACAGAACGAGAACCTTGCCCTCGGACAATTTCGACGCCCGGACCTGGAGCAGCTCCGTGAGCTTCAGGCCAAGGTCGAGCAAGATTGACTCCTTCTGCAATAGCTCCAAAACACTCTCGAGCAGGAGCAGCAGGGCCGCGGTGACGACGGAGGAGCCCAGCGGCAGGCCCGCGATGTACACCACCGCATCAACGACGACAAAGGGGATGATTGTCCCCCAATCTTCGATCGCGCTAGCCAGAATGTCACGGCTGCAGCAATGCTAGTGCACGCAATGCCCAAGCCTTCTACCATGGAAGGGCGTTGGGTCCGCGACGAGCTCCGGGATCTCCTCGAGACCGCCGCGGTGCAGCAAGCCGAGAGTTCCGCCTCCCGGTGGCGTGGAGCTACCTCGGACCTCCTCTTGGCACCGCATCGGCAGGATAGGGAGGCCTCGGTTCGTCCCAAGCCTGCTCGGGCACCAACAGCCCATAGGGTCCCCTTGCGGCTCGACCGCCTCGGCAACCAACGCGAGGTGCAGGCAGACCATGAGGTAGTTAGCAGGCGACGATGCCACAACAATGAGGGGCTCGCCCGGGGTTACCATCCACATCGGGGTGGCCGTTATGACAGTGAGGAGGACCGCAGTCCTTCTCCTAAACCACCTGGTCCTCGGGTCTTTAGCAGAGCCATCCACGCGGCACATTTCCCAGCCCGGTTTCGATAACCAGCCAACCTCACGAAGTATAGTGGCGAGACCAATCCTGAACTCTAGCTTGCCGATTACCGTCTGGCTTGTCAGCTAGGTGGCGCGGATGATGACCTGCTCATCATCCGCAACCTCCCCTTACTCTTGTCAGACTCGGCGCGAGCCTAGCTCGAGCATCTTCCTCCCTCTCAGATACACGACTGGCGCGACTTGGTTAGGATCTTCATCGGGAATTTCCAGGGCACATACATGTGCCCTGAAAACTCCTAGGACCTTAAGAGCTGTCGCCAGAAACTAGACGAGTCTCTCCGAGACTTCATCCGGCGCTTCTCTAAATAGTACACCGAGTTGCCCAGCGTCGGCGACTCAGAGATCGTCCAGGCTTTCCTCTCTGGCACCACCTGCCGAGACTTGGTCCGAGAGTTAGGTTGGAACATGCCGCGCTCGGCTGCCGCGCTCCTCGACATTGCCACCAACTTCGCCTCGGGCAAAGAGGCTGTAGGGGCCATCTTCCCCGAGAACGACGCCAAGGGGAAGCGGAGGGATGAGGCCCCCGAGGCCTCGGTTCCCCACCTCCCCAAAAGAAAGAAAAAGGGTCGCCAGGGGAAGCAGGCCGTCCTCGAGGCCGATCTGGTCACGGCCGCAGAGCGCAAGAATCCTTGAGGCCCCGAAGACAACGCGGCATGGGAAGTCTGGCCTGGGTCATCATCGCCTCCGAACCAGCGTACCAGACCGACCGCTCCCTCCGAGCCCCGGCACCCTACATCAGGGCCTCTGCCATCTCGAAATTCACGTCTGCCGAGACCCCCACCATGGTTCGGCCTTGGCACCAACCGAGCCTCGGCCTCGCGCAGTCAACCCACAGCAACCCGCACACTGACCGCCGTGCCCGCTTCGAGGTAGCCCTAGAGCTCCCATGACGCACATGATTGGATGTGACCAGCATGTCGCCCCAGAGCTTCAAGGACGGACCACTCCGACGACCACGCCGCCACAGCAACAGGCTACAGGGCTCGAACACGCCGCCTCCGTTCGCACGACGCCGTATAGTTAGCACGCGTAATACCCTGGTCCTCCCTTCAACTATAAAAGGAAAGGACTTGGGTCATTTCTGGGGAGGACACAGGCACCCACCAAAGGAACACCCTGTAACACACACATCCCTGCTGCCTAAGAGCAACGTCTCAAGCAGTCCGCATCACTCCACGTCGAGACCTGGGACTAGCTCCCTCTCTCACCCAGCTTGTAACCCCCTATTACAAGCACTTCGGTGCAAGGAATACAAGATCGATCTCTCGGACTGGATGTAGGGCACCGATTGCCCGAACCAGTATAAACCTTGTGTCTCTTTGCATCACCATCCGGGATCGGGAACGCGCAGTATAAATTTACTAGTTGGTTGAGGATCCCCCGGTCCGAAACACCGACACCATAGATCAAGCGCACACCCCTACCTGGCGCGCCAACTGTCGATAGAATATCATCGACAGTCATCCGAGGGGTATCCCACGGAGGTAGATTGATCGGCAGAGAAGCGTGTGATCAAGAATAAGAAGGCAACAGAGACACACGAGTTAGACATGTTCAGGCCATTAGTATAATGTAATATCTTACTCTTGTGGTATATTGGTTTGTATTAGCTATCGTATCGTATGATATTACGTGTGTTTGGAGGGGGTCCCTGCCGGTCTTATATAGTCCGGGGACAGGGTTACAAGTCGGTTAGATCTGAGAGATAACCGAAAAGTAATAACAGATTATAGGAATCTTGGGATTATACATATCTAACAGATCTCGTGGTATCTTCGGGATATCTTTCCGGTGTCTTGCGGGAGGCGACGAGCAGAGTCGTGCCCCGCAATGCTTCGTCCTATGGGATGGGCCGCTCCTGAGAGCGTAGCCCATATAATCTACAGTGGGTATCCAGAGTCGTACTCCACACAAGCCGAACACTGCCCGAATCATGTCAACTCAAGAGGTACAATGCATTTGATACATGCAACTACCCTTAAACTTGCTCTATCGTCGAGAGTGCTACATGTAACTGTAGCTCTATTTGATTCCTAATCAAACCCCGTAACTTTTGTTAATGCAGTTCAGACTTGAGAGGCTGCGAAGAGCAGCACCCTACCGTACTAGTACTCGTCTGCATCCGTCACGTGCAAGCTTGGCGGGGACGAGGCCCGAGAGTGGTAGGGCTGCTGCCACAGGCAGTGAGGTAGAGAGGCCAGGCAGGCCATGACCATGCCCCCAGCTACTGTTCGCCTAAACACTCGTTTAAACACTACACGGTGTACATAGTTTCCATTTAATCGGCCGTTTCACCTGTTTAAACCCCAGTTTTATTCGAATAATGGGCTAATCCACACGTGACCGACTGTTTATCCTTGAGCGAGGGAGCAAAAAGCTCGCGAGGCAAGCGGCCAAGCGTGAGCCGGGTGCCAAGGCATTGCTGCTGCTGCACAGGCAGGCACAGCGCACCCACGGAGGGGGAAGCTCTGCGCAAAGCGGCCACTGCGCCTTCACGCGCCGAGCGAGTGCCATGGCAGGTCTCGTCGGATGGGGGCCAGCCGCAGCCAAAGCCAAGCAAAGTCCGTCCGTGCAGCCACGTGGGGACGCCATCCGTACGGCACGGCCACCACGGCAGCGACGGGCAGGCACGTCTGTCTGCGCCTCGGCCCGCCTGAGCTGCCCTTGCCCGCACAGTGAAAGTGATACTAGATGCGCCGTGCCCGTGCACACGGCGGAGCTTATCGCTGCTAGTGCACGTGGGTGGAAAAATATTGTTTTATTAGACTGTCTCCGACAGACTACTCAAACCGCGACCCATCCACATTTTAGGTAGCGCACAGTGCTTTTACGTAGAAAAATCATCCTCCAACGGACTACCCAAACACGGCAGCCATTTTGCCTCCGACGAAACATGGTACGCAAATTTGCGTCCTCTCTCGTTCCTTTGCGTCTCCTCCGGCGGGTCCCACCACCACGAGCTCGGGGACGACCGGAGCCGGGGCGGAGCTCGGGGACGACCGTCGCCAGGGCCGAGCTCGCCCGCGCCGGGACGGAGCGCGCCGGGGCGGAGCTCGCCCGCGCCGGGGCAGAGTGCGCCGGGGCCAAGCTCGCCCGCGCCAGGGCGGAGCTCGCCCGCGCCGGGGCCGAGCTCGCCCGCGCTTGCGTCTCCTCCGGCGGGTCCCACCACCACAAGCTCGGGGACGACCGGAGCCGGGGCGGAGCTTGGGGACGACCGTCGCCGGGGCGGAGCTCGCCCGCGCCGGGGCCGAGCTCGCCGGGGCGGAGCTCGCCGCGCCGGGACTGAGCGCGCCGGGGCCGAGCTCGCCGGGGTGGAGGGCGCCGGGGCGGAGCTCGCCCGCGCCGGGACGGAGCGCGCCGGGGCGGAGCTCGCCCGCGCCGGGGCCGAGCTCGCCGTTCTGCTTCTCTTTTGCGTCCTCGGTTGAAAAACGGGAGTTTTGTCTACCTATCCATTCTACTGTGCGTGACCCAATCTACCGAATAGGTGTCACGTCTAGGTCTTCGTCGTTGGAGACAGTCCTAGGCCTTGTTCGTTTAGCCCTATGCCCTCCGGAAATCATTCGCTGTGATCAATCAGTGCCTCTTCCTGGATGCTTCCAAACATCAATCACCCAATAAAAAAAATCGATCAGCGAGGGTAAGACAACCTCGGGCATTCTTCTTCACAAAAAGATTTTCAGACACGTCGAGAAAACGTTCGAACATCTGCCCCCGTTAAAAAAAACACAAGCGAACATTGCCAGCCCGCCGAACATGCTACCGTCAGTATTTTTTATTTAGGATAGGATTACTGATGATGATGCCGTGTGCAGGTGATTTTCTTTCCAACATTTTTTTTTTTTGGTTTTTCAAGGTTCCAGCCACGAACGAAACGAAATGGGGTTCTATTCACAATGGGAGCAGGAGAAACCGGAGTCCGCAGACGCCCGGACACCACGCAACACCGACTCGACACTCTCAAGCCTACCATCAGAATTCAGAAACGTTTTCTTCTAGCTCCTGTCTCCACTCCCACAGCTACACGAGCGGCGTGGAGCACTGCGCTGTCTCAGGGTCCCACATGGCCGGCAGCAGGAAGCGTCGCCCTGCGACTCCGACGGCGTTGTAGCTAGCGCCCGTGGCGGCGTCCACGCGCACCTGGCCCGGGTACCCCGGGTACGCGCCGGCGCCAAACACGCCCGCGCACGCCGACACGGCCTCCAGCGGCGCCTCCGCGGGGCCCTGGAAGAACCCGCCGCCGTACGGGTTGGTCACCGCGCCCGCCAGCAGCGTCGCCAGCGTGATCACCGTGCCGTCCATCCCCACGTCCGCGTTCGGGGACACCAGCGGCGCCGCCTGCTGTGGGCCGTACAGCGGCTGGTGGAACGGCCACGAGCACTCCCCCGGACACTGCTCCGCCGGGTTGCCCACCCACGCGTACGCGAACCGCCCGCGGCCATGGGTGGTGGCGTTCGGGGTGGAGGTTGAGGTGGTGTTTGTGGCCGACGCGTGGAGGCCGCAGCGGGAGAGGCAGAACCCGTCCACCAGCACGTCCGGCGCGGTCACCACCACGGCCACGGTGCCGCGGTGCGGGCCCAGGCGCGCCGCCAGGGACGCCAGCGACGACTCCGAGAGGCGGCGGCCTAGGGACAGCGACGGGTCCAGCACCTGCCGCCCCAGCGACAGCCGCGCCGCGCCAGGGTGGTACCGCGCCGTCGTGGCCCACCACGACGCCACGGACGGTGGCACCAAGGCGGAGGCCGGCCCCGACCCAGACCCCGAAAGGGACAGGATGAAGTCTGCCAGCACGGCGCGCTGCGCCGGCGTGAAGCGCCCGTACCAGAGCAGGTTGACGGAGTAGTTGCCCGTCAGCAGCTGCCCGTGGTGGTTGGTGAGCGTCACGGGCGGCTGGCTCACGAGGAACAGCTGCCGCGGGGTGGCCGCGCCGGCTCCGGTGGCGGCGGCCGCGGCTAGGAGGAGGAGGAAGGGGACGAGGCGGTGGGGCATGGCTGTCATTGAGAGCTTTGGTGGGATGAGATGGGAGGGAGGGAGGGAGGGACCCTGGCAAGCGGCCGTGACTGGCCGAGGGGTTTTATAGGGGTTTATTAGCTAGTAGAGCCGCGCGTGGGCCCGGGCCAGGCCGATGTGGGTGTGGCGGGGCGGAAGGAGGACGGAGGGCTCGGGTGGGCGTCGTCCACTGGGCCGGGCGCGACTTTTCACGGCTTTCCTTTTCGATTTCCTCGCTCTTTTTTTTTTCTCTGTGCAGTACTCCGGCCGGACATGGACAAATCATTTTTGGTCCTTGCGGTGGGCCCGTGGGTGCTGCGGGTGGGGCCAGCGTTGTCAGGTTTCCTTGCGTGGGAAGAGACGTGCGTGGCGTGGGGTTTGAATATTTTCAGCTCATTCTCCTGAAGCTAGGGAGAAAGAGAGAGCGCCAGGAACAGCTACGTATAGCCTATTCGGTTGATTGGTTTATATCGTTGCTGGTTCGTTTACGTGAGAGAGAAGTACTGCTGGCTGGTTCGCGTGAACAGTGTTTATGTGAGAGGGCTGGCTAGCCAGCCCAGTCGTCCGCTCCCAGCCGATCAGGCCCACAGTCGTGGCTTGCGAAAGGAAAAAAATCCGTTTTTGGCCCTCCAACTATGGCAGCAGTTTGGTTTTAGCCCTTCAACTACAAAACCAGACACCCGCAGTCCATGAACTGTGTAAACCAGATAGAAACGGCCCTCGCGCCGGCGCGATGGCGGTTTGCGCCCGGTCAACCCGCGACGACCGCGGTATTGGGCCTTTTCCTTTTCTCGCGGCCCACTTACTCGCGCTCTCTCCTCTCACTCTCTTCCGTTCGTTCCCCAACCCTGAACCCTAACTCCTGACGACGGCGACGGCGACAGCGACGGCGGAGGGTGTTGGTGTGGGTGCGGATCGACAGCTCTAGTCGCTCCTCGCGCGGGGACCCGTTCCAGTCGTCGACCTGTTGCTGTGACGGCGGACGAACGCCTCGGCAACGGGCGTGGTGGGCGCCACCGCGGTCTAGTTCGTCTTCGAGCGCGCGGGCTACAGCTTCCCCTCCTGTCCACCGCCTTGCTCCTCCTCGTGGCCATCCTCTTCTTGTGGGCCAAGTGCGCTTCGCTGCTCAACAGGTATGGTCATCTTTCTTAGGTATTCCTCGTTCATATCCTGCTTCGGCAACTCGTAGCACTAAGTCATTGTGTATGATATTTTAGCTTGATAGGAATTGGTTTGGTCTTTATTTCGCAATGCCTCTAATTGATATTTAGATTTTTGTGATTTTGCGTGATATTTTGTGATCAGCAATGTACAGTGTACTTGCATTGTTACTAGGCTACATGGTGTCCATTCAGAGTGGTAGTCTAAAAGAGTTTTTTGGTTCCTGTTGCATGTAGTGTAGGACATTTTATGCGCCATGGAACCTCTGGATACTCTTCCTATTCGGTTTCATTATGGAGGAGAATTCTCGAGAAGAGGAAATAATGTGTATTACTTGAGAGGAGAAGTGGATGTGTCATACATTGACCGTGATAAAGTATGACACATCCACTTCTCCTCTCAAGTGTGCAACAATGCTCCTTCTTCAAACTGGAGCCACGAGGAGGAGCAAGGCGGTGGACAGGAGGGGAAGTTGTAGCCCGCGCGCTCGAAGACGAACCAGACCGCGGTGGCGCCCACCACGCCCGCCGCCAAGGCGTTCGTCCGCCGTCACAACAGCAGGTCGACGACTGGAACGAGTCCCCGCGCGAGAAGCGACTGGAGCTGTCGATCCGCACCCGCACCAGCACCCGTCGCCGTCGTCGTCGCCGTCGCCGTCGTCGGGAGTTAGAGTTCGGGGTTGGGGAACGAACGGAAGAGAGTGAGAGGAGAGAGCGCGAGTAAGTGGGCTGCGAGAAAAGGAAAAGGCTCAATACCGCGGTCGACGCGGGTTGATCGGGCGCAAACCCCGTCGCGCCGGCGCGAGGGCCGTTTCTATCTGGTTTACACACTTCATGGACCGCGGGTGTCTGGTTTTGTAGTTTGAGGGCTAAAACCAAACTGTTGTCATGGTTGGAGGGCAAAAACGGACTTTTTCCCTTACGAAAACACGGGCGGCCATTCCCATGAATGAGGGTTACATCCATGTCTTGCAAAAGGATAGACAGTCACCGGAATTCATGGCCGACCCGGCGTCACAGACAGGTCTCCCGTCCGTCCTCTCCTCACTCATAAATCCGACCGCATGGCCCCGTCCGAGAAGCTAGGCTTTGGAAAACAACACGCCAGCCCCATCAATGTTCATGTTCTCTTCCAAACAAACAAAAAATGATAGCTCGGGCCATGCTGAATTGCGGACCAAGAAAAGGACTTGTAGAACAAGGCTGGATCTCGGTTTCAAAACGGGATTCGTCGTCCCAAAACGCATCCGATCCTCAGCACACACAGATGGAGGAGTCCAAGTCCAGTGGCAGCTTTGCAGTTGCCGACATCCAAAGGCTGCCTCCTGCCACTGTGTTGGTGCACGCTTTCGCAAAGATCGAGAGCACAATGACGAGCTTCACCGGGAAGGAATTTCATGTCAAGCTCTGTAAAAAAATAGAGGAAGATTGTGGCCATGATGATAAATATTGGCTTGATCTAGGGTAGTTTCATGACAAACTCTTGTTTTTCAAAGAATTGTCAATATTAAGTTTGACTTCTAGTATACTAGTAGTTTTAGAGAAACACGTATCAACATCACACAACACGAAATTCGAGCGAAGATCCCAGTTTTCTTTTTTAAAAGGTGGAAGCAATACGCTGCACGGCTGCAGTCAGTCCTTCTGACAGATGGCATCAAAGGCGGTGGTGTGTTCGGTGTTCACGTGGCTCCTCCCTTCTGAAAATGAAAATGAAAGCCAAGGAGCAAACGTGAAGCACGCGGGGAGCGGCAAGCATGATGCCTGCCCCGCAGCGGCAGCTTTTCAAGTGTCATGAGAGCCAAACTATATAAGTACATTCTTACGTTTATAATACTAAACTTTTAAATTTGTTATTTTTACCATATCCACCTTTTTTACTCGTCCTCCTAACATCCACTTAATGTATGGACACAGAACAGCGTGTGCTTCTGCTTCTGGCTTGTTGCTTGTCTCTCTCTTCTCTCCCATCCTCCGCATCAATATTTATTTAACTATAAGTCAATTATTGTACTGGCGGGCTCTAAGAGCGTTTGCAGTGGCCTCCGTCGAATCGCCAACGACATGCACATAGATCAAATAAAAAAAGAGAAGCATCGAGAGACAAAACAAGCGAAGAAGAGAGGTAGACACAGGTTGTACAAGGAGCTGCGCGACTGTGCGAGTCTAGCGTTCTGCTCGACGCTAGCGAGTTGATTTCTTATAATCTCTCTGATAGTATGAAAAATATTTCTCACTAGCTATTTGAAACCCCGTTGGGAACGCTCTAAAGTCTAAAGGCGAGCAGGAGTAGACAGCCACTGCACTGCAGCCCACACAACCATAGTTTCAAATTCATGACCCACTTATAGACCATAGTGGCCGGCCCATGCCCAAGTATGTAAGGCCTGAGAAGCCTAACCGTGTGTTTGGTTGAGGGGGCAGAGGGGGATGGGATGGGACGATCCCAATTGGAGAGGTGTTTGGATGCGAGACGAGCTAGGTCGGGTCCGTCCCCGATAGGGAATATTCGCTAGATTCGAGGCCACGCCCGTCCGTTGAAATCGAGGGGACGGGGTCTATTAGGATCGATATGGTGTATACCTCTCTGTGTAACCCGTAGATCCATAGCTAGGCTCCTCGACCTTGCGGAGCTTCACCGCAGCGGCAGCGTGGACGCCGATGCCGCCCTGGATGCAGCCTCGCGGACGCCAGTGCTCGGCGTGGTGGTGAGGAGGCGAGGTGGCGATACAGTGGGGCGTCGGAGAACCTGCATAGGCGACGACAGTGGTGGTGGCGGGCTCATCCCGTCGCTGGCAGCACGCTCTAGGATCGGATTAGGGTTGGGCTCCCCCGATCAGGGAGCAAAGATAAGGACTCAATAGACCGTTGGGCCTATTGGTGGAGATCAACTAACATTCTCCCCCTTAATCTCATTCCATCTTTCACTTTCATATCATTTGCTTTTGTTCATTCCATTACAGATTAGCTCATAGAGCATGTCTCATCGTCACGGTCCATTGCCGATAAACTTAACAGCTACAACTCACTACTCTGTTCTGAAATAGATACTTATCTTTGGGCCTTCTTTTGTCCAGGAATATTTTAGGCTTTCCCTTAAACCCAAGCTAGCTACATGTTCTCTGAACACCATGTCCTCTGAACATGTTGGGTGGTAAGCCTTTTGTAAGTGGATCCGCGAGCATCCTTTATGTTCTTATATGCTCAAGACTTATGACTTGATCCCGGACTTTATCTTTCACAACATAATACTCTATGTCAATGTGTTTGGCAGCACCACTTGACTTATGTTGTGAGCATCCTGTACTGCCATATTATAATCGCAGTATTACTTTAGTGGTCTATAGATGTCGTCAACCACCTTCAAACCGGGTATGAACTTCGTTAGTTAGTTCACCTGCCCGTTGCCTCATAACACGCTACAAACTGTCATATATTGTGGACGATGTAGTGACAGTTTGCTTTGAGCTTTTCCATAAAATAGCTCCCCTTTGCGAGATGATAGAAAATCCACGTCTGGATATGCATTCACTCTCGCATAATCAGAATATGAATATCCCACCATGTGGAGTGAATCAGATCTTCTATATGTCATCATGAGGCCTTTCGTTTCTTGCAAATAATGCAAGACTTTCTTTACTAATTTTAGTGTTCTATTCCAGAATTGCTCTGGAATCTGCCAAGTAAAACCCGGTAACAAATGTCAAGTCAGGGCGCGTACATACTTGAGCATGTTGCAAGCTTCCGACAGCTGAAGCATATGGAACCACTTTTACTTTATCGATTGAGCTCATATTGGTTCCTAGGGTATTAAAAATCTCCATATCTGTCGCCCTTGACTATAGGAGCAGGTGAGGGACTACATTTTTGCATACTGAATTTCTTTAAGATCTTTTCCATGTATGCCTTTTGTGACAGTCATTATACCCTTTTTCTTCTATCTCGGTGAATCTCGATCCCTAGAACGAATGAGGCTTCGTCAAGATCTTTCATATCAAGTTTTGAGGACAAAACTTCTTTGTCTCCTATAGTAGACTGACATCACTACTAGCAAGTAAGATATCATCTACATACAGGACAAGGAAGATAAACTTTCAATTCTTAAACTTTGCATAGACACAATTATCCTCTACATTCTCTTTTAAAACCCAAAATTCTTTATTGACTGATCAAACTTCAAGTACCACTGTCTTGAAGCTTGCTTTAATCCATAAATGGATTTCTTTAGGCGGCATCCCATTCGTTCTTTTCCTTCCATGACAAAACCTTTCGGTTGTGCCATGTAAATATTTTCCTCTAAGTCTCCGTTGAGAAATGCCGTCTTTACATTCATCTGATGTAATTCTCAATCGTAATGTGCCACTAATGCCATTATGATTCTGAAGGAAACTTTACATGAGACTAGAGAAAAAGGTCTCATTGTAATCAATCCCTTCTCTTTGCATAAAGCCTTTTTCCACAAGTCACACTTTATATGTCTCTATATTCCCTTGAGAGTCATGTTTAGTCTTGTAGACCCATTTATAGCCTACTGTTTTGACTCATTTAGGAATTATTTCCAAATCCCAAACTTTATTGACATTCATCGATTTCATTTCATCTTCCATGGCCTCAAGCCACTTTGATAAATGATCACTTCTCATGGCTTCTTCAAATGAGGTGGGATTATCCTCCATTTGAAATTCCTTAGTGTTATACACTTCATAATCAGCAGAAATAGCTGATTTTCTAACTCTTTGAGACCTACTAGGGGCCTTCACATTTGGCACATCTTCTATTTGAGGCTGTTGTTGCTCCCCCTCATGTGTGGCAATAGGTTCTATAGAATCCTGAAGAATAGGTTCCTCATCGTCATTCACTTTTGCCATAGGTGGGATAACAACAGATGCTAGCACCACAGTATCTAGCACTGTCGGTGCAGCTATAGCAGGTAGTGAGAAAAATGGCTCATGAATCATTAGAGTGGACGCATACACCCGCTTCACTTCAAGGTCAATTTCTCGAGCTACCATGCTCCCCCTCATCTTTTCATCCTCCAGTAAAACAGCGTGTCTCGTTTCCACAAACTTTGTGTGTCTCTCTGGACAGTAGAAACGAAAACCTTTTGACTTTTCTATGTAGCAAAACAAATGGCAACTTACTATTTTAGGATATAACTTCCCAATGTTTGGATTAAATACTTTAGCCTCAGCAGGGCTCCCCCACACACACGCAAGTAGTTTAGTGAGGGTACTCTTTCTGTCCACAACTCATACGGTGTTTTGGGCACCGACTTACTTGGTACTCTTTTGAGAATATGAATGGGGTTTTTAACGCCTCCATCCACAGGCTCAACTGTAAGGTGGAGTAACTTATCATACTGCCCACCATATCCATCATGGTACGATTGATTCTTTTATCTACTCTATTCTGCTGAGGTTCGCCCGGTATAGAATACTGGGCTACTATGCCATTCTTTTAGGGTATGCCGACCGTAGTACTCCCCCATGGTCAGACCTGACTATCTTCATCTTTAATATCTTAAATTTATCCAATGCTTCTGTTCTTTCTTTGATTGGATAAATTTAGCCATAATGGGAGTAATCATTTGTGAATGTTATGAACGAATCATTACCATCCACACTCTTTACAGGAAAGCTAACCACTTATGTCAGTGTGGATAATCTGTAAAATTCCTATGCTTCGTTTGTCATCTTTCTTTACATACTTTTCTTTTATGCATTCTCTGCATTGTTCTTAATCTGAGAGCTCTAATGGAGGAAGAATATCATTCTTAACTTGTCTTTCTATTCTCCCCCTTGAAATATGGCCTAAACGACAGTGCCATAATTTCGACAACGCATCGTGAGCTCTCGTATGCCACCTTTTTAGATTAACACTCTGTGACCAGCTGCTTTATCAGCTAAGTGGTATATGTCTTTGAAGAGCCAGTGAACTGACTCTTTATTCTATCGAGGTACTCGGTGACCGTGTCACATTCTAGGATTGAGCCCACAATTATATGTTCAATCATGTTCTTTATCACAGCCAAACATTTTTTATTTGCAGTGACCCACTTCCTATGCTCAAAAGCCATAGAATATCTTTTGGGATTGAAAATCCCTTTCTTTAGTTGCCCAAGTGGCATCATTCTCTTTTGTCTCCCTCACCGGTGCCACAATCTTAGTGGAACACGGTGAGGTGACTACCCAATCCACCTTAGACAAGATGAAAACCAGGTCAAAACTTTTCTTAACATAAAAATAACACCATTTGCATGCCTTGATTCCAACGTTGGTCAAAATCAAAACATACAATTATTCTTATACACTAATTCTATATCACCGTTGGGCAGAAACAGAATTAATGCATAAATCATTAACTTTCACAATTGTTCTTACACACTAATTCTACATCACTTTTGGACAGAAGTAGAATTAATGCATAAATCATTAAAATTTACAACTCTTCTTATACACTAATTCTACATCACCGTTGGGCAGAAGTAGAATTAATGCATAAATCATTAAAAATTATGATATTGTTATTAACAACGTTGGTCAGAAAATAACAACATTATAATCATGTCAAATCTCTTTTTCTCCAATCAAATACCATATTGGTTCAAAATAACTGGAGAATCAATATTTTCTTTAGCAGCGGAAAAAATCTCCTTTTCTCCAATTAAATACCACATTGGTTCAAAATAACTAGAGAATCAATATTTTCTTTAGCAGCGGAAAAAACTTTCATTCAATTTCTTGAATTTTACCCACAGGGAAAAATTTCTTTTTCTATTTTCTTTTGAGCCAATTTCCATTTTTCAATTTTCCTGGAAAAAGAAAATATGTAAACAGGCTCTATCTCTTTCTTTCTCGGCCCAAAACGGCCAAAATCGGTTCGGCCCATGGCTCTGCGCTAGCGCTCGGCCGCACCCAGGCCGCAACCTGGGCCTGGGCCGGCAAAGCGACTCGGCCGCGCACGCCCGCCTAGGCTGCATCGCTGGCCCGCTCGATCTGAGCCGTCCGCCCAGATCCAACAGCCACGCGCGCATTTCGCTGGGAATAAAAAACGCGACGCCGCGCACCCCCGAGGAAACCCTAACTCATTTTCAGTTGCTCTCTCTCTCTTCGCCTCGCTCTGCTTTCTTTCCTCAGCGCAGCAGCAGCCAGCAAGTAGCGACGGCGACCGAGAGCAAGCAGTGGCGACCGAGCGACTGGTGCCGTTGCCGGCCCCTTCGCCGGCGCGTGCGCTCCCCACGCGGGTGAGCGCGCCACCGTCGAGAGGACTAGCGGCGGCACCCTTTTCCCCCACGGTGAGGAGCTCCTAAAACCCTGAAACCCTAGATCTCCCGTCTTCTTTTCAACTTTCTTTCTCTCAGCCTCACGAGCACGCGCCCGGCGGCGGTACAGTGGTGAGATTTTCCATTTCCTTTAGTTCATGCGAATCGGGTCTAGATCTAGGGTTAGGGTTCGGAATCCGACCATCCCCTTCTTTGATTCTTTTCTGTTTTTCTTTTCGGTTGAGCGGATTGATCCGATTTGGATTTCTTTTCTTTTCGGGTTTGATTCCGATTGGGATGAGGGGGTTAGGGTTCCGAATCTCTTTCCTTCCCCTTCTTCTTTTGGGATTAACCCGATTTGGGATGTGGTTACAAATTAGGGTTAGGGTTTCATTTTCTTTTGATTTCTTTTCCTTTTCGGAGTTCATCCGAATCTCTTCCCTTCTTCCCCTTTTTCTTTTTCCGATTTGGAATGATATCTATTTCCCGAACCAAAGGTGGGGATTAGGGTTAGGGTTAGGGTTCGTGTGCCGACCCCTGTTCTTTTCTTTTCTTCCTTCCTTTCTTTGATCCAAACACGGATCTCTTCTGTTCTTGCCGTGTGCCGGTGTAGAACAGCGGTGCTATCATCTTTTCCCCCCGCGCGGTGGCGGTGGTTTTCCTTTCTACTTTTACCCGGTTAGGGTTAGGGATACAGAGGCAACCTTGGCTCTGATGCCATTGTTAGGATCAATATGGTGTATACCTCTCTGTGTAACCCGTAGATCCGTAGTTAGGCTCCTCGACCTTGCAGAGCTTCACCGCAGCGGCAGCGTGGACGCCGATGCCGCCCTGGATGCAGCCTCGCGGACGCCAGTGCTCGGCGTGGTGGTGAGGAGGCGAGGTGGCGATACAGTGGGGCGTCGGAGAACCTGCATAGGCGACGGCAGTGGTGGTGGTGGGCTCATCCCGTCGCTGGCAGCACGCTTTAGGATCGGACTAGGGTTTTCTCTTTAGGTAGGTGGTGGCTCCGTTCTACCTCGTAGTCCGAGCCCTCACCCCCACCTTCCTTTTATGGCCCCGTTCGCTTGTCTTAAATTTGGCTTGTTCGGCTTGTTTTTTCAGCCGGAACAGTGTTTTTCTCTCACAACAATTCAGCCGGAACAGTGTTTTTCAGCCAGTTTCAGCCAAAGTTCAGACCAGCGAACGGGGCCTATGTGTGCTGTGCAACAGGGGCCCACCAACCGGATTAGGGTTGGGCTCCCCCGATTAGGGAGCAGAGATAAGGGCTCATTGGGCCTATTGGTAGAGATCAACTTACAGGGTCGTCCCCGATTCACGTCGTCTTCGTCCGATATAACGCGCGTGAGTGGAAAGGACGCTGGAGCTTCGGTGCGGGATGGCAGAGCGACGGCGGCAGCGGCACCTTTCCCATCGACCTCGCAGTGGCAGCGTCTCCTCCCAGGCCAAGCTCGTGGCGACGGCGGCTCCTCCCGTGCCGAGCCCGCGGCGATGACTCCTCCTACGCCGAGATCTCGACGAACGCCGGCGGCGGCTCGCGCACTGAGCTCGTGGTGGTGAGCTACGGCGTGTGGAGCTTGGGCGCAGCGATGACTTCAGACCGCGGAGCGTGGGGCCACGGTGGCGGCACGGCAATTCCTCCCCTTGCGGGAGCCGGAGGTCACGGCGGTACGCGCATCCTTCCCTCGCAACGCTTCTCTCGCGAACGCACACCAGAGAGGACGAGATGAGTCTCGGATGAAAAAAAACGAACAAAGAACAAATGGAGCAGATAAGATCCGACGGGAAAAAAAAAGAAAACAAGAGAAAGTTAGAATGACCAGTGGAGTCCATATATATCAGATGGTGGTCCACAATAACACCTATTAACGGTGTCAAGTAACTCATCCATCCCATTCTCATCCATCCCTCCGACCAAATATAAACCATCTTTACTCAACAAAATAGAAAATAGAGTCGTCCCATCTCACAAATCAGAGACGGGACCACCCCGCTTCATCTTGACTCTCAACCAAACGCTACCTAAGAAGGCCCAACACAACATATAGTGGATTGGGTTTGCAGCACATTTTACCCGTCTGAGATTTTTCTGATCTTGAGCTCTAAAGTAAAAAAGAACAATATTATCTCCCTTCTTCTCACGGCTGACACCTAATCCTAACATTGTAAGACTAGCATAGTGCACGGGCTTTGCTGCGTGAGCAAGGAGGTGTGTGCAAAAATTTTGAGACGTAACGATGATCATCATGTTCGTTTGGTCGTATTTAGCTTATAAGCCATGACTTATCAGCTAACGAACAACATTTTTCTCTCACACCAAACCAGTCAACAATATTTTCAGCCATGGCTTATAAGCCAAACCAGCCAAAATGAACAGAACGGATGCCTTGGCGCAAGAAGAACGCAACCTACCAATGTGCGCCACAGCGCCAGCGTGACAACAAAGGTCACATGACGAGCAACCGGACAACTATCGGCCTGTTCGCTTGGTCGTAAACGATCGTAAATTTGCAGCCGAACAGTATTTTTCTCGCACACTAAACCAGCCAGCAGTAATAATCCACGATCGTATACGATCGTATCAGCACAATCCGAACAAGCTGTATGGCTGCGGGTGTGCTCAGAATGCGTGGATTCTCCCAAAGTTGTTGATCTACATTACTCCCTCCACACTCGTTTAGGAAATAATGCAATTCTCATTTTTCAGGTAGTCAAACAATTTAAACTTTAACTAAATTTATATAAAAAAATACTATCATTTACGATATAAAATAATTACCGTTAGATTAGTTATAGAATATATTTTTATAATAAATTTTGTTTGGAGAAATTAATGCTAATATAACTATAAACTCGATTAAAATTTGAGTTACTTTAACCAGCACGGATTCCGTAATTATATTTTTTCATGGACGGAGGGAGGACGAAGAAGGCAAATGTCCTCTCAACTCAACCCATTCCAGGCAATGTGTTGGTGTTGAATTTTCATTTCGAGAACTAAATGTAGCCTAAGTGAAACTGGACCTGGACCTGGACCTGCCGTCTCCTGGAATGTGGGGAGACCAATCACAGTCACCTCTGCTGTGATTGCTGTGGAAGAAGAAAGAGGACTGCTGATCCTGATCTATACTGCTCCGTATCCTCCATGGCAGTCTAGTCTAGGCAGAAACCAACTCCAACACTGTCTGGTTCTGGTTCGATTTCGCCACGTGACCCCCGAAGCGGCGGCGCGCAGCTGGCGCCTTGACGTCCCCCTTGACGCCGCGCGGCGTGGACGGACCTCCGCAGCGCAGCTTCCGTCTCGTCCGCTCCGCGAGCTACACAGACCTACCGCCGAGGCTGCAGCGTACTGGTTACGCTTCTGGGCCCAGCTGCAGCGTGAAGAGCAAGCTAAGGACGCGCTCTCGACAATAAGCAAGAAATTAGAAGTTATTGCTCTAGAGATATCCAATAACGGATGGAAACAATTTTATTGTTTAAGTTAGCGTCTTGGTCATGTTATAAGACCTTGGCTTTCTTTTTGGTTTTATCATTTTCTGTAATTTTGGGCTGTGTACATCTACGGATGTAGAGGCCGGATGTTTATCCATTATCTAAAAAAAGACCTACCGCCGAGGCGGGCCCCCACGGCACCGCGCCTACTTTAAACCCTCCCCCACCTCCTGCCGTGGAGGGATCGGCGGCTGCCGGCTGTGGACTGTTGAAGGAAGTTCGCTTCTGCCTGCGTGCTCTGGAGAGCTAGATGGCGATGGCCTCCGGGTGGAGGGGCATCCTGGGCTTCGACTACGGCATCGTGCAGGCGCCGCTCGGCCCCGACATCTCCGGCCCCGAGCTCGTCGCCGCAGTCGCCAACGCCGGCGCCATCGGACTCCTCCGCCTCCCCGACTGGGTAGGTACCGCCTCCTCTGCGTCTCAGTACCCTTTAATTAATTAATTGCTAGCAGTAGTTTGCTTCCTGTGCTGTCCTCGCTGAGCTGAGATCAACCGCTTCATTGTTTGTTGCTGACCGCAGCCGGCGCCGGATCATGTCAGAGAGCTGATCCAGAAGACCAGGAGCCTCACGTCCAAGCCGTTCGGGGCGGCCATCGTGCTGGCCAGGGCCTTCCCGCACGAGGAGAACCTCAGGGTCGTCCTGGAGGAGAAGCTCGCCGTGCTGCAGGTCTACTGGGGGGACTTCCCCAAGGAGAGGGTCCAAGAGGCGCATCGCGCCGGAGTTAAGGTCTTGCATCAGGTGCGCGCCATTGCTAGTTAGCTGCGCCAGTTATTATTATCATCCGTGCTGCGACAGCAACTGAGAACAGAAATCAGACCAAGTGATGGCCTCGAGCTGATCTTCCACCGAAGACAGCCAACGTTTGGCGTTGCCATGGAAATGCATAGTGGCAGCCTGAACCCACACAGCGGACTCGACACGATACAGCTCAAAGTAATGGATGGCTTGTTTAATCCATAGTTTTGGATGATCCCCCTGGAATCGAGGGAAATCAAACTTGGGAAGCTTGCCAGTATGGCTGCCCCCAGAGCCCCCCTGATGGCTTGACTCGTAATGACCTCCTGGGTGTGGCTGTGGTTGATGTGGTGGTGGTGGGCGTGGAGGACATGGTAACGGATGAGGGGAAGGAGGATGTCAAGGAAACGTACCCTTGCCGGGAGGTGGAATCAGAGTGGTGACCACTCCGAATTCAACTTCCCGGTTCCCGATTTCGACGCGGTGCCCGTTGGGACCGAGTGGCTGCAGATCCCACAGGTGGGCGCGGGGCAGCCTGGAAGTCGCCGAAGCCGGCGGACTTAAGTTCAGAGTGACGATGGGCTTGGCGTCGTGGATCGACGCGCATGGCGACGTGGGAGCCGACGCAGACTTGGTGACGGGCGCGGTCGCGAACACCCCGAGAGTCGCTGATGGGCCGTTCACCATCGAGTGTTCCATGTACTTGGAGATCTTCCCAACTTCGAGCTTTAGTGTTGCGAGCTTGTTGACCTCGATGTGAAGGTCGTTGATGACGCCGTCGACTCCAGGGCGCCATTCGTCGAACACCTTGGCTGCAGACTCCAAGGCATCCAGACGGGTGGAAGACGACGCCGTTGTTGAATCGAGCTTCCGCTCTAGCCCATCGAACCGCTTCTCCTGGGCGGCAAAGCGCTTGTCGAGCTCAGCCAGCAGCGCCTTCTGGTCGGGACCCATGGCACCACGGGTGCGTTGAAGACGGGTGTAGTGATCGTGGGTGGAAAGGGAGGCAGGATCCAGATCGGCGGCGCACGCCACAAATTGCAACTACAGGATTGGAATTACAGAATCCCCAAATTGAACTGCAGCTCACAGATCAGATTCAGGGTTAGACCAACCAAATCCAGTGGAGTTTTAGCAATCGATGGATTAAGGTGCTCCAGACGATCGATCGGTGCCGAGGACCGGTGTCTCTGATACCACTTGTGAGAGATAGCAGAGGGATTGGGAGGAATGGGGGAGAGGATTGGAGAGCACGGCAGGAGGAAGAAGAAGAACAGGTGACGAAGAACGAGTGCTTAGTTTAGAACAACGGATTCAGGTTTACAATTTGATGCCTCTCTCTTACTCTCTCATCTCCTTAAGAATACAGAGGCGGGGTGCCCTGGCTCGCGCATGCAAGCGCCACTCACTTGGCCCATTCTTCTCCAGAGTACCGAGGGTTGGGCCTCCTGGGCTTCTGCCTTCTTGGGCCGGCTACTGGTGGCGGAGACATCTTCAGGAGAGCTGCTCACACAGTATCAGTGACAATTTCATCACTGGGAAAAATATATCCATAGTACTTCATAGTTCATACTCTATGGCATTCTACTTCCAACTCTTTATTACGAATTCGTATGGTACTATGGGTGGTAGGGTGTGATGCCCAGATGGAGTGACAGAGACTAGAAAAACACTAGATAGGATCGTGTTTGCCTGTGGTTAGTCTGCCAGCACGGCCAGAGCCTTGATTCGTGGGAGTGGGGTGCATTTGATTGTCCAATAATAATGCTCATTGCTCAAAGCACACAGTACCAAATGTTAAATATGCCAAAGTGCAAATGATGATACAAGTGGGGCCAGTATCAGCCTGATGCATCACCCTCAGTGGGAAATGATCCGGTGAATAGCAGGCATGTCATGTACGGGCGGGCCTATACCAGGCGCAGGCGCGCCCGCGATGTCCGCCGCGCGGCTGAGCGCGCGGGATCGGCCCTGAGTGGCTAAGTTTAGGAAGTTAGATTAGCGGTTGCTAATCCCTAAGATTAGGGAGTGCCTTCCAAATTCGGTTAGCCCTTGGCTATTTATACTTGTAATCTGGAGACAAATAGATCAGTCAAGAAATTATCTTAACCTTTCTCTTCCCTGTTAAGCCTGCGGTAGAGGGGTATAACCTCACCGGAGAAGACGGCCGACGGCTACGAGCTACGTAGCCGCGGTCTGGCCAGCCAAGGGTTTGGCGCCCTTGACAACCTGGTATCACGGTCACGTCGATCCTCGCCTTCCCGCTCCGCTCAATCCTCCACAGCAGCCGCCCACCACAAGAGCCCCCCACCATCGCCCCAATCTGCCGCCGTTTCCGCCGCGCCGCCGCCAGCCATGAGTGAGCCAACCATCGCCGATGTGCTGGAGTCCCTGAAGTCCCTAACCGCCGAGCTGACTGCCATGAAGGTAGACATGGCGGCTCTGAAGGACAAGTCCGCCTCATCGTCAGACAACGGCGTCGGCCGCCGCCCGGAAGATCCGCGCGACCTTGATCGCCCCCCAGATTCCAAAAATTGGACTTCCCGCGCTACGACGGCAAGTCCGATCCGATGCTCTTCATCAACAAATGCGAATCGTACTTCCGTCAGCAGCGCACCATGGCCGAGGAACGCGTGTGGATGGCCTCTTACCATCTGGAGGACGTCGCGCAGCTCTGGTACGTCCAGCTCCAGGAAGACGAAGGCACGCCGACATGGGGGCACTTCAAGGACCTCCTCAATCTGCGGTTTGGGCCTCCCCTCCGATCGGCGCCCCTATTCGAGTTGGCAGAGTGCCGGCGGACCGGAACCGTGGAGGAATACTCCAATCGGTTCCAGGCCCTCCTGCCGCGTGCCGGCCGCCTGGACGAGGCGCAGCGGGTCCAACTCTTCACTGGCGGCCTCCTACCGCCCCTCAGCCACGCCGTCCGCATCCACAATCCGGCGACGCTCGGGGCTGCCATGAGCCTCGCGCGCCAGGTGGAGTTGATGGAGGCCGATCGGCCGGCGCCGCCCCCGCCTCGGGCGCCCGCGCGGGGTCTCCTTCCAGCGCCCGCACCCCGGGCCGCCTTGCCACCGCCCCAGCAGCCACTGGCGCTCCCTGCGCCCCCGGGGGCCACCCAGCAGGGCCGCGGAGAGGGCAACCAGCGCCGCCTCACACCAGAGGAGATGGCGGAACGGCGTCGTCTGGGCCTCTGTTTTAATTGCAACGAGAAATATTCCCGTGGCCACAATCGCTTTTGCAGGCGCATCTTCTTCTTGGAGGGGGTGGAGATCGACGACGGCACGAACGTCGCCGGCGAGGCTGAGCCCGAGGCCGAGGCGCCCTGCTTCTCCCTTCAGGCAGTGGCAGGGGTTCCCGTGGCGGGCACTATGCAGATCGCCGTGGTTCTGGGTGCCGCGTCCCTCGTCGCCCTCCTAGACTCTGGCAGCACGCACAACTTCATCTCCGAAGCGGCGGCGAGGCGCTTCGGGCTGCCCCTCCGCCAACGACCCCATCTCACCGCCTTGGTAGCCAATGGCGAGCGGGTCACCTGTGCCGGCGTCATCCGCGACGCGCCCCTGCTCATCGACGACGCGGCGTTTCCGGCCGACCTCTACGTCATGCCGCTGGCCGGGTACGACGTCGTCCTCGGTACCCGGTGCCTCGGCGCGTTGGGCCCCATCGTTTGGGACCTCGGCAACCGGCGCATGACTTTCCAGCATCAGGGACACCCTGTCTCCTGGACCGGCATCGGCAGCCCTTTAGTGCCGACCTTGGGCGCCACCACAGCGCCGGACTCCCTCCTCGAGGCGCTGCTGCTCTCGTTTGGGGGGCTCTTCGCGGACCCCGTCAGTCTGCCCCCCAAACGCGCGCACGACCACCGCATCACGCTCAAGCCCGATGCCCAGCCGGTGGCCATCCGCCCCTACCGGTACCCCGCTGCGCACAAAGACAAGTTGGAGCGGCAGTGTGCCGCTATGATCGAGCAGGGGATCGTCCGCCGCAGCGAGTCGTCGTTCTCGTCGCCCGTCCTCCTCGTCAAGAAGCCCGATGGTTCGTGGCGCTTCTGCGTCGACTACCGGGCGCTCAACGCGCTTACCGTCAAGGACGCCTTTCCGATTCCGGTGGTCGACGAGCTCCTCGACGAGCTCTATGGTGCCAAGTTCTTCACCAAGCTAGACCTCCGGTCCGGGTATCACCAAGTGCGCATGCGCCCGGAGGACGTCCACAAGACGGCGTTCCGCACCCATGACGGCCTGTACGAGTTCTTGGTGATGGCGTTCGGGCTGTGCAACGCACCGGCGACATTCCAAGCACTGATGAACGACGTCCTCCGCCCGTTCCTGCGCCGCTTCGTCTTGGTATTTTTTGACGATATTTTGATTTACAGCACGACGTGGGCTGATCATCTTCGACATCTTCGGGCCGTGCTGGACGAGCTTCGCCGTCATCAGCTGTTCGTCAAGCGCACCAAGTGTTCCTTTGGTGCCTCCTCCGTCTCCTACCTCGGCCATGTCATCTCCGCGGCAGGCGTGGCCATGGACCCGACCAAGGTGCAGGCAGTCCATGAGTGGCCGACCCCCCGCTCACCCAGGGCGGTGCGCGGTTTTCTCGGCCTCGCCGGGTACTACCGCAAGTTCGTCCACAATTACGGGGCGATCGCGGCTCCGCTGATGGCTCTTCTCAAGAAGGAGGGCTTCACCTGGGACGACGCGGCGGCCGCGGCATTCTCAGCACTCAAGGCCGCCGTCACGTCCGCCCCCGTCCTCGCCATGCCCGACTTCGCCAAGCTGTTCACCGTCGAGTGCGACGCGTCGACATTCGGCTTCGGTGCGGTCCTGGTCTAGGAGGGCCACCCGGTGGCTTTCTTCAGCCGGCCTGTGGCGCCTCGCCACCGCTCGTTGGCCGCCTATGAGCGCTAACTTATCGGTCTCGTTCAGGCCGTGCGACATTGGCGCCCGTACCTGTGGGGGCGGCGCTTCATCGTCAAGACCGACCACTACAGCCTCAAATACCTCCTCGACCAGCGCCTCGCCACGATCCCTCAGCACCACTGGGTCGGCAAACTTCTGGGCTTCGACTTCTCGGTGGAGTACCGGTCGGGCGCCACCAACGTCGTCGTCGACGCCCTCTCTCGCCGTAATAATGACGAGGGCGAGGTGCTGGCCATTTCGGCGCCCCGCTTCGACTTCATCGAGCGCCTACGCCACGCTCAGGCCACTGACCCCGCCCTGGTTGCCATCCACGAGGACGTTCGGGCGGCCACCCGCGCGGCTCCCTGGACGCTGGTGGATGGCATGGTCGCCTTCGACGGCCGCCTGTACATCCCCCCGGTGTCACCCCTACTTCAGGAGATCGTGGCCGCTGTCCACAACGACGGCCATGAGGGCATGCACCGCACCCTCCACCGGCTCCGACGGGATTTTCATTTTCCCAACATGCGTCGTTTGGTGCAGGACTTCGTGAAGGCGTGCGCCACCTGCCAGCAGTACAAGTCCGATCACCTCCGACCGGCCGGTCTACTTCAACCTTTGCCGGTACCGTCGGCGGTGTGGGCGGACATCGGCATCGATTTCATTGAGGCACTGCCCAAGGTGCAGGGCAAGACGGTCATCCTCTCCGTCGTGGACCGTTTCAGCAAGTATTGCCACTTCGTCCCGCTTGCGCACCCCTACACCGCGGAGGCCGTCGCCCAAGCTTTCTTCGCCGACATCGTTCGCCTCCATGGCGTACCGCAGTCCATCGTCTCGGACCGCGATCCGGTGTTCACCTCGGCGTTCTGGCAGGAGCTCATGCGGCTCACTGGGACGAAGCTGTACATGTCGTCTGCCTTTCACCCGCAGACGGACGGCCAGACTGAGGCCGCCAATCGGGTCATCGTCATGTACCTACGCTGCTTCACCGGCGACCGCCCCCGACAGTGGCTCCGCTGGCTGCCATGGGCAGAGTACACCTACAACACCGCCTACCGGTCATCTCTCCGCGACACGCCGTTTCGGGTGGTTTATGGCCGGGACCCACCGACCATCCGTTCTTATGAGCCCGGCGAGACTCGGGTCGCTGCGGTGGCTCAGGAGATGGAGGAGCGCTCTGCCTTCCTCGACGACGTCCACTATCGCCTAGAACAGGCGCAGGCGGCCCAGAAGCGCGTCTATGACCAGCACCACAGGCCGGTCTCCTTCCAGGTCGGTGACTGGGTTCTTCTTCGCCTTCGGCAGCGGGCAGCAGCGTCCCTCCCATGCTCAGCTACGGGGAAGCTAAAGCCGCGGTACGTAGGGCCATACCAGGTCACAGAGCTCATCAATGAGGTGGCTGTGCGGCTCCAGCTGCCTTCCGGTGCCCGCCTCCACGATGTGTTCCACATCGGCGTCCTCAAGAAGTTCGTCGGCGCCCCGCTGGCCGCCCCACCGCTGCTACCACCACTCCTGCACGGCGCTGTGGTACCTGCCCCGGCCAAGGTGCTCCGAGCAAGGCTGGCCCGGGACGTGCGCCAGGTGCTTGTGGAATGGCAGGGTGAACCACCGGAGTCGGCTACATGGGAGGACCTGGAGGACTTCCGCGCCCGGTTCCCTTCCTTTCAGCTCGAGGACGAGCTGGACTTCGAGGCGGAGAGAGATGTCATGTACGGGCGGGCCTATACCAGGCGCAGGCGCGCCCGCGATGTCCGCCACGCAGATGAGCGCGCAGGATCGGCCCTGAGTGGCTAAGTTTAGGAAGTTAGATTAGCGGTTGCTAATCCCTAAGATTAGGGAGTGCCTTCCAAATTCGGTTAGCCCTTGGCTATTTATACTTGTAATCTGGAGACAAATAGATCAGTCAAGAAATTATCTTAACCTTTCTCTTCCCTGTTAAGCCTGCGGTAGAGGGGTATAACCTCACCGGAGAAGACGGCCGACGGCTACGAGCTACGTAGCCGCGGTCCGGCCAGCCAAGGGTTTGGCGCCCTTGACAAGGCATGTGATGATCCATTGCGTTATTACTGCTCTGCAATGCTTAGTTGTCCAAATTTGGCAAGCTTCTCTTCCTGTTTATTTCATACTTCATTTTCTTGCTAGAAATGTGCCAACATTGGCCAACCAATTTGACGATTAGAAGAAAAGGCTGTGCCAAATTTTGGCAGGGAAAATTTTGTTGGTGGGCAGTAACACTTGTTTTTTGGTTGAGTCCACTGAAGTGAATACTGCCTGTTCATGCTGATACGAGAACTCCAGTTTGTTAATTTATTGACATTGTTGTGATTGATGGTTTCATGATTTTAGACTTTGGGGTGATATCTGAACAGGTCGGCAGCCTTGAGGAGGCAGCTAAAGCTAAAGAAGCTGGTGTAGATGGAATCATTGTTCAGGGGCGTGAAGCAGGGGGTCATGTAATTGGTCAGGTAATTCCAGCTGGTTTCTGGTTTCTGCTTTGTTTTAACACTGTTGGACAACCTTTCACCACCCATCTGCTTATGTAGTCATTTGTGCATTTAGAATCTTCACCATCCTGTGGAATGCAGAGCTGCATTTTGCTGCCACTATGCAGATTAGAGTAAAAATGCTATATGCAGGGCTTGATTCAACTTCCTAGCTTAGGGCCCCTGTATCTTCTTATCTCTAAAAGCATAGCATGCATTTATAGCTTGTGTCCTTTTAATTGTCTTTTTTCTTGAATGTTCTCTCAGTCAGCTTCTATTTGGAAAAACAGGAAGGACTGTTTCCGCTGTTGCCAAGAGTAGTAGATCTTGTTTCAGATTCGGGCATTCCAGTTATCGCCGCTGGGGGAATTGTAGACGGACGTGGCTATGTTGCCGCATTGGCACTTGGTGCCCAAGCTGTTTGTTTAGGAACTAGGTATTATCTCGGTCTCTTGTACTGAGGATATACCAAAACAGAACCTTTTCATTATAGTTTGCATAATCTTAATTTCTTATGCTTACATTACATCGGTTCTTGAACATTCAGGTTTATTGCTACCGAGGAAAGCTTTGCACATCCTATTTATAAGCAAAAGCTAATCGAGATGAGTCACACAGACTACATAAATATATTAGGACGTGCTAGATGGCCTGATGCTCCACAACGTGTCCTGGAAACACCCTTCTATGCTGAGTGGAAGAATAATTTCCCAGATGAGGAAACAGAGGAAAATCAACCCATCATAGGCCACTCTATCATCCATGGCGCGGTATGTATTTGGATATCTTATATGCTGTCATGTGGGGGCGCACGTACGTGCGACGCCGTCGGGCGCGTGATGTGCGCCGGGCCACAGAGCGAGCCCAGCGTGCGGCTGAGGAGGCCACCGTGAGTGGCTAAGATTAGAAAATAAGAGATTAGTTTGCTTATTTATTCCTTAATTCTAGGCATGGTTGGTTCAGCCTGAGGGCTATTTGAGTCTTGTAACCAGACGATAAAGGCAAGGAAGATTATTATCCCTAATCTCTCTCTCGTCTCCCATCTAAGCCTACGGAAGAGGGGCATAACCTCGCCGGAGAAGACGACGGACCAAGGCTACAATCTCCGTAGCCGAGGGCCTCCTACCCTAGACGTCAAGGCCCTTGACAACCTGGTATCACAGTCACGCCGATCCTCTTCTTCCCGCTCCGCCGACCCAGCGCCAGCCGCCGCGTTTCACACAGCAGCAGCGCCACCAACCAGCCCACTACCACATCCACCATCAGCCAGCTTCGTCTCTTCACCCATGGCGGAGCCCTCCAACGCCGACATCGCCAAGATGATCGAGAGCCTCACCGGCACGATCGCCTCCCTGCAGTCCGACGTCGCGACGTTGAAGAAGGACAAGGAGAAATCCTCTTCATCGTCTGGCCCGGGCGGTAGTGCTGACGGCCAGCACCATGACGGCCAGCACCACAACGACCGTCCTCCGAGATTTCAGAAGATGGATTTTCCCCGCTATGATGGCACGACCGATCCGCTGATCTTTGTCAACCGCTGTGAATCTTACTTCCATCAGCAACGAATCATGGAGGAGGAGAAGGTTTGGATGGCCTCGTATAATCTGGAGGACGTCGCCCAATTGTGGTACATCCAACTCCAGGAGGATGAGGGTACCCCCCCGGTGGAGCCGCTTCAAGGATCTCCTCCACCTGCGCTTCGGGCCGCCCCTGCGCTCCGCGCCGCTCTACGAGCTCGCCGAGTGCCGGCGCATGGGCTCCGTGGAGGAGTATCAGAACCGGTTCCAGGCGCTCCTGCCACGCGCCGGTCCATTGGAGGAAGCCCAGCGCGTCCAACTCTTCACGGGGGGCCTCCTGCCGCCGCTAAGCCACGCGGTGCGGATTCACAACCCGCAATCGCTCGCGGCCGCCATGAGCCTGGCCCGTCAAGTGGAGTTGATGGAGCTCGACAGGCCGGCGCCGGCTACAGCCCGGTCAGCGGCCCGCGGCCTGCTTCCAGCACCGCCTCAGCGCCCCGC
Organism: Miscanthus floridulus; assembly: GCF_019320115.1. Lineage (NCBI taxonomy): Eukaryota > Viridiplantae > Streptophyta > Magnoliopsida > Poales > Poaceae > Miscanthus > Miscanthus floridulus. Next base: position 88,602,832 of record NC_089592.1, on the reverse strand, counting down.
GCTCCCTGCACCACCACCAGCGGGCGCAGCCGCCGCCAAGATGGAGACCAAACCGGTGAAACGTCTCTCTCTGGAGGAGCAGGCGGAACGTCGCCGCCTTGGGCTGTGCTACAATTGCGACGAAAAGTACTCGCGTGGCCATAACCGGGTCTGCCGCTGCATCTTCTACATCGACGGCGTGACGCTCACAGACGCCGAAGACGCCGCATGGGACGGGGACCAGGAGGAGGCCCCGGTCTTTTCCTTGCAGGCGGTCACCGGCGTGCAGCCCTGCGACACCATGCAGGTCCGGGTGACGTTGGGCGCGATGACCCTCACTGCCCTCCTCGACACCGGCTCCACCCACAACTTCATCGCCGAGGAGGCGGCGCGCCGCACCAACCTGCCCATACAGTCCAAGCCCCGCCTCACCGCCACAGTTGCTAATGGCGAGAAGATCCAGTGCCCGGGCGTCCTGCGGCAGGCGCCGATCACCATCGCTGGGGAGGCGTTCCACGTGGACCTCTTTGTCATGCCGTTGGCGGGATACGATCTCGTCCTGGGAACCCAGTGGATGGTTACCCTGGGGCCGATCACGTGGGACTTCACGGCGCGCACCATGTCGTTTTTGCGCCAGGGCAAGGACATGTGCTGGACCGACGTGGCGGCGCGTCCGGAACCGACTATCGCCGCCACAGCAGCCTCGGCGGACCTCCTCGACAAACTGCTGGCATCCTTCGAAGGGGTTTTCGCCAAGCCTTCCGGCCTACCACCACAGCGTGGCCAGGACCACTGCATTGTCCTCAAGCCGGGTGCGCTGCCCGTGGCCATGCGGCCCTATCGTTACCCGGCGGCCCCCAAGGATGAATTGGAGCGGCAATGCGCCACCATGATCGCTCAAGGCATCGTCCGTCGCAGCGACTCCGCGTTCTCATCACCGGTCCTCCTCGTCAAGAAGCCGGATGGATCGTGGCGGTTCTGTGTCGACTACCGCGCCCTCAATGCGCTTATGGTCAAGGACGCGTTCCCGATCCCCGTCGTCGACGAGCTGCTGGACGAGCTCCACGGGGCGCGTCTCTTCACCAAGCTAGATCTCCGCTCCGGGTACCATCAGGTGCGGATGCGGCCGGCCGATGTCCACAAGACCGCGTTCTGAACCCACGACGGTCTCTACGAGTTCCTCGTCATGCCGTTCGGGCTGTGCAATGCCCCGGCAACGTTCCAGGCGCTGATGAACGACGTACTCCGACCGTTCCTTCGTCGTTTCGTTCTTGTGTTTTTTGATGATATACTAATCTACAACAAGACTTGGGCGGATCACCTACGCCACATCCGCGCCGTCCTCAGCGAGCTTCAGCGGCACCAGCTCTTCCTCAAGCGCGCCAAGTGCGCCTTCGCTAGCGCGTCCGTCGCCTACCTTGGCCACGTCATTTCCGCGGCAAGCGTCGCCATGGACCCGGCCAAGGTGCAGGCGGTGCGGGACTGGCCGACGCCGCGCAGTCCGTGGGTTCCTCGGCTTAGCGGGCTACTACCGCAAGTTTGTGCACAACTACGGCACAGTTGCAGCACCCCTCACTGCCTTCCTCAAGAAAGATGGGTTCTCTTGGTCAGGGGAGGCCTCGGCAGCATTCGACGCGCTCAAGGCTGCTGTCGCCTCCGCCCCGGTACTCGCCATGCCGGATTTCTCCAAGCCCTTCATCGTCGAGTGCGACGCGTCGTCTCACGGCTTCGGGGCGGTGCTGGTCCAGGACAGCCACCCGGTGGCCTTCTTCAGCCGGCCGGTGGCGCCCCGCCATCGCGCACTTGCGGCGTACGAGCGCGAGCTGATCGGCCTCGTGCACGCGGTACGGCACTGGCGACCGTACCTATGGGGGCGCCGTTTCATCGTCAAGACTGATCACTACAGCCTCAAGTACCTGCTCGATCAGAGGCTCGCGACGATCCCTCAACATCACTGGGTGGGGAAGCTTCTCGGGTTCGACTTCGCCGTCGAGTACAAGCCGGGCCAGGCCAATGCCGTGGTGGACGCGCTGTCGCGTCGGGACACGCCGGCGGAAGGCACCATTCTGGCGCTTTCGGCCCCACGGTTCGACTTCATCGATAGACTCCGTCAAGCGCAAGCTACTGACTCGGCCCTCGTCGCCATGCATGAAGAGATTGCTGCGGGCTCCAGAGCTCTGTCGTGGGCGGTGGTGGAGGGGCTGCTCCAGTACAGTGGGCGCTTGTACATTCCCCCGGCCTCGCCTTTGTTACCAGAGCTCCTGGAGGCGGTCCATGCGGAGGGGCACGAAGGCGTCCAGCGCACGCTGCACCGGATACGGCGGGATTTTCATTTTCCTAACATGAAACAGCTCGTGCAGGATTGGGTACGGGCATGCCCTACGTGCCAGCGCTACAAGTCGGAGCATCTACACCCGGCCGGCCTTCTTCTCCCGCTGCCCGTGCCGCAAGGAGTCTGGACTGACATCGCCCTAGACTTTGTTGAGGCGCTGCCACGTGTCCGGGGCAAGTCGGTCATCTTGACGGTCGTGGACAGGTTCAGCAAGTACTGCCACCTCATTCCTCTGTCCCACCCGTACTCCGCGGAGTCCGTCGCCCAGGCTTTCTTCGCCGATATCATCCGCCTCCATGGCGTGCCACAGTCCATCGTGTTGGACAGGGACACGGTCTTCACCTCCAACTTCTGGCGCGAGCTGATGCGGCTGGTTGGCACCAAATTGCACATGACGACGGCCTTTCACCCCCAGTCCGATGGGCAGTCCGAGTCGGCCAACCGCATCATCATCATGTACCTGAGATGTCTCACCGGAGATCGGCCGCGGTAGTGGCTCCAGTGGCTCCCGTGGGCGGAGTACGTCTTCAACACCGCCTACCAGACGTCACTGCAGGACACGCCGTTCCGCGTCGTCTACGGTCGCGATCCTCTGTCCATCCGGTCATATGAGCCCGGAGACACCAGGGTGGCCGCCGTCGCCAAGACCTTGGAAGAGCGAGATGAATTTCTCGCTGACATCCGCGCCCGACTCCAGCAAGCACAGGCGGTCCAAAAGCGCCACTATGACAAGACGCATCGCCATGTATCGTATCAGGTGGGGGACTGGGCACTTTTAAGGCTCCGGCAGCGCGCGGCGTCCTCACTGCCACAGACCGTCACCGGCAAGCTGCGGCCACGCTTCTACGGTCCCTACCGCATCACGGAGCTCCTCAACGACGTCGCTGTTCGCCTCGCCCTGCCACCCCGAGCCCGCCTGCACGACGTCTTCCACATCGGCCTCCTCAAGAAATTCCATGGTTCGCCGCCGGATGCTCCACCGGCCCTGCCTGCGGTTCACCATGGTGCGGTGGTTCCGGAGCCCGAACGCGCCGTCAAGATGCGCCTCGCCCGCAGGGTGCGCCAGCTGCTGATCCAGTGGAAGGGCGAGTCCCCGGCTTCGGCGACCTGGGAAGACGCTGACGCCTTCACCGACAAGTACCCAGACTTCCAGCTCGAGGACGAGCTGTCTTCCGAGGAGGGGAGAGATGTCATGTGGGGGCGCACGTACGTGCGACGCCGTCGGGCGCGTGATGTGCGCCGGGCCACAGAGCGAGCCCAGCGTGCGGCTGAGGAGGCCACCGTGAGTGGCTAAGATTAGAAAATAAGAGATTAGTTTGCTTATTTATTCCTTAATTCTAGGCATGGTTGGTTCAGCCTGAGGGCTATTTGAGTCTTGTAACCAGACGATAAAGGCAAGGAAGATTATTATCCCTAATCTCTCTCTCGTCTCCCATCTAAGCCTACGGAAGAGGGGCATAACCTCGCCGGAGAAGACGACGGACCGAGGCTACAATCTCCGTAGCCGAGGGCCTCCTACCCTAGACGTCAAGGCCCTTGACATATGCCTTGAATTTGGTCACACATTCTGAATTTAGCAGTTGCATCCATTTTTCGTGTCTTTTCTGTTCACTTGTTCTAGACAGCTGCAGAAATTATTTCATTTATTTGCAGGCTTAAATATTAAAGAACTGGAACACACAGCGTTAGACCCTTAGTAATCTAGTTGCAAAAAAGAAATGTGAGCCATATATAGTTGTAACCATGAATTGTTTGACCCGTAACTCTAGGTTGTCTGCTTGATACAATCATACAAAAAGGATATGAAATTCAGCATGCCAAAGGTTAAATAAAACAGTATAACACTTGGCAAAAAAGAGTTTGCTCCAGTTCAGAGGCCAGAAGCACAAAGCAGCAGTATATACTGTTCACTTTTGCATCCAATATAAAGAACTGTGGCTTTGAAACTCAGGCAACCAATTTGAAATGGCTACCCTAGTTTATGGAATCCTACTTAGTTGTTATCATGCATCTGAAAATGGTTCTTCTAGTTATGCTATGATTTGGGAGGAATGGCCATCATTCTGCTAAATTCACCTCAGGACAGTGGAGGGCGGGCGGGTGGCTAATAGTTGCTTGCCTTCAAACAAAATAGTAGATTATAGTGTAGAACATGCAATGATTATTGAGGTCTATGTCAGCACTCAGTTGCATCATTGGTGGTCAGACCTCATAACCTACTCGATCTGGATTTGCAGTATCTCAGCTCGGACATTCGCCATTCTTTCAACTAATAGTTGGCTCATAGTAATTAGTATATTTGCCTTTCTTTTAACCATAGATTGTTTTGTTCAAAGGAAGGCTAACTGTCGGTGTTTTGAGTTGTCACCGGCTAGTAAATTTCTAATATTGCGCGTCTGGCCCGGATGATGTGCTGAGAGGACACGAGGTTTATTGGTTCGGGCAGAATGTACCTACGTTCAGTTCGTTGCTGCTGCTCGTGTTACTAGCACTGAAAGTTCGTAGTACGGGTTACAAACGGTCGAGAGAGTGACAGGTCTCGGTTCGAGTCTGAATCGGTGTGATGCGTTCCGATGCGATCGATTCAAGTTCCGGTCTTTTTCATGGGACGCTCTGCTTTCCCTTTTATAGGCTAAGGGAAAGCACGGGTTACGGTCGAGGAAAAAAGAGGAGAATGAGAAGGAGAGGAATTCCTCCAGGATCGCAGGGTCCTTTTCTTTCACGTGAGTCCCGCCGACCCTGTAGACGTCAACAGAGACAGCTCCACGTCGCGGCCCTGTCCGTCACTAGCGCCATGCGCAGGCGTCGTCTCCCGGTCGTGGCGCTCCACTCCGTCCTGACAGACGCCGTGGTGAACTGACGCGCCTGTCAATGCCCGTACGAGAGTTAGGCAGAACAGCACCGGCACGCCCGACGCTGTTCCTGATGTGAATCCCCAGGTATGGCCCGTCACGGCCACGGGTTATATCAGAGCATGCCGATCACCTCCCTTGTGTTAGAGATTTGACCAGGGCCCATTCGCTTGGACCTGGAGTGGTTGGCGGTGGTATGGGTCTTCATGGAGCGAGACGGATCCCCCGGCCTCGGGGTCGGTCGAGGCAGAGTCCCCCCCTGAGGCCAGGCGAGGCGGAGCCCGCGGCCTCGGGGTTGGGCGAGGCGGAACCAGCCCTCAGAGGTCGGGCGAGGCAGAGCCCGCAGCCTCGGTGTCGGGCGAGACGGAGCCCGCCCCAATAGGTCGGGCGAAGCGGAGCGCAGACCCAAGGGTTGGACGAGGCGGAGCCCGCGGCCTCGGGGTCGGACGAGGCGGAGTCCTCCCCTAGAGGCCGGGCGAGGCGGAGCGCAGAGCGCAGACCCAAGGGTCGGGCGAGGCGGAGCCCGCAGCCTCGGGGTCGGGCGAGAGGTCGGGCGAGGCGGAGCTTGCACACCTGGGGGTCTGTTGGAGCTGTAGTCACACTCTTGACTGCTCGGATATATCAATGTTGATGGTTATTAGCTCCTCCTATTCTGGTACCCTAGTATTGGTCCCCGACACAAATATTGATATATTGTGCAGTTTGTAGATGATGGGTCTCAGTACTTGTCAAGGCCGTCGAGCCCTAGGGTGGCCGGCCCTCGACTACAGAGATCGTAGCCTCGGTTTGTCTTCTAGGGCAAGGTTTTCCCCCTCAGCAGCCTAGGCTTGAGAACGATAGAGAGAGATAGATTGATAATGATAATTCTTGATTGATTCCCACGAGTGCTGATTACATAAATATATAACCTTTCACAAGGCAACCGACTAGAGCTAATTGCTCCTAAAACTAAGGACCTGATCTGATGGCTTTCCATCCTAGCCACTCGGTGGCTCAGCCTGCACGCGCGACGCGCTCTGCGCGTGATCTGCTGCGCGCCGGATGTCCCTGGCACGGCGCCGTCTAGAGTACGTGCGCCCGTACATGACATCTCTCCCCTCCTCGACAGTCAGCTCGTCCTTGAGCTGGAACGCAGGGAATCGGTCGGCGAAGGAATCCAGGTCTTCCCAGGTTGCTGAAGCTGCCGGCTCACCTTTCTAGCGGATGAGTACCTAGCGTACACCGCATGCCAGGCGAGTGCGGACAGCGCGTTTGGGTTCGGGCACCGTGGCACCATTGAGGATGGCGGGAAGCGGAGGCGGTGCAATCGGCAGTTCGCCCACCCAATGCTTGAGGAGGCCGACGTGGAACACATCATGGAGCCGAGCGCGAGGCGATAGAGCAATCCAGACCGCAACGTCGTTGACGACCTCCATGACCCTGTAAGGGCCGAAGAAGCGGGGCTTCAGCTTGCCCGTCGCAGCAGCGTCCAGGGAGACTATTGGGCGATGGCGAAGTCGAAGCAGGACCCAATCGCCCACCTTGTAGGAGACGGCCCTGTGCTGCTTGTCGTAATAGCGCTTCTGGACGGTCTGTGCTTGCTCCAGTGGGAAGCGCACATCTTGCAGGAACTCCTCGCGCTCCGCCATGGACTTGGCAACCACTGCGACGCGCGTCTCCCCGGGCTCGTATGACCGGATGGTGGGGGGGTCGTGGCCGTAGACGATGCGGAAGGGCGTGTCGCGAAGCGAAGTCTGGTAGGCGGTGTTGTAGGTGTACTCTGCCCAGGGAAGCCACCTGAGCCACTGGCGTGGTCGATCACCTGTGAAACAACGTAAGTACATGGTGATGACGCGGTTGGCCGCCTCCGTTTGGCCATCCGATTGGGGATGGAACGCCGTGGTCATGTGTAGTTTGGCCCCCATAAGCCGCATCAGCTCCCTCCAGAACGTGGAGGTGAAGACAGGATCCCAATCGGACACCATGGATTGCGGCATCCCGTGAAGGTGAACGATCTTGGCGAAGAAAGCTTGAGCCACAGACTCTGCAGAATACGGGTGAGCCAGCGGGATAAAGTGGCAGTACTTGCTGAAGCGGTCCACCACGGTGAGGATGACCGATTTGCCGCGGACTTTGGGCAACGCCTCCACGAAGTCAAGGCCGATGTTGGTCCACACCATCTTTGGCACAGGCAGTGGAAGAAGGAGGACGATGGGGTGGAGGTGCTCCGACTTGTACCGCTAGCAGGTGGGGCAGGCGCGGACGAAGTCCTGGACATGGCGCTGCATGTTGGGGAAGTGGAAATCGCGGCGGAGGCGATGAAGCGTGCGCTGAACGCCCTCATGGCTGTCCTCATGAACAGCGGCCACGAGTTCCTGCAGCAGTGGCGAGGACGGGGCGACGTAGAGGCGCCCGTCGTAGGTGACTAGGCCATCATGGATGGCCCACGGCACCGTGCGTGTCCCGGCGACGATCTCGTCCTTGAGGGCGACGAGAGCTGGATCAGCGACCTGCGCTTGACGTAAGCGGTCGATGAACTCGAAGCGGGGGCGGAGAGCGCGAGCACCGCACCGTCCTCGGTGTCGCGATCGGTGTCGCGGCGTGAGAGTGCGTCGACGACCGTGTTCTGGGCGCCCGGCTTGTACTCCACGATGAAGTCAAACCCCAGGAGCTTCCTGACCCAATGATGTTGAGGGATCGTGGCAAGCCGCTGGTCGAGTAGGTACTTCAGGCTATAATGGTTAGTCTTCACCGTGAAGCGGCGGTCCTAGAGATATGGGCACCAGTGACGGATGGCGTGCACGAGCCCAATGAGCTCCCGCTCGTAGGCGGCGAGGGACCGATGGCGCGGAGCGATGGGGCGACTGAAGTACGCGATCGGGTGCTTGTCTTGGATCAGCACCGCGCCGAAACCATGGGTCGATGCGTCGCATTCGACGAGGAACGGTTGGGCGAAATCCGGGAGCGCCAAGACCGGGGCCGAGGTCACCGCTGCCTTGAGGGCCGTGAACGCCACAGCGGCCTCGTCCGACCAAGCGAAGCCCTCTTTTTTGAGGAGCGCCGTGAGTGGAGCCGCGATCTCGCCGTAGCCATGGACGAAATTGTGGTAGTAGCCCGCAAGGCCCAGGAACCCGCGCACCGCACGCGCCGAGCGGGGCTGGGGCCAGTCGCGGATCGCCTGCACCTTGGCGAGGTCCATGGCGACTCCGGTGTCGGAGATGATGTGGCCCAGGTATGCGATCGAGGTGACGCCGAACGCACACTTGGAACGCTTGACGACGAGGCGGTGGTGTCACAGCACGGAGAGCACGGCGCGGAGGTGACGAAGATGATCCGCCCATGACGCATTGTAGATCAAGATATCGTCAAAGAACACAAGTACGAACCGGTAGAGGAAGGCGCGGAGGACGTCGTTCATCAGCGCCTGGAACATGGCGGGGGCGTTGCAAAGCCCAAACGGCATCACCAGGAACTCGTAGAAGCCGTCGTGGGTGTGGAAAGCGGTCTTGGCGATGTCCTGGGGCACCATCCGGACCTGGTGGTAGCCAGAGCGGAGGTCTAGCTTGGTGAAGAATTTGGCGCCGTGGAGTTCGTCGAGCAGCTCGTCGACGACCAGAATGGGGAAAGCGTCCTTGACCGTGATGGCGTTCAGGGCGCGGTAGTCGACGCAGAAGCACCAGGAGCCATCTGCTTTCTTGACGAGGAGGACCGGCGACGAGAACGCCGACGAGCTGCGGCGAATGAGCCCCTGCTCCAGCATGGTGGCGCACTGACGCTCCAGCTCGTCTTTGTGCGTGGCCGGGTAGCGTTAGGGCCGTACGGCGACTGGCTGCGACCCTGGCTGAAGGACGATGTGGTGGTTGTGGCCGCGAGGAGGAGGTAGCCCTTGCGGCACGGTGAAGAGGTCGGCGAACCCGTCGAGGAGCTTGTCCAGCAGTGACGGGCTGGCGGTGGTCGTGCGGGCGCTGGGGTGGTTTGGCCCGACGAGGCCGTGCCAGCACACCTCATGGCCGTGGTGCTGGAAGGTCAGCGTGTGGGCGGTGAAGTCCCACGTGTTGGGCCCCAGCGTTGCCAGCCATTGGGTCCCCAGGACCATGTCGAAGCCAGCGAGGGGCATGATGAAGAGATCGGCGCGGAACGCGGTGTCATGGATGGAGAACGCCGCACCGCGGACGACGCCCACGCAAGCGACGCGCTCACCGTTCGCCACAGTCGCCGTGAGCCGGGGGCGTTGTTGAAGAGGCAGCCCGATCCGCTGCGCCGCCGCCTCCGAGATGAAATTGTGGGTAGACCCGGAGTCCAGGAGGGCGACAAGGCGCGAGTTGCTGAGCATGACGGGCACCTGCATCGTGTCGACGAAGCGAACGCCCGCGATAGCCTGGAGGGAGAACACAGGCGTCTCGTCTGTAGCCACGTCCTCTGCGGCCGCCGTGTCCTCAGTGTCGTCATCTTCCATGGCGCTGTCGAGGAGGAAGAGCCGCTTGCAGACGCGGTTGTGGCCCCGGGTGAACCTTTCGTCGCAGTTGCAGCACAACCCGAGGCGGCGACGCTCTTCATGTTCCGTCGACGACAGGCGCTTGATCGGCCGGATCTCTGAGGTGGTCGGGCCTGTGGTAGGCGCCTTGCCGCCTGTAGGGGCCGGTGGCAGAAGGCGTGGAGCCGACACCGGAAGCAGGGGCCTGGCGCCCGCGCGTCCCGCGGCGGCCGGAGCCACCATGTACCGCTCCCGCAATTCCAACTGACGGGCGAGGCTCATCGTGGCCGCTAGGGATTGCAGATTGTGCACCTATACGTCGAGGCTGAGCGGGGGCAGCAGACCGCCGGTGAAGAGCTAGACGCGCTGCGCCTCGTCGAGGGGGCCGGCCCGTGGTAGAAGAGCCTGGAACCGGTCCTGGAAGTTGGCCACGGTGCTGGTGCGCCGGCAATCGGCGAGCTCGAAGAGGGGCGCGGATCGCAGGGGCAGCTCGTACCGCAGGTTTATGAGCTCCTTGAATCGGCGCCACGATGGAGTACCCTCGTCCGTTTGGACTTGGATGTACCACATCTGGGCCCCTCCCTCCAGGTTGTAGGAGGCCATCCAAACCTTCTCCTCCTCCATGATTCTTTGCTGGTGGAAGTAGGATTCGCAACGGTTAAGAAAAATCAGCGGATCAGACTTGCCGTCGTACCGTGGAAAATCCATCTTCTGGAATTTCGGAGGCCGACCGACGGGGGGGCTGCCCTCGGCGTGCTTGGAGCCCGACGACGAGTATCGGTCGGAGGAGAGTGTCGTGATCGCCTTCGCATTGGCCTCGACGGTAGCCTGCAGGGACTGGACGGCCTTCGCGAGGAACTCAACGGTGGCCTTGAGATCGTCGCCCATGTTGCTTGCGTAGGAGGAGGACGCCGGGGAGGGCTGTGGTGTTGGCGGCGCGGCGGCTGGTGGTGAGGTGGGTGGTGCGGCGGCTAGTGGTGTTGTCGAGTTGGCGAGGGAAGGCGAGGATCGCCGGGACCGTGATACCAGGTTGTCAAGGCTGTCGAGCCCTAGGGTGGCCAGCCCTCGACTACGGAGATCGTAGCCTCGGTCCGTCTTCTAGGGCGAGGTTTTTCCCCTCGACAGCCTAGGCTTGAGAACGATAGAGAGAGAGAGATTGATAATGATAATTCTTGATTGATTCCCACGAGTACTGATTACATAAATATATAGCCTTTCACAAGGCAACCGACTAGAGCTAATTGCTCCTAAAACTAAGGACCTGATCTGATAGCTTTCCATCCTAGCCACTCGGTGGCTCAGCCTGCACGCGCGACGCGCTCTGCGCGCGATCTGCTGCGCGCCGGATGTCCCTGGCACGGCGCCGTCTAGAGTACGTGCGCCCGTACATGACAGTACTGTAGTTCAGTGTATCACTTTTTTTTTATGAAAAGTTCAGTGTATCACTTATTGCAACTTCAATTGCATACTCTGTACTTGTGCATCTGTAACTAGGAAATACACAACTGACCAACAATTCCTGACCACAGCACAAGGATATTCGTCGGTTTGCCGGTACTGTTCCAAACGCCACGACAACAGGAGATATCGACATCATGGCCATGTATGCAGGTCAGGGTGTTGGGCTAATCACGGAGATCATACCAGCTTCTGAAGTTGTCAAAAGTCTGGTCGCTGAAGCAAAGGAAGTTATTAGAGAAAAGCTTTCTGGTTACCAGTAAAATCCTTCCTGAACTGCAAGTTAGAACGTGTGAAGTATCAAGTATTTGTGAGTAGTCGCCAATAAGAATAATTGGGAGTACCAAGGTTTGTTTCTTGTGCTATTTGTAAGTAAAAAACTGGTGAAAATAAATGAGACTACCAAAGGTATTCTGTCTGCCAAAATTTTATGCTGCTATGGTCCCGTTCGGCTGGCAGAATTTTGGCTGAAACCGGCTGAAAAACACTGTTCTAGCTGAATTGTTGTGAGAGAAAAAACACTGTTCCGGCTGAAAAAAGAAGCCGAATATGGCGGTGTTCGCTGGTCTGAAGGAGACCAGCCAGCTGGCTGGTTCCCCTCACGCGATACTGTTCATCCATCCAGCCAAACAGTATTTCTCTCACACACAACCAGCCAGTTTCAATCAAGATTCTACCAGCCAAACGGGACCTATGGGGTAAACCGAACGGGGCCATGTCATGGAATACTACCTGTAATATTTTTGGAGCGTCTTCACATAACCCTGAAGGGCCTCTGCCCTATTGCATTGTTGCTACGTGACCTACAAAACCTAAAGAGATATACTCTATTTTGTCTCTTTTCCGGCTTTCCGTATGATTTTGCTCAATCCACAGAGCTGAGAAACGTATGCGGTGGTCAGTTGGTGTGATGGTTCAAATTCTGAGGGCAACGCCAATAATGTGAGCGAGATCCTGGCTGGGGGGGGGGGGGGGGGGGGGGGGGGGGGGTAGGCTCCTCCCGTATGGGTGGGTGTAAGCTAACCTTACTTTGGACAATATTGCAATGTCCGTCATTACGTTTTCCAAATGGGCAGTAGGAACTATAAGCTCTGACATGGGTCATTTTTTTAGAATAATCAAGACAATGGTCACAAATATCACTGAGTAATTTGGCAATTGATAGCCCAGCGAAGAGCTGGAGTAGCATAGCATATAAGCCCCGTTCGCTGGTCTGAACTTTGGCTGAAACTGGCTGAAAAATATTGTTCCGGCTGAATTGTTGTGAGAGAAAAACACTGTTCCGGCTGAAAAAAATAAGCCGAACAAGCCAAATTTAAGACAAGCGAACAGTGTTTTTCAGCTCACAACAATTCAGCCGGAACAGTATTTAGGCCTCGTTCGCTTGTCTTAAATTTGGCTTGTTCGGCTTATCTCTGCTACCAAATTAAGACTGGCTGAAAAATACTGTTCCGGCTGAATTGTTGTGAGAGAAAAATACTGTTCCGGCTGAAAAAATAAGCCGAACAAACCAAATTTAAGACAAGCGAACGAGGCCTAAACACTGTTCGCTTGTCTCTGCTACCCGCCAAAAGGGTCCGACACTTAGGTGGGTAGCAGAGACTCTTGTGGATTTGCAGAGTCCGACCCTTTTGGCGGACGCGCCTAGAAGCGCCGGACGGCTTCCGTCGCCGCGCAGCTCGGCAGCTCGCCGTCGTAGCCTGGGGAGTTACAGCGCCGACCGCGCCTCGCCACCAACCCTGGTCCTCCCCATCCCCAACCACTCGCGTTGCCGCCGCATCCAATCATCGCGCGGCCTCGTATCCGCACGCAGCAGACTTGCCGCGCCACCAGAGAACCGGCAGCTCGCAGCTGTGAGCTCTGAACTAGAACTACAGTACTACTACTAGATGGGGTCCGGGTGGAGGGGCATCCTGGGCTTCGACTACGCCATCGTGCAGGCGCCGCTGGGCCCCAACATCTCTGGCCCCGAGCTCGCCGCCGCCGTCGCCAACGCCGGTGCCATCGGCCTTATCCGCCTCCCCGACTTCGTACCCGCACCACACCTTCCTCTTCTTCTCTTCAGTTTTATATTATGTTTCCTCTGTTAATTACTGTATCTCAGCTGATCACTGGCTGGCTACGCTGCTGACTGCACTGCAGCCGGCGCCGGATTACGTGAGGGAGCTGATACGGAAGACGAGGAGCCTGACGTCCAGGCCGTTCGGGGCGGCTATCGTGCTCCCGTTCCCGTACGAGGAGAACCTGAGGGTCGTGCTAGAGGAGAAGCTTGCCGTGCTGCAGGTCTACTGGGGTGAGTTCCCCAGGGAGTGGGTCCAAGAGGCGCACCGCGCCGGCGTCAAGGTCTTGCATCAGGTGAGACAATTTTTTTATGCAATAATTGAAAAAAAAAGGAAAACCATCCTTGCTTCATACTCTCATGATATTGTTCCAAATTTCCAGTTTACCTATTGTGATATGCCTGTCGTGCTATTGTTGTTGATTTACAGTTTAGAAATCCCTACTGTTGGTAGGGTGATGCCAAGATGGAGTGTTTATCTTAATGTGTGTGGTTAGGCTGTCACACCATTTTTTTTTCGCAACCGTGCCTCGGCACATTTTTCATTAAAGAAAATAGAGTTTTTAAGAGGAAATAGAGTTTTTCGCGAACGTGGTTTGGTCGCACCGGTGGTGCCTTGATTCATGGAATGGAGCAGGGGCCAGGGAGTTAGCATGTGAAAAGTCCAATTAAAATTTTCTTATAGAGCAGCAAATAAGTACTAAAACTGCAAATGACAATATCGTAGACCCAATATCATGTGAATCTCTGCAACTTAAGATCGGGCAAATCTTCATGTTTCCGAAATGAGTCTTCATATGCTATCATGTCTAATTTCTAGCGGAAACTTCCCATTTCTCAAATCAAGACTGGGCCAATTATGTTTGAAATGCACACATGATTTATTTTGCTTTGTCTCTGCATACACATATTTGTTGCCCAAGAAAAATGTTTGCAAGCTTATTGAAATTCTTCTAAGGAATGGGAAGGCGTTTATCTTTAAGAATTTTAAACACTATACCTTACATGTTATTTGAGTTTGTTTGATGTGATTCTTGTATACATAAATCCTCCTGATCAATAGTCAGTACATGCCATAAATGCAACATCAGTGGAAATGTTTTGATGCACAATAGGTACATAATCTGTGTAAAGGTCTTTACCGCTCTGTGTTATAAACGATAGGCAATATAAACGACGAAGAACAGTAGATCAAGCACAGGGGACACGAGATTTTAACGTGAAAACCCCTCCCAAGGTGGAAGGAAAAAAAAACCACGGACACCAGCCAGCAAATCTTCACTATATCGGGTGAGGTTACAAACGTTGGAGATTTACAACTTGGGATACCCTAACCTGGGGGCCTTCCTGGATAGAAGTCTATGATACATCTTTTTTATGAGGGAGGTGGTCCGGATATATATAGGAGGAAAAACCCCACACCCCTCGTCTATTAGCAATACGGAACTAATAGATGGTGTAGTCCCTCTTAACGCTAATGGGGCGCTTCGCTTCGGCCCAAGCTTGAATTTGGATCATAGCTCAACAAACTCTACCTTGAGACAAATTCCTTCTTATAGCATAAAATGAACATTAACCCTGAAACAACAAAGAAATACTTCCGGTGCCAAATAGCCTCTTGGGCTAAACAGTTATACCAAGCTTGAGCTAAGCTCAAACTTAGCAACAAGAATTGGCTTTGTCAACATATCAGCAAGATTATCATGTGTGCTTATCTTGCATACCTTTAGCTTACCTTGTGCGACCATATCGCGAACATAATGGTATTTGACATCAATGTGTTTGTTCTCTTATGAAACATCTGATCTTTAGTGAGACATAACACTTTGACTGTCACAAAATAAATTAATGCAATAATCATCTCCACAAGCTCAGCAAACAAACCTTTCAACCAAACTGATTCTTTACATGCTTCAGCAATAACCATGTATTCTGCTTCAGTGGTAGACAGGGCAACAACGACCTGCAATGTTGTCCTCCAACTCACAGCACAACCACCAATAGTGAACACATAACTTGAGAGAGATCTCCTCTTATCCAAATCAGCAGCAAAATCTGAATCCACGTAGCCAGTGAGTCCCTTATCAGTCCTGCCAAACTTTAAACAGGCATTTGTTGTGCCACGAAGGTACCTGAAAATCCACTGAACAGCCTTCCAATGTTCTTTACTATGATTAGCCATGTATCTACTAACCAAACTAATAGCATATGATAAATCAGGACGAGAGTAAACCATGACATACATCAAAGAACCAATAGCACTAGAATATGGAACTCTTGACATGTACTCAAAATCTTCATCCGTACTAGCACATTGTAAAGCTGATAATTTGAAATGAGGAGCAATAGGAGTACTAACAGACTTTGCATCATGCATGTTGAAACGATGAAAAACTTTCTTAATGTAACTTTACTGACTAAGAAATAACAAACCATAATTTCTGTCTCTTGTAATTTCCATACCTAGAATCTTCTTAGCAGCACCAAGATCCTTCATCTCAAACTCACTACTCAACAGTTTCTTTAACGTAGTGATTTCTTTCTTGCTCTTGGCAGCAATCAACATATCATCAACATGTAACAGCAAATATATAGGTGATCCATCAACAAATTTAATGTACACACAGCTATCAAATTCAGACCTCTTAAAACCATGTGACATCATAAAAGAATCAAACATTTTATACCATTGACGAGGAGACTGTTTCAAACCATATAAGGACCTCTTTAATTTGCAAACATGATCCTCCTTACCAGGTACTATGAACCCTTCTGGCTGGTCCATGCATATCTCCTCGAGCTCTCCACGTAGAAACGCGTCTTTACATCTAACTGCTCAAGCTCAAGATCTCACATAACAACAATACCAAAAAATGTATGAATTGAACTATTCTTTACGACTGGAGAGAACACATCATTATAATCAACGCTAGGAATCTAACTGAAATCTTTTACTACTAACCCTGTCTTAAATCTTGGAGGTTCACTAGGAGACAAACCCTTCTTTCTTTTGAAAATCCATTTGTAACGAACGGCCTTCTTGTGTTTAGGTAAGCGCATAACATCCCATGTGCCATTTTTCTCAAGTGACTGCATCTCTTCTTGCATAGCGGAAATCCACTTCTCGCGGTCACCTGAAACAACAGCTTCAGTGTACGTAGCCAGCTCATGAATGTTCTCAACCTGTTCAGCACAACTAAAGGCATAATGACCAATATCACATTCCTCAATTAAACGAAGACGAGGTCCACAACTCCTCTTTGTTTTGCGATTTGCAATAGACTGATTTTGAGGCTGCAAAACAGGAGGTGAGTGCTGAGCAATATCATGAACATTGTTATCAACAATTTCAGTTTCCTGATCATCTACGTGCTCCACCTGCACGCTAATATGTTCCTGCTCCTCATCAGAACCAACTGGTGAAACATCTATGGACAAGCTATCATTAAACATAACAGATTCATTGAAAACAACGTTCCTGCTCATGAAGTCTTTTTAGTTTCAGGATTCCATAACTTATATCCTTTAACTCCAGAACCATAACCAAGAAACAGACACTTAATGGCTCTAGGTTCTAGCTTTCCATTATCAACATGAGCGTAAGCAGTGCAACCGAAAACTCTCAACTGTGAATAATCAGCAGGCATATCAGACCATACCTCAATGGGAGTTTTCTTATTAAGTGGGATAGAAGGTGACCGGTTGATCAAGTAACAGGCGGTGTTAGCAGCCTCAGCCCAAAAACGCCTGTTCATACGAGCATTGAACAACATGCAACGAGCCCTCGAGATGATGGTTCGGTTCATGCGCTCAGCCACACCATTCTGCTGAGGAGTGTACGGGGTGGTGTGGTGCCTGACAATGCCTTCTTCCCTGCAGTAATCATTAAAAGCATCCGAACAGAATTCACCGCCATTGTCAGTATGAAACAATTTTACCTTCTTTTCAGTTTGCCTTTCTATCATAACTTTCCACTCTTTAAAAGCAGCAAAAATATCATCTTTATTTTTCAGAAAGTAAGGCCACACTTTTCTAGAGTAATCATCAATAATGGTAAGCATATAACGAGCACCACCATAAGAGGGCTTACGAGACGGCCCCCACAAATCAGCATGTACATAATCAGGTGTACCTTTGGTGGTATGAACAGATGCATTGAATTTTACCCTCTTGTGCTTACAAAAAACACATTGCTCACAAAACTTCATCTTACCCACAGTGCCGCCATCCAGCAGGTCTCTCTTGATCAATTCTGTCATACCAAGTTCACTCATATGCCCAAGATGCATATGCCAGAGATTAGTTTTACTTGGTTCATCATTAGAAACAGTAGCAGCAATGACGGAACCATGTAAAGTACTTCCTCTAAGAACATAACTTTGTAGAATTCATATCACCTATCATATGAATGAGAGAGCCTTTTGATACCTTACACACTCCACCTGAATCGGAGTGTCTGTACCCCTCGGCATCAAGTGTGCTGAGGGAGATGAGATTTCTGGCCATCCCTGGTATGTGTCTCACATCTTTCAGTGTGCGTATCATGCCATCATGCATCTTAATCTAAACGGAGCCAATGCCCACGATCTCACGTGGGTTGTTATCTCCCATACGCACGACGTCTCCACTCTGCACATACTTGTAAGAACTGAACCAATCTCTGTTAGAGCATATATGAAACGAGCATGCATAATCAAGTATCCATTCATCACGACCAGCAACACAACCAGCAAAAACAACCAGAACATCTCCTGAATCAGAATTATCAACAGCGGAGACAACAGAGGCCTTACCATCACCATCGGATTTATTTTTCGGTTTATACGTACCGTTTCTTTTCTCCTTATTCTGCAGCTTCCAACAATCCTCATTGACATGAGTATCTTTCTTACAATACATGCAGAACTTATCCCTGCCTCAGGACTTCGAACGGCCTTTACCGCTCTTGCTCTTGTCTCGATTATTGTTGTTGTTGTAGGTTTTTTGTTCGGGGCCTGCCTCTAACCTGCAACACTTCGCCCTTGGAGGACGACACATCAGACTGAACCATACCTTTCATCTTCTCCCTCGTCTGGAGGGCCTCATATACTTCCGCAAGGGTTAGTTCATCACGGCTTAATAGTATGGTATCTCGGAAATTTGCAAACGAAGTAGGCAGTGAGTATAACAGTAGAAGAGCTAAATCTTTATCATCATATTTTACCTCCATCGACACTAGGTCGGCAACGATCTCCTTAAAGATCGATAAGTGGTTCATCATCGAACCACCTTCTTGCAGCTTGTGCGTGAACAACTTCATCTTCACGTGCATCTTACTGGTTAGATCCTTAGACATGTAGATCGATTCCAGCTTGAGCCAAAGTTCTGCGGCAGTTTTCTCCTGCAGCACTTCTTGCAAAATATCTTTATGTAGATGAAGTTGAATTAGAGACAGAGCCTTACGATCCTTCCGCTTCTCTTCAGCGGTCCATGACTTCTGCCCTTTTCCTCCGAAATCGTCCAGCGCCTCATCAAGATCCGAAGATTGTGCCAGAATCGCCCGCATCTTGACTTGCCACAGTGCAAATCTTGTCTTGTAATCCAGCAGCGGTAGATCAAACTTCATCGATGCCATCGCGAAACCCTAAGGTCAAACAAAGCTCTGATACCACTTGTTATAAACGATAGTCAATATAAACGACGAAGAACAGTAGATCAAGCACAGGGGACACGAGATTTTAATGTGAAAAACCCTCCCAAGGTGGAAGGGAAAAAAACCACGGGCACCAGCCAGCAAATCTTCACTATATCGGGTGAGGTCACAAACGTCGGAGATTTACAACTTGGGGATACCCTAACCTGGGGGCCTTCCTGTATAGAAGTCTATGATACATTTTTTCCATGAGGGAGGTGGTCCGTATATATATATGGAGAAAAAACCCCACACCCTCGTCTATTAGCAGTACGGGACTAATAGATGGTGTAGTCCCTCTTAATGCTAATGAGCTGCTTCGCTTCGGCCCAAGCTTGAATTTGTATCATAGCTCAACACTCTGCAATGGTTGGTTTTTGAAATTTGGCATGCTTCTGGTAATGTTTACTTTGTATTCATTTTTTTACTGAAAAAAATTGTCCAATATTGTGCAACCAATTTGACAATTAAACTAAGCTGTGCCCTTTTTTTGCAACATTTGGTATGGCAAATTTTATCAGTGGCCAATAATCTTTGGTTTTTGTTTGAGACCACAAAGGTGAATGCTTCTTTGTGATGGTGGCATGAGAACCCCAATCCTTGTAAATTCATGACATTGTTTTAATTGATTGCTTCTTGAGTTTAGACTTTTTGTTGATATCCAAACAGGTCGGCAGCCTTGAAGAGGCAACAAAAGGTAAAGAAGTCGGTGTAGATGGAATAATTGTTCAAGGCCGTGAAGCGGGGGGGGGGGGGGGGGGGGGGGGGGGGGGGTCATGTAATTGGTCAGGTAAATGTAAATCAATTAGTTTCAGCTTTGTTGAAATACTGTTGGGCAATCTTTCAGTAAGCATACCACTGGCCAGTATTTGCTACTGCTAAAGTGCTATATGCAAGGCTTGATACAGATTAGGGCCCATGGTCTCGTCTCTAGTAGCATAACATGCTCTTATAGTCTGTGTCCTTTTAATTGCCTTTTCTCATGAATATTCTCTCAGTCAGCTTCTATTTGGAAAAGCAGGAAGGATTGATTCCACTGTTGCCAAGAGTAGTAGATCTTGTTTCGGACTCTGGCATTCCAGTTATTGCTGCTGGGGGAATTGTAGACGGTCGTGGCTATGTTGCTGCATTGGCATTTGGTGCTCAAGGTGTTTGCTTAGGAACAAGGTATTCTCTTGGTCTCTTGTATTTCGATATGAGGATACATCAACATAGAGCCTTTTATTTGTAGTTTGCATAGGTAATGCTCACATTATATCGCTCCTTGAACATTCAGATTCCTGGCTACCGAGGAAAGCTATGCACATCCTATTTATAAGGAAAAGGTAATTGAGATGAGTCGCACTGACTATACAAATGTGTTTGGGCGTGCTAGATGGTCTTATGCTCCACAACGTGTCCTGGAAACACCATTCTATTCTGGCTGCAAGAATCTCCCAGATCAGGAAACAGAGGAAAACCAACCCATTATTGGGCACTCTATCATCCATGGTGTGGTATGTATTTGAATATTTGATTTGTCTTGAATTTTTTTGAGCTTACTTTGCAAAAAAAAAAGTGTTTTTCATGGCTTTTCTTCTTCACTTATTCTGGCCCTGGTGTGTAAATTATTTCAATCGCGGTACTACCTCCGTCCTAAAATATAAGGGATTTGAGTCTGTCTTAAGTTAAACTATATTTTAAGTTTGAACAATTTTCTGTAAACTCAGATTTCAGGATGGAAGTAATAATAGAACTAGTTTCTAATGAAAGCTCGGATATCAGAACCTTAGTAGCCTCGTTGCAAACAAAATACATGAACTCTGGCAGCCATATTAAAATAGCCACAATAGTACGCAGGATTATATTTGTTCAATATTCTCCTGCGTATTTGCGAAAAAAAGAATTATTCAATATGATAAACCTCAAAACTTCCTTTTAGGTTTTCATTAGTAAAAAAGTCGGTTCTCTGTTTAGGTTACGTTTTCATGAATGAGCATCATTCTGCTAAATGTACCTTGGGACATGGTGAGAGTTGGTAATTAGCTACTTTGCTTTGAATCAAAATGGTTGCTTAAAATGCTGTTTTTCTAGTACTGGATATCCATGGTTGCGTTCAAGTCAGTAGTTGTAGCGGTGTGGTAAAGCATAAAGCTATTTTACTTTTGCATCTGGATTTGTGGTATCTCACCGTGGACTATTTGCCATTTCAACTAATTATTGGCTCATAGTATTTAATCTATTTTTCCTTGAACCAAAAGGTTTAAGTGGAAGCCAAACGTTAATACACTGCACATGATGGATCTCAGTATAGTAGCTCGGCTATTGCAACTTGAATCACATGTTTTTACTATGCATCTCAAAAAAGGAATGGGCTACTAAGCAGAAATTTCTGTTTCCAGCACAAGGATATTCATCGATTTGCTGGTATTGCTCCAAACCCCACCGCGACAGGTGATATCGGTAGCATGGTCATGTACGCGGGTCAGAGTGTTGGGTTAATCACAGAGATCATACCAGCCGGCGAAGTTGTCAGAAGGCTGGTCGCTGAAGCGAAGGATGTCATCAGAGAAAGGCTTTCTGATTTCCATTAAAAGTCCTCTACGACTGAAAGTTTTATCTAGAGTTAAATGCATGGGTGGTTCATCAACTTGCGCTCTAGTTTCACTTAGATCCATCAACTCTAAAAGTTGGTTTTTTTGTCCATAATCTTTGTTAGTGGCGCATTCCTAGCCCATAACCCTTTGTTTCAATTTTTTAACCGACGTGGTTGTCCATCGTGTCGTCCAGGTTGGATTTGGCGGGAGAGCGTCGGCCGCCCAGTCCATGCTGCTGGCCTCGGGGAGTCCCAGCTTCTTGAGCACCTCCTGCAGCTCGGCGGCGGAGATGAAGCCATCGCCGTCGACGTCGAAGACCTTGAACGTCTCCCGCATCTCCTGCTCGTCCTCCTCGCCGCCCTTGCCGCTGTCCGCCCCGGCGGCGGCGGCATCCTGCTGGTCCGCGAGCGCGCCAAAGAAGGCGTCCCCGAGCACGCAGTGGAGCTTGTCGAAGTCCTCGAAGCGGAGGCCTGCGGCGCCGTCGGGCACGTAGGTGCCGACGGTGGCGGCCAGGCCCAGCGCGTCCAGCGCCTGCGCTAGCTCGTCCACCGTGATCTCGCCGTCCCCGTTGCGGTCGAACAGGTCGAACACGCGGCGGAGGTGCACTGCGTTCAAGCTCCCGTTGCCGAGCCGAAACGACGCCGACGGCGTCCCCTTCGCCAGCGCCGGCTTCACCACCGCCACCACGCCGTGGTTCGTGTCCATCCTTCAAGCTTGAGGTCGACCTCGGCGTACAGATTCTCTCGCTCGCCCCTGCTGGTGTGCTTCAGCGGAGCCGCGCTCTGGCTTCCCTGCGTTCTCTTCTCTCCTTTAATTTGTGTGGTGTCAAAATCGCTTCTTTTATTTCGAGAGGAGCGCGAGGACAGCGCTGGCTATTTATAGCAGGGATAGGGACCAACAAGGGGAGGCAGCAGGGGACGGCCAGATGGAGGAGCAGCAGCCAGTCGACCGTCGTTGCTGGCTTCGTCTGCTGCTGCTGCGGCGGCTTGGTTGGCCGGCGGAGCTCGTGGGCGAGCACGTAGGCGGCGAGCATGAGCGCCAGGGCGAGGTCGCTGAGCCCGACAGCCGCAGCCATGCCCCGGACGCCCATCCTGGCGGAGAGTGACATGGTGAGCGGGATATGGAGCGCCAACGCCAGCGCGGCGGCGAACAGCGTGGGCAGTGTCACCTCCTGCGCGCTGAGGTAGGCCTTGAGCGGGTTGAGCACGGAGGTGACGGCGAGGTCCGGGAGGAGGCAGAGCACGTAGGTCCTGGCTGTGTCCGCGATGTCGGGCTGCTGGCCGAACCGCAGCAGGACGGCGTCGACGTGCGTCCAGAGGAGCGTGATGGGTACGGAGGCGGCGAGGAGCATGAGTGTGGCCCTGAGCAGCGTCCCGCGTAGTAGGGCGATGTTGCCGGCGCCGTGCGCCTGGCCGTAGATGGGCTCCATGGCGCCGCTGAGGCCGGCGAAGCCGGTGACATTGGCGAAGCTGTAGCCGAGCGTGCCGGCGGCCAGCTGGAGGTTGTCGAGGCGGCCCAGGAAGGCCGTGGTGACAACCTGCTTGGCGAACCAGGTGAGGTTCATGCCGTCGGCGTCGTTCCGGCTCCGCAACGGGAGCCTGAACGCGGTGCGCCTCCGCCGCATGTTCGACCGCAACGGGGACGGCGAGATCAAGGTGGATGAGCTGGCGCAGGCGCTGGACGCGCTGGGCCTAGACGCCGACCGCGCCGGCCTGGCCGCCACCGTCGGCGCCGTGGGCCTCCGCTTCGAGGACTTCGACAAGCTCCACCGCGCGCTCGGGGACGCCTTCTTGGGCGCGCTCGCGGACCAGTAGGACGACGCCACCGCCGTCGGGGCGGACGGTGGCAAGGGCGGCGAGGAGGATAAGCAGGAGATGCGAGAGGCGTTCAAGGTCTTCGACGTCGACGGCTTCATCTCCGCCGCTGAGCTGCAGGAGGTGCTCAAGAAGCTGGGACTCACCGAGGCCAGCAACATGGACTGGGCGGCCGACGCTCTCCCGCCAAATCCAACTTGGACGCCATGATGGACAATCATGTCGGTTAAAAAATTGAAACAAAGGGGTATGGGCTAGGAATGCGCCACTAACAAAGATTATGGACCCAAAAACTCACTTTTAGAGTTATGGATCTAAGTGAAACTAGAGCGCAAGTTGATGGACCACCCATGCATGTAACTCTTTTATCTATAACAGACGCATGATGTACTTGTTAGTAATCAGCAATCACAACAAATGATAAATATCACCAAGGTATCCTTTCTTTTCTATGACACAATGTCCTTGTATTGTGTAGTGGTGCAACATTATGGGTGCGGTGTTTGCTTATTTGTGCTGTTTGTAAATCATGGGTTCATGGCTAACAAATAAAATGAGACTACCAAGGCATCCTGTCTTACCAAAATCTTTGCACTACTATGATGTACTCCCTCACCCTGGGTACTTTATTGATTGATCTAAGTAACTTTTATGGTCTTCCGGTCATTAATTCCCTTTTTTTTTACATAATCTTGCACTATATCATTGTACCAAAAGAAGTTACTAAAGATTACCGTATTATGAAAGCACTTGTTATGATGAATCCAATGACAATGTACTCAATCTATAAATGGTTTTATACATAATTAGTGCCATTTTTGCAAATATTGACCACGCACACCCTGAAGTCTGAAGTTAACTGTGTTCTTTGCTTTATTTTAGTTCCAACTCTGGGCAAGCTGACCAGTCACCATGTATGCATGAACGATGAGTTTAGGTCTGGTGGACTAGACTATTGGTCTAGTATCTATTCGTTCGTACAGAGTTTGGATTTAGCTGGGTGTTGCAGATATATTGCATATGGTGTGTCGAAACGCCGTGCATTGATGTTGATGCCATTGGTCGGCTCTTCCACCCACCAGCAGCTTGCTCCAGCTCGGGACCACTCGCAATTCGGGAGGCCGTAAATGATCGTGGATTATTTACTGCTGACTGATTTGGTGCGAGAGAAAAACACTGTTCTCAGCTAAAAATTTACGATCGTTTACGAGCCAACGAACAGGCTGTGAGTGCCCATACCCGTTGAGCTTCTGACCAGATCATGGCTGAGGTGGAGAGAAGGAAAACAACAAAGGTACCAGCACAGTGCTATTTTCGGGGCCACTCTCTGTCTCTGATGGCTGATTTGATTTGGACACTGACATGGATTTGTCCACAGGTAAATTCAACCATATTGGGCCTTGTTTAGTTCACCTCTAAATTCTAAGTGTTTTCACTCTCTCTCTATCACATCAATTTTTAGTCGTTTGCATGGAGCATTAAATGTAGGTAAAAAAATAACTAATTGCACAGTTTAGTTAGAAATCACGAGATGAATCTTTTGAGTTTAGTTGATCCACGATTGGACAATATTTACCAAATAAGACAAAAACGCTACTATTCATCGGATTGTAATTTTTTGCAATCTAAACATGGCCTTGGAATCATGGCATGTGTCTGATTGATGAACAATAAGGGCATCAGGGCAAGCAAGTGCTCCGTCAGTCAATCTATGTATGGGATGAATGAAAGAATGTTGAACGGCATCAGACGCACTACTTGCTTTGCATTGCTTCAGGATGGATGGATGCTGGAGGGTTATGCAGTCATGGCATCGTTTCCACGATTGCTTCTTTCTCAGTACTAGGAAGCAATGCAGCCTTTTATTCCTTGTGATGATGAGAAGATCCAGTTCGTTCATGACTGCTCAAATAAAGAAAGCCTCAAACACATGTGTTAGTCGCTGAATTCTTACTCTTGGTAGTAGCAGAATTCTTACTCTCATCGATAGAGGATGACACTAGGAGTTAGGCAATTTTCTCGTTTATTTCTCACACAAATATCATGCCAACCTAAGAGGTTGATGATACATATTTATATGCCAAAATGCTAGTCTAAGATGCTAAGATGCTGTCCTCTGAGATGTTGTCCTCTAAGATGTTGTCCTAGATGTTAAGATGATGTCCTTATGGCAGCAACAGCCAGTAGCCCCACAAAGACCAGACCAGCCAGACTTATCCATCATTCTCCCCCTAAGTCTTGTGCGTCTTGTGGGAAAGTTGAATCATCCCGGTCCTCGAGCAGAGCCTAAGGAACTTGATCCTCCCAGGGGGTTTGGTGAGCAAGTCCGCAAGCTGGTCTTTGGTGTTGATGTAGCTCGCCTTGATGCTCCCTTCCTCCAAACAGCCTCGGATGAAGTGGTACCTCACCCGGATGTGCTTGCTGCGTTCATGGAAAACGGGGTTCTTTGCCAGGGCCAGAGCGGACTTACTGTCCACCCTGAGCTCCACCGCTCTAGTGTCTCTGTCGAGGAGATCACCAAGCAGTCGAGCGAGCCAGAGCGCCTGAGTCGAAGCAGTGGAGGCCGCTATGTACTCGCCCTCGTAGCTGGACATGGCCACCACCTGCTGCTTGACCGACTGCCAGCTAACGAGGCACTTGCCGAGGAAGAAGAGGATCCCGCTCATGCTCTTGCTGGTGTCGATGTCGTCAGTGTGGTCGCTGTCGCTGTACCCGACGAAGTGTGCCGCCCTAGGGCACCTAGGGTAGTAGAGGCCGTGATCGAGAGTCCCCACAACGTAGCGGATGATCCTCTTCACAGCCTGCTGGTGCTTCGTCGTCGGTCGCTGCATGAACCGACTAACGTAGCCAACGGAGAATGCTAAGTCCGGTCGTGTGTGGGCGAGGTAGCGAAGGCTCCCCACAAGACGCCGGTACTGCGTAGCGTCCACCTCCTCCATCGTGCTATCGCGGCTTAGCTTCAGCCTCTCCACCATCGGAGTGAGAGCTGGGTTGCAGTCGGTGAGCCCAGCTAGCTTAACGACGTGCTTGATGTAGGCGGTTTGTCGAAGCGTGATCCCAGAGTCATCCTGGTGCACCTCGATTCCCAAGTAGAAGGAGAGAGGCCCCAGGTCACTCATCTGGAAGGTGGCCTTCATCTCTTCCTTAATGCCACCACCTCCGCATCCTTGGTGCCGGTGATCACCAAGTCGTCGACGTAGACACCCACCAGCAGAGCATTTTCTCGACTGCTCCGTCAGTAGATGACCACCTCGTGCGGGCTTTGCTCGAAGCCCATCCCCTTTAACGTGGAATCCAACTTGGCATTCCACGCCCTCGGTGCCTACCGCAAGCCATAGAGGGCCTTGCGCAGGCGGAGCACCTTGCCCTCCTTGTCAGGGATCGCAAATCCCGGTGGCTGGTGCACGTAGACCTCCTCCTTCAAGTCGCCGTTAAGAAATGCCGACTTGACGTCCATATGATGAACATGCCAGCCCTCCTGGGCAGCTAGCGCAAGGAGTCGCACGGACTCCATCCGTGCCACGGGAGCAAAGGCATCGTCGAAGTCGATCCCCTCCTACTGCACGAAACCTCGTGCCACCAAGCGAGCCTTGTGCTTGACGATGGCCCTAGCTTCATCCCTCTTCAGCTTGTACACCCACTTAAGGGTGATCGCGCGGTGACCACGAGGAAGGTCAACAAGCTCCCAGGTGTGGTTCTTCTCGACCGCATCCATCTCCAACTGCATCGCAGCGCGCCATGCCGTGTGTCTCTTGGCCTCTGCAAATGACCGAGGCTCACTGTCGTCACACGCAAGGTGCAACTGCGCCTCTAGGTCGTGAAGCATCGGTCCCGGCACTGGCTGGTCACCGAGAAGGTTCTCCATCGTACGGTACTGCAACGGCTCGCCATTGTGGTACGTGTCGATGCGCTCCTCGTCGTGAGAGAGTGGAGTAGCGAGCTCAACCGGACTATGCTCGACATGAGCTGGTGTTGGAGTAGACGTGCCCGAAGAGGTGCCTATCAGTGCTGGAGTGCGTGGCGGTGCCGGCGAAGGACTCATCGCGGCTGAGGTCCTGGTTGAAGAGCGTGTGTTGTCGGAGTAACAGGCGTCGGGGTCGATGGAGGCTCAGGGACTGGGGTAGACGCGCTCGCCGAAGAAGAGCTCCCTACTCCCCCAGCTCCCTCGAAGTGGACGTACTCGATAGTGAAGTCGTCGTACGTCGGAGCTGAGCCGTTGTCCACCGCCTTGTCCCACGCCCATCCTCGCCTTTCGTCGAACACAACATCGTGCGTCGTGCGCACACGCTGTGTCTTCGGGTCGAGGATGTGGTAGGCCTTCGAGCCCTCTGCATAGCCGATGAACACTCCCAGAGTGCTCCTGTCGTCAAGCTTGCTGATGCGGCCAAGCTCCTTGGCGAACGTGAGGCAGCCGAAGACCTACAAGTGGGAGACCGTCGGCTTGCGCCCATGCCAAGCCTCGTACGGCGTCCTGCCATCGAGCGCCTTGGTAGGCGAGCGATTGAGGATGTAGACAGTCGACACCACCGCCTCTCTCTAGAAGACAGTCGGCATCCCCCTCTGCTTGAGAAGGGCCCGAGTCATCCCCACAACCGTCTGGTTGCGCCGCTCGATGACACCGTTCTGCTGTGGGCTGTACGGCACAGAGTAGTGGCGCTGAATGCCCTCATCAGCGCAATACGACATGAATTCAGCTGCCGCGAATTCATCGCCGTTGTCAATGCACAGCACGCGTAGCTTGCGGCCATACTCCGCCTCCGCAGCAGCCTGCCAGTGCCTGATGGCGTCCGCAGCCTCTCCCTTGCTACCGAGGACCATCACCCACATGTAGCGGGAGAGGTCGTCGATGAGCAGTAGGAAGTAGTGTCATCCTCCCAGTGTGGCCGGTGTCACCGGGCCACACAAGTCCCTGTGCACAAGCTCGAGCCTCTCCTTGGCTCAAAAGCTCGTCCGCTGGGGAAAGGGGAGTTGCCTCTGCTTCGTCAACACACAGACGTCGCAGAGCTGCTCCACATGGTCGAGGCACGGCAGGCCTCGCACCATCTCTGTGGCACTAAGCCGCTTCAGGGCCTCGAAGTGAAGGTGCCCGAAGCGCTCGTGCCACTGCCATGCCTCGTCATCCCGACGAGCAGCGAGACAGAGGGGTTGTGCCACCTGCACGTTAAGGACGTAGAGTCAATTTGTGCTTCTGGATACCTTGGCAAGAAGGCGGCGATGGCGATCCCAAATCCTCATGACTCCATCCTCAACCACCACACATGAACCGTTCTCATCCAACTGTCCCAAGCTGATGATGGAGTTCCTCAATGCGGGGATGTAGTAGACTCCGGTGAGCAGCCTGTGCTCACCAGACACGGCGGTGAAGATGATGGAGCTGACGCCCTTGATCTCCACACCGGAGGCATCCCCAAACTTGATGGAGCCTCGGACGCTAGAGTCAATCTCGGTGAAGAACTCCCATTGATCGGTCATGTGATGGGTGGCGCCAGTGTTGGGGCACCACCCGTCAGTCTTGTTGTTGCCGGAGCCATCGCCGATGAGGGTGTGTGCTTTTGGCTCGTCAAGGTGGAGGAGAGCTGCTGCGGCCGGTGCCACTGGAGGTAGCTCGATGCTTGCATATGCCATGAACAGAGCCGGCTCCTCCTCCTCCGCCTGTGCGACATGGGCCTGGCCGCGTCGTGGCTGTCGACAGTCCTTGGCCCAATGGCCAAGCTGGCCGCTGTTGCGGCAGGCATCGTCTCATGATGGCTTGTGCTTGCTGGTGGCACCGCCCTGGGCACCTCTGTGGTCATAACCTTCGGCACGTCCTCGCGTCCCGGCCTAGGCGTCTCTACGCGGCTTGCCACGCTTGCGGCTGCCAGTTGTGGAAGAAGGCTCTCCCTTCTTCCGGTCACCTTAGCAGGCATCCCACTGCTCCCGAGTGAGAAGGAGCTTCTCGCTAGTGGTGATGGGCCCTTAGAGAGACTGTGGCTCATTGCTGTCGACAACCTTGAGACGACCTATCGCCTCCTCGATCGACATCGTGGAGAGATCCAGTAGGGACTCGATCGGGCGAGCCATCTTCTTGTACTTCTCGGGGACGCAGCGGAAGAGCTTTTTGATAGCTCTCTCCTCGCCATAGGTGTCATCGCTGAACTACACCATCTTCTACAACAGAGTGTTGAGACGGAGAGTAAAGTCATCAATGTCCTCACCTGGCTTGAAGGCCAGGTTCTCCCACTCCTTGCGAAGTGCTTGCAGTGTGGACTTACGGGCGCGGTCGCTGCCGATGCATGCCGTAGCGATGGCGTCCCAAGCCTCCTTGGCAGTCCGCTTGTTGGTAAGCGAGAACTGCATCTCGGGTGGGACTACAGCGATGAGGGCATCCAGCGTCCGTTGATCTAGGTCGTAGTCGACATCGCCGTACCGGACTGCCTCCCACATGTGCCGCACCTAGAGCTTTACCCTCATCACTGCAGCCCACTCGACGTAGTTGGTCTTAGTGAGGGTAGGCCACCCACCGCCGAGGCCGACGTCCCTGACGATAGCCTAGAGCCCGTGGTAACCACGGTACCGATCCGAGGAGAGAGAGCCATGCTACCTATGAAGGCCATGCTCTTCATCGGCCCGTTCGCCACAGTTGTCATGCGCGCCTCCTCTAGGAGCGCCACCGCCGTGCGTGCCTCCTCTAGGAGCGCCACTGTCGTGCGCGTCTCCTCCAGGAGCGCCACTGGTGTGTCCGCGCCTGTCTGGGCTGCCGCCGCACTCGTAGGCATGCGCGGCTGTCCATTGCGCCACCCACGCTCGTCCTGCCTCCCTCCTCAGCAGCTTGAGGTCCGTGTTGGCGCTGTCGTCAGCAGAAACGGAGCTACTGATGCTGCCACGCAGGGCCTCGGCCTCTGCCGCCGCCGCACGCGCTGCATCCATCGCCGCCGCTGCTTCTGTAACGTCCTGCCTCCTCGAGGCTAGACCCGCTTACATCTGGTAGCTTTCCTAGGACATAGACTGCCCTCACAAGGCAACACCAGTCTTTTCTGCATACTTTGTCCTCACTCATGCGTCCCTGGGAAGAACTTCCCGGTCGGTCACCTATCGCTCTAGGCCAAGCACGCTTAACCTTAGAGTTCTTAAGAGATGGGCTTCCAGAAAAGAAGTTGCAACTTGTTGGTATGAGTATCCTATTAATCCTATTAAGCCCTGGGCCGGGGTGTTACATCCTCACCCCCTTAGGAGACCGACGTCCTCGTCGGTCAACCCCAGGCCAGGAACATCCCCTCTTGGCTACGTCCGTGTGTCCAGTGCCAGCGCATATGCCATGCTGGGTGACCACTCTAGGTCCACATCAACCATGCGCACCATGCCTGCGCAACTGACACACGCACCCGTGAAACCGCAAGGGTCGGCTCCGATACCATTCTATAACGTCCCGCCTCCTCGAGGCCAGACCCGCTTACATCTGGTAGCTTTCCTAGGACATAGACTGCCCTCATAGACCAACACCGGTCTTTTCTGCGCACTTTGTCCTCACTCATGTGCCCCCGAGAAGAACTTCTCGGTCGGTCACCCATCGCTCTAAGCCAAGCACGCTTAACCTTGGAGTTCTTAAAAGATGGGCTTCCAGAAAAAAAGTTACAACTTGTTGGTATGAGTATCCTATTAATCCTATTAAGTCCTAGGCCCTAGATCGAGGGCCTGGGGAAGTAGATGGAACTCTGTCGTCTTCAGGTGCTCGTAGTGGTCCCTCATCACTCTACGAAGTGCCTTGTGTGAGATAACTTGCAGTCCCTCCTCGACTGTGGCCTCTATTGTCAACTCGGTGAAAGCTAGGACAGAAGATAAGGTAGTGCTAGCTGGGAACTCGACTGAGGCGATAATCGGTCCTTCGATTCCTCCTTCCTGAGCTGGCTTCCCGGTGCAGGTGACCTTGACAAGCTCGTCGGGGACACCTAACGTGACGAGAACTCGGCAGAGGGTCTGTGCAAAACCCTCGAGCTCATGTAGGTCGAAGGTAAGCTTGGCGTGTGTCGACGAAATATGGTCTTGCGGAATGATGTGGCGAAGGAACGTCTCCTCGACCGCCCCTGCTCCGCTTGCTCGGCAGTTTCCATTGGGACTCTTTCCACCTCCGGTACAGGCGTCGGGGTATGATGCTTGACGTTTCCTTCGTTTGTCCTCTATGTTGCAGTGGTCGGTGATGTGACCACTGCTGGCCCAGAGGAGCCACCCTGCTCCGTCGGTCCCATTTGCCTTCTCCTCTTTCGAGGGACGAGCCGGAAGATGTCCGCATCCTCTGCTTCATCGTCCGACAGGGGGGAGATGGCTTGGCGTCGTTTGCTGGCAGCCGGACGCTTGCCAGCGGCTCTGGTCGATGCGTCCTCTACAGTCTCGAGTACCACCCAGTGGACGTCGTCGGTCCTGGCGCTGGTCTGGGCGGCTGGGCCAGTAGCTTGCGGCCATTCTACACTGGGGGGAGGCAACACGAACACTACTGCTCGGTCACGACCATTACACTGAGACACAAAACGTGGACAAACATTTATTTTCGGGGTACAACATGACTCTACAGTTAAAAGGAGGCATCATATACCTTTGGGGGAGGTCGAGCCAGCTTGAAGGCGTGCTCGATGGTGTTTAGCCCGACATAATTGGGATCGGCCAGGTTGAACAGCTCTCCAATCCTAGCCTTGATTTCCATCTTGTTGAGCTGCTCCTTCCTAGTCCTCGTTGGATCAGTGCCTCCTTGGTACTCGAAGCTAGGATGAATCCTCTTCTGGCAGGGCTGGATTCTTCGGCGATGAAGTTGCCGACCACGCTTGGGCCATCAAGCCTTCCCCACGGGATCATCCCGAGCAGTTCGGCGATCTGCTCCAAGTTCTTGGGCTTCTCCGACCAGCTATTCTTCTTCTCTGGAATTAGCCCCACGTCGCACAGGGTGATGGTGTTCGGCTCTTCATGGATGTAGAACCACTTCTTGTACCACTCGTCCAGTGAGGTGTTCCAGGGGCAGTGCAAGTATTGAGCCTTCATGCCGTCACGTAGGTTCAGGTAGACGCCTCCGGCGATCTTCGAGCCACCGCTCCCTTTCTTCCGAAGACAGAACAAGTGGCGAAAGGTCGAAATGGGGCTGGAAGCCACCATAAGCCTCGCAAAGATGGATGAAGGTGGAGACAAGAAGAATCGAGTTGGGATGCAGATTACAAATCCCAGTCTCGTAATACAAGCAGAGACCCTGAAGGAAAGGGTGCACTGGAATCCCAAAACCCCGTTTGAAGAAATCTTCGAAAACCACAATCTCACCTGGTTGTGGATCGGGGAAGCTTTCTCCTTCCGGCGCGCGCCATCCAGCGAGTGCCTTGTTGTGGAGCACCCCCATGGCGACGAGGTCTTCGATGGTCTGCTCGTTGCTCCACGATTTCCACCACTCCTTCGCCATGACTCCGCCTTTCTTCTGGGCGTCTCTCTTCGCCATTAGTCTATCCTTTCTAAGGGGGTGGATGTGGTGGCGAAGGGGTTGGCGGTGATTATCGGAGGAATAGGGCTTGGCAAGAGGAAGACGAAGGTTGCGGCGGCGAATGATAATGGGGAAAGGTGTCAGTAACTTCCCAGATCTACATTATAAATAACAAAGGGTTCTGTCGTTTCGTCCGCCCGAGATTCTTGGGAGACGTGCGCACGCGCAGCGGACGGTTGTTCACACCACCTCGAGATCTATGCCAATAAACGCGCCCCTTCGTTTACAGTGTACGCGCCTCTTCATTGATACAGTGAGAGGGCCCACACTGACGCACCTCCATACAGGTGCCAAGCGATAGTTTGCCAGAAAGAGTAAGAGGGCAGAATGTCGTGCTATACCTGTTTGCTTTTTTGACCAGACGTGTCAGATTGGACTTGGCAGAGTAAGGCGCAAATAAATACAACAAATAATAGTACAAGTGGCGCACGCGATAGTGGATCGCCCAGACCACTACTGTGTTCGGGTACTGACCAGACCACTACTGTGTTCAGGTACTGACCAGACCACTCCCGTGCTTAGGGACTACTCCGACCACGGTGACTTTTCCGACCATTACCATACTCAGTAAATGCCATGACCACTACTGTGCTCGGGGATTCTCCCGACCACTACTTGGAGTTTGCTCTCCTCGGCTACATGTGATTTGTACTCACATACAGTTGAGAGACATTTCTTTAGACCTTGCTACAAGGCTTATACTTCACCTTCCAGCAAGCTCGGGAACTACGTCGGTACGATGCACCTGCCGGTGCATCTGGTTTTGCTTGTACGGCAATTGGATTCTTAACGTCAGCGGAAATTTCTTTTTAGACCCTGGCACCATGTGCCTGCATCACCTACTACCAGGCTCGTGGTGCCAGGGTATCCACCTACTACCCTAGGTAGACTACCGACCATATTTCGTCGACAGTGCCCACTTAGTGCCCACGTTGAAATGCCATCAGCTGCAAGCCAACCAACGAAGCCTGCGGTCTCGACCAGCCAGGCACCGGTGGGGCCATCCCCTTCAGCTCGACTAGCGCAAGAGTCCCCGAGACTCGAGTAGGGTATCAGAGGCGGCGAGCAGTAAATGCCATGCGCCTTGACCAGCCAATGTAATAGGCTTAGAGCTGTAGAAGGAGGACATAGTTGTGTTATTGTAAACTGGAGCCTCTTCAGGCAAGCTTGTAATAATGTAACTGTATATCATTATAAGCTTGTTTGCTTTATACAAAACGTATTTAAGCTTGAAATTTTTTGTTGGTGTAACTAAGTGGGAACGAGTTAATGTTCTATTTAGTTGTACCGTTTTGCTCGACACATCATCCCGAAGAGTTTGTGCGGCCCTAGTTTGGCATGTGGTCGGAGTGTGAGGTACTATGACCTGTGCACACATGGACGTGGACAAGTCAAACCAGGGGGGACCTGCCGATCACCCGCAACGTAGAGAGCGGATCCCATGCACGTGTTGGGAGGAACCGGAGACAGGACCTGCTCCGAAAACCATAGAAGGAGTGGTGGTCGGCTTGTTAGAATAACCATAAAATTCGGAGTGACACATTAGAGTGGTCGGAGAAATCATAATTGCTTTAAAGTAAATCGAAAATACAAGTAGAGTACATATCTCAGTAGTTAAGCATAGAAATGTCTAAGCTTGTCGATGTGCCACGAGTTTGGTATGTCCGTGCCGTCCAGGTGAGCTAACCTGTAAGACATTGGACGTGTGACTTCCTTGATCATGAAGGGTCCCTCCCATGGGGTTGCGAGTTTGTGGACACCAGCCTGGTTCGTCTTCCACTTCAGGACTAAGTCCCCGACCACGAAGAAATGCTCTTTAACGTTCTTGTTGTAGTACCTATGCAAAACAGTAAGGTATTTGGCCGTGCGTACACAAGAATCGAGCCTTTTCTCCTCTGCGCTGTTGACTTCTAGCTCCCGTACTTTATTGACCTTGCCCTCATCGAAGTTCTCTACCCGTGCTGATCTGGAAGCTATATCTGGTGGGAGGACTGCCTCAGCGCCATAAACCATAAAGTATGGTGAGACGCCGGTGTTACGACTGGGCTGAGTTCGGAGGCCCCAGACCATGGCTGGTAACTCCTTGAGCCATCTTTTGGGAGCTTTGTCGTTTTCTCTGTACATCCTCTTCTTTAGTGCATCCAAGATCATGCCATTTGCCTGCTCGACTTGTCCATTAGCCCTAGGGTGCGCCACCGAGACGTATTTTACTACTATGCTCCTTTCATCGCAGAAGTCCCAAAAAGCATTCCCGGTGAACTGAGTACCCAGATCAGTAATGATGCTATTGGGTATGCCGAAACGGTGGATGACCTGGTCGAGGAACGTGATAGCCTTCTCTGAGGATGCCTGTACTAGAGGCATGTATTCTATCCACTTAGAAAATTTGTCAATTAGCACGAAGACGCATGTAAATTTCCCAGGAGCCGGTTTGAAAGGCCCAATCATGTCCAGTCCCCAGCACACGAAGGGCCAAGAGGCTGGAATCGTCTGGATCTCATGTGCTGGTACATAGATTCTCTTGGCGAAGAACTGACAACCCTCACAACGGCGGACTAGCTTCTCTACGTCGGCTACTGCTGATGGCCAATAGAACTCTGCTCAGAAAGCCTTACCGACCAGTGTTCTTGAGGCCGCGTGGTTGCCATAGGAGCCAGAGTGGATTTGGTCCAGGAGATGCTCACCTTCCTCCTGGGTTATACACTTCATCAAGATTTCCTCCTTTGCGTTTTTGCGCCATAACTTGCCATCGACGAGCAGATACTGCTTACTACGACGCATCAGTCGCTCATTTTCTGTTCGATCAGTATAACCGCTACCATCTGTCAAGTACTTGATGAAAGGTGTCCTCTAGTCTGGCTCATGAGTGGCCGGAAGCGGCTCGGTTGTGCTTGTTGCCGGAACCGTAGCCACTAATTACTGGTCTGGAGCTTTGTCGACCGTAGAATCTTTGTTTTCGATGGAAGGCGTGAGCAGGTCTTGGACGAATACGCCATGTGGGATTTTGGCTCGGGATGATCCTAACTTTGACAACACATCCGCTGCCTGGTTCTTGTCCCGGACCACATGTATGTACTCGATGCCATAGAACCTGCCTTCTAGCTTTCTTATCAATTTGCAGTATGCGTCCATCTTTTCGCTGGTCGTGTCTCAGTCCTTGTTGAGTTGGTTGATGACCAGAGCTGAGTCTCCGTAGACATAGAGATGTTTAACACCAAGCTCAACCGCAATGCGTAAACCATGCAGGCATGCTTCATACTCGGCGGCGTTATTAGATGCTGGGAAATAAATCCTGAGGACGTACCGGAGCTGCTCATTGGATGGTGACACGAAAAGAACTCCTGCTCCCGCACCGTCAATGTTGAGAGAACCATCGAAGTACATCGTCCAATATTCGTCGGATCCCAGAGAGGCAGGCGTGCTTAAGTCTGTCCACTCGATGATGAAATCGACGAGTGCCTGAGACTTGATTGTAGTACGGCTTGCAAATTCCAAGGAAAAGGGGCATAGCTCCATTGCCCATTTGACGATGCGCCCGTTCGCATCCTTATTGCGAATGATGTCTCCCAATGGATACTCGGTCATGACCACCACACGATATCCGTTGAAGTAATGTCTCAACTTTCGGGATGTTATCAGTATGGCGTAGAGCAGTTTCTGAATCTGTGGGTACCTAGTCTTGGATTCGTTGAGTACCTCACTAATGAAATAAATTGGCCACTGTACCTTGTAGGCGTGGCCCGGCTCGTCGCGCTCGACCACCATTGTAGTGGAAACCACCCGATCGGTTGCCGCAATGTAAAGTAGGAGAGTTTCGTCTTCTCTAGGAGCAGTAAGTACCGGAGGTGATGTGAGGTATTCTTTTAGCTGTGTGAAGGCAGCGTCTGCTTCCCCCGACCACTCAAACTTCTTGGATGCTTTGAGCAGTTTGAAGAACGGTAGCCCTTTTTCTCCTAATCTTGATATGAAACGGCTTAGAGCGGCCATGCATCCGGTAAGCTTCTAGACATCTTTCACCTTTTTTGGGGGCTTCATGTCTAAGACAGCTTTGACTTTCTCTGGGTTAGGGCATATGCCGTCGTAACTGACGACGTTGCCGAGCAGTATGCTAGAAGGAACGCCAAAGATACACTTCTTTGGGTTTAATTTCCACTGGAACGTATTGAGGGCTGCAAAGGTGCATTCCAGATTGTCAACAAGGGTACGTACTTCCTTGGTTTTGACAACTACATCGTCAACGTAAGCCTCGACGAGGCTGTCTTTTATCTCGTCGTTGAGGCAGGCTTGTATAGCGCGTTGGTAGGTAGCTCCGGTGTTTTTGAGCCCGAACGACATAGTCATGTAGCAGTAGGCGCCGAAAGGCGTGATGAAAGATGTCTTGATCTGGTCATCCTTTTTGAGAGCGATCTGGTGATAACCAGAGTAGCAATCGAGAAAGGAGAGTAGCTCGCAACCGGCG
This sequence comes from Miscanthus floridulus, assembly GCF_019320115.1. Lineage (NCBI taxonomy): Eukaryota > Viridiplantae > Streptophyta > Magnoliopsida > Poales > Poaceae > Miscanthus > Miscanthus floridulus. Next base: position 88,565,689 of record NC_089592.1, on the reverse strand, counting down.
GTTGAATCTACGACCTCATCTATGCAAGGTAAGCCGAAGGGGTCCTTAGGGCAGTGTTTGTTGAATTCAGTGTAATCAACGCACATTCTCCATTCATTATTCTTTTTGCGTACAAGAACCGGGTTGGCTAACCATTTCGGATGATACACTTCTTTGATAAATCCGGCTGCCAAAAGCCGCGTAACTTCTACCCTAATCGCCTCCTTCTTGTCGCGAGCGAACCGTCGTAGCTTCTGCTTGATTGGTTTGGCCTTGCTGTTGACATTTAAGGAGTGCTCAATCAAGTTCCGAGGTACACCGGGCATGTCGGAAGGTTTCCATGCAAACACATCCACGTTGCTCCTCAAGAACCTGACGAGCACGTCTTCCTATTTGGGATCCAGGTTGGCCCCGATGAGGGCCGTTTTGCTGGGATCGCCATCGACCAGCTGGATCGTCTTGTGCTCCTTGGACCTAATGTTCTTGCGCGGAGCCTCATGCTCTGGGATCTCCAGGTGGTCGGCCGAGGTCTTCTTAGCGTTGAGCATGGTCTCGCCCATGCGAATAGAGAGGTCATGGGCCTCTGCTATTTTGAAGCTGTCGTCCTCGCAGGTATAAGCTGCGTATACGTTGCCCTTGAGGGTTAAAACTCCTTTCTCGGTAGGCATCTTGAGCACCAGATACCTGTAATGAGGTATGGCCATGAACTTGGTGAGCGACGGTCGACCAAGAATAGCATGGTAGGTGCCATCGAAGTCAGCGACCACGAAGTTGACGTAGTCAGTACGGAAGTGGTCTGGGGTCCCGAATTGCACAGGTAGCATGATCTGCCCGAGAGGTGTAGAGCACTGTCCGGGGAGAACGCCCCAGAACTGTGCCTCGTATGGCTTCAGGTCCGCCTTGGATATTTTTAGGGCGGGCAGGCTGTTCTTGAATAGTATATCAATGGAGCTGCCGCCATCGATCAGTACCCTGTCGAACTGAACCTTGTTGATACAAGGATCGAGGACCAGGGGAAAACGCCCTGGCTTAGGTATGGCGGCCCATTGGTCCTTCCTGCTAAAGTAGATTTCACGGTGAGACCACGGAGGAAGCCGCGGATCGGTGAGAAGGTTGTCGGTGTTTGCCATGTTCAAGCAAGCGCGGGCGAGCAGCTTGCGTTCTCGTTTGGTCTCAATGGACACCTTGCCGCCGATGATGGTGTGCACGCGATCAGTCGGCTTGACGTATTTATGACGAGGGTCTGCATCGTCGTCGTCGTTGTCCTCGTTGCGCTGTTCCCCCGCGTCGTTAGGCTTGTCGGACGTATCCAAAGCCTGTTGATGCGAGTAGACAGTCTTGAGGACGCGGCAATTCTCCATGGTGTGGTTCGACTTAGGATGGAGCTGGCAGGGCCCCTTCAATGCTTTGGCGTAGTCGTCCTCGTAGTTACGACGTCCGCCGCCCTTTTTCACGGTATTGACCTCGTCGTCATCTTCCCGAGCACGCTTGCTCCTGTAATCGTCACGGCGGTTGCGCCGATGATTACGTTGGTCACGGTGGTCGCGGGAGTCGTTGCGCTGGTTGCGGCGGTTAAAACTGTCGTTCCGACCACGATTGCCGCGGTAATCGTCGTGGTGTGGAGGGTGGTCGGAGCGTGGAAACCTTGCTGCTTCTTCAACGATTATCTTTTTAGTGTCGTCAGCGTCCGCGTATTTCTTAGCGGTGGCCAAGAGCGCTGTGACTGATTCAGGTCTCTTCCGGAGGGCTTGTCTCTTAGGGCGTCGTGGAAGCGGAGGCCGGTGACGAAAGCCTCGATTGCTTTGTTGTCAGAGATTGACGGGACCTTGATGCGCATCTCCGAGAAACGCCGAACGTACTCGCGCAGTGGTTTGTCTTTCCGATCTCGGATCCGTTGCAGATCGTACTTGTTGCCGGGTTGTTCACAAGTAGCGATGAAATTGTCGATGAAGGCCTGCTTGAGCTCCTGCCAAGAGTCAAAATAGTTCGGCGGCAAGCTAACCAACCATTGGTGACCTGCATGACCAACAGCGACTGGGAAGTAGTTAGACATGACGTGCTCGTCAGCCATGGCTGATCGGCACGTAGTTTCGTAGAGCATGACCCATAATTCGAGGTTTTCCTTGCCGTCATACTTCTGAAGTTTCTCGAGCTTGAAATTCTTGGGCCATATGACTTGGCGAAGGTGTGGAGTGAACTGCTTCAGACTCGGCGGGCCATGGGCGGTGTCATACTCCATACGGCGATAGCTTTCATGGGATGCACGATCGTTGGCTCTCTGGTTGATGCGAGCACGCAGATCACGTCCACCGAGGTAATGGCGGAGATTGTTATTGCCATCGCGGCGATCTCGATTGCCATCTGGATTAGCCCTGCGACCGTGGTTATCATGGCGATCGTCGTGGTTATCTTGGTGGTTGTCACCTCAAATGTCGTGGTGGTTATCTCGGCGGTTGTCACCTCGAACGTCATGGCGGTTATCCTCCCGGCGGCGGTTTTCGTCCCGACCACCATCATGACCACCGTTTCCGCCTTGACGGTCATCCGACGGGTCGTTGTTGTGCGAGCCACATCGATTGAGCGGCTATGAGCGACTTGAGTATTGGTGGCTGTGGCTTGATTCAACTGAAATGGATGGAGCCCGGGCTTGATTCATCTCTGCGGTCTAAGCCATAGCAGCCGTCAGATAAGCTTGTATGTCATCACGGACTACTTGGGTCTTGGGAGTGTTGGGCAGCCGCTGCATTATCGCCATGGCGACGGCTACGTTGGCGCTTGGGGTCTTGAAGACTTGTTTGTCCCCCACCCTGTCGAAAGCATTGTTGAGGTCGCGTGGTTGGACCCTTATGCGTCGTGCCTCCTGGTCTGCTTTAGCTTTGATTTGCCGGCGATTAAACCGGTCAATGTTGCGTGCTTCGTGTGCATTCTTTTCTTGTTTTGTTTCGCCAACTGCTGGCAGCTCGTCAATGCTGACAACATGGATCAAATCCCCTCGTCTTGGCGGGAAAGACGGAAATTGGGGGAAACCCGGGGCGTGGTCTGGTAGATCCAGATCGTATTTGACGTCTTCATCTTCGTGACGCTGAAGCTCAGTGTGGACAGATGCGTTGGATGCGATGCCGGATGAGGAGCTGGAGTCGCCCTCTCGGACCGTGTGGACGGATCCTTCTTGATAATCTTCAATCCGGACCATGTTGACGATGTTGCATGGCTTCGACTGAGATCGGTGTATAGGACACAGATCCGAGCGGCGTCGTAGATTGTACGCGTAGCTGGAGGCAGCGTTTTGCAGGCTGTAGGGCTGGACCTGGTGGTTCTCCATCGGGACTTCGTACTCGCAGAGTCGGAGACTCGTCGCGAAAGCTGGCTGGCGACGAGCGAGGCGCCCCTCAGGAGTAGATACGACCATGAGATCTGTTCCAAGTCACGTAGGACGACTGGTCTGAGCTGGTCGGGTAGATCTATTGTGGGGAGCTGTTACCTGCTCATTAGGTTGGCTTTGAATCATACTTTCCAGAGCTAGGGTTTCAGCGAGTTTGATGCCGACCCGATCGATGGAGTCGAGCAGGTCGGTGTTGTCGATCTGCTTTCCTCTGTAGTGAGGAAGCGGATGGCGGGTTGTCGGCGTGGCTGTGGGCATGGTCGGAGCCAGATGTGCCGTGGTCAGAGCCAGATCCATCGTGGTCGGAGCCATACCCATCGTGGTCGGAGCCGTGTTCACCGTGGTCAGAGCCGTGTTCGCCGTGGTCGGAGCTGTGTTCACCGTGGTCGGAGCCATAGTCGATGTAGGTGAAGTAGTAGTCGGCGCAGATTGAATCCACGTCTCCTCCGTGGTCATGGCGATGGAGTCGTCGGAGCCGGTGGTCTAGGTGATCTGGCCGACGGTGAACGTGAGGCCGTTGGGCGTAGCCATGGAGCCAGAGATGATGACCGTCTTGTTTGCTTGGAGAGCAGTACGCACACCCCCTACCTGGCGCGCCACTATCGACAAAATATGGTCGGCAGTCTACCTAGGGGTATGCCCAAGGTAGTAGATTATCGGCAGACAGGTGCGCAAGCCCCAAACAAGACGGTGATGCAAGACAGACACGAGGTTTTATCTCGGTTCGGCCGCCAAGAAGGCGTAATACCTACGTCCTGCGTCTGATTTGTATTGATGTATGTCAATGAGAGATGATTTTTAGAGGGGTCCCCTGCCCGCCTTACAGGGTTACAGATCTGGAAACTTAATCCTAGTTAGTTACAATTGCCATATGTGGCCGGATAAGGATTCCTATTCTAACCGACTAGGATCCTGCTTGGTCACCAAATCCGTCTTGATTCCTTGTGCGGGACTCCGATCAGGTTAACTGGGCCGCACGTCGTCTTTCGGGTGGGCCAAACCCATCAATCCGGGCCAGCCCAAGCTTAGCCGTAAGGGTATAGGGGTTAATACCCCCACAGCGTGGTCCAAAGGTAGCGGTCCTAGAGGCGGCCAGTCGATGTTCGTTGCCATCTACATGTTTTAAGGAATAGGTGTTAGCAGGTCAATAATAGATAAGCCTTGCATAAAAGTAAATGCAGGGTCGGTATATAACCGAAAGAAGGGTTGTTCACGTCCCATTCTATCGTCCATTCCTAAGGGTTTCATCCTATGGTCAAGTGTGGCTCCGATACCAACTGTGAGCCCCCCTCCCGGTCTCTCCCTGCCCACCGCCGGACTTCACCGTGTTGGCCATGGTGCTCCACACTAGGAGCGCATAGGCCAGGGCCGTCTTCGGCCTCTGGGAACACACGCACCCACGCGCACACCCGTGACCACGCCATGACCACCCCACCGGAGCCTCGTAGTGTACCCACGCGCCTCGCCGTCGTCACCATGTCGCCGTGGCCGCCGGGGAGCCCCTACCGGCCACCTAGAAACCTGAAGCCCTGCCTTGAGCCCTGGACGCCCTCACCGTGTCCCCACGGACCCGTAGAAGCTTACATGCCCCACCGGGACGCTTCTCCGAGTAGCCACCTCACCGACGCCGCCGTCATGCCCAGACGACCGCCGCCGTGGCCGGCACACCACGGGACCCCGCACGCCGTGTGAATCCCACCAATGAAGACGCCGAGGCTCAGCGGAGCTTCCACCCGTATCAATTGCGCACTAGCGCCGCCACGGAGGCTCACCAGCGAGCTCGCCGCCAGCAAGAGCACAGCCGCGGGAGAAACAGGGGAAAACCACCCTCGCCGGCCACCCACGCATGCACCCGGTGCACATGGACCGTGCCTGAGAGAAGAAGGGTGGACTCGATCCACCGTAGACCTGTCTGTGGTCCATGGACCAGCGCCTCTTGGTCCACCGTGAGCCATGCTCACGCCCACAGCTGAAGACCACAGCCCAGTGGGGGCCCAAGGTTGTGACGTGGCTGCGTCATAGCCTGCCATGTGTCCGGGTCAGCCCGGCCCAGACCGGCCCAACCCGAGCCCACCAAAGCCCGTTTTGAGACCCGGCCCATGTTGACCGTTGACTGGTCAATGTTGACCATTGACCTGGCCCCACATGTCAGTAGCACGGACATTCTGGACCCACATGTCAGGTGCTGACGTCACGCAGGACCCACACGTCAGAAGCCAACACAGCTAGGGTGACATCATGCTGACGTCACGATGACATTAGCTGCTGACGTCAGCAGCCCTGGCCCCACACGTCAGTGACCCTGACCGTTGACCGTAGACCGTTGACCATTGACTCACTGTTGACTGACATTGACTTTGACCAGACCCACATGTCAGTGACCCAAGAGCCCTTGGACCCACCTGTCGGAACTGATGACGTTGCTGACGTCAGCTGGACCCCACCTATCAGCTCGGAACCAAGACACTGATGTCATGCTGACGTCAGCATGTCACGTGGACCAGTCACAGCATGACACGTGTCAGCCCAGAATTAATTCTGCCTTTTCTATTTTCAGAAATGATATAAACTTCGGAAATTCATAACTAATTCATATGACCTCAGAAAAATATGAAACCAGAACCAAAATTCATCTAAAATCAAGCTCTACGCAATGAACCCATGTTTAAGTGCATTTGGCTCTTTTGAATTTTCATTGCTTCTTTGTGCTATTCTATAGACGTCGCTAACGCGACTATAATGCGATCGATGCAGACTCGGAGGAGAACCAGATGGACGAGGATCATGAGTACCGTGAGGAGTACGGAGATGACTACACTGAAGGTGCCACATCCCATCCAATCTCATAGCACCTATTACGCATGGCTAATATAGAACTGCTATTGCTTTACTTTATAGATGTAATCACACTGTGATAGGACCTGCATGGTAGTATGCTTTCTTGATGGCCTTTACCTTGACGCAACCTTACCCCTGCTCACCCTGCTATTAGGCTAGACACACGCTTGCTGCTATATTGCTTATTACTTCTACTATGCTTGTACTACGTTGATGCGTGGTGGAAACTGGTGATAACTGGACTATGGAGAGAGTGCTGCGTGTGTGACTTGGGTGCGTGGAGGGTAAGAGTTGAGTCGACCAAGTTGGAGTACATGATGAACCTAGGGCAAGTCTTGCCATGGGGTGCTACCTGGGCACCCCTGGAAATGGATACCTGTGGTGGGTAAGTGGTATACGAGATGGTCCTGGGTGTGAACCTATGATGGGAGGAGCTCGGGATAGAGGTGCTGTGGTGGCACGATAAATGGAAACCCTGATGAAGACATTCTGGCTTGGTCATCCCTAAGGACTTACTAGTACTCAGATTCACCGAGAAGCCTTACGTACCACTCGCCCTATATGGTGCGGGACGGCCAGACTACTTGGTAGGATATTGCCACTACTGCTAGGTTGATAGTGGACAATGTAAGGAGGTACGGGGCACGGAGGATTTCCCCCACACCCTTCCAAGATTTCATGGAGACCTTGTGGACCCGGCTCATGACTCACAGTTTCAGCCACCCCAGACTAGACATGGGGTGTACCAGGGCTGAATGGTAGAGTGGCATTATCCTAGGCTAGCAAGCGGCCGGAATCAGCCCAGTTGACGACGGTCAGCGAAGAAGGCAGATCTTGTGGTTATGTAAAACCTCTGCAGAGTGTATGGTTGATCGATCGATACATGTGCCGACTTGTCGGCTATGGACCTTTCCTAGGTTTCGCTTAAACTAGATAGTAAGATGAGTCCTTCTCTTCTTCCCCCATGAGAGAGTGTCCTATCGGTACTATCCTATTGCAAATTGATAAACAAAGGGTTAGAGTATTCAAATTGACAATATTCAAATTAACATTATGTAGCATTACAAAATTTGAACTACCTGTTATGCAATACGAACACAATATGAAAGCACCCGCTGCCCTTGTCTTCTATGTCTGCTAGCCTTGTGACCAGATTCTTTGCAAATAGAGTAAAGATTCCTGCCATGGGTCTCGTTGAAGTCTCCCCCTCCGTACATGTCTTCATCGTACCCTCTCATAGCGTCAATGTCCCCCTTGAGTCGCTTCTTCTTCCTCCTACCCTTCCCTACTGTCGGGTTCATAAACTCGGGGTCCCTCATGGACTGGCTTCCTAGCAAAAGCTTGGCCCAGCGGATGATGTTGCGAACAACGCACAAACTCCTAGGCTGGCCCAAAATACCTAAATGATAGGCCAGAAGGATGATCCAATCTCTAACCAAAAGGCCTCGCTAAGGAGGAACAATGCTCACTTCTGACTCTGGCCCGTCTCTCTAACTGGAAGGCCTGGCCAAGGAGGAACAACGCTCGCTTTTGACTCCGGCCCGCCCCTCTGACCGAAAGGCCCAGACAACACCACTTCAAATTCAGACCCACATCTCTGACCGGGGACGTACCAAACCCCTGCTTATAGCTCTTCTCCAACTAGGACCAACCTACCAGGGACGTTCGCTCAGTGAGGACTAGGAAACGAACGGAGCAAGTAAAGCAGGGCACTCAAGTCAACCATAATACCAAGGACCGTACCCTATACACTCATAGGATAGTATCGATAGGACATGTCAGAAGAGTGCCCTGCAACCTTCTAGGCATGTCATAATCCAAGCTGTGTTGTGGGTGCCGACATTTTTCCTATAGTGTTGTGGGCGCTCGCAAAACTCCCATACCGGACGAGCACGGTAAAACCCCTTGCATGTCACTAGGCATCAATAGTATGGCAGGCACCGACATCTGCCATACCAGAAGAAGACGACGCAACCTCCCACATGCATCTGACATTAACAGTGTTATGGGTACCTACAATCATCTTATACCCGATGGCGTGGGCAATAAGACTTAGCATATGTACTCTATCTCTCTCTCTCTCTTGTAAGGCCATCCGCTCTATCTATAAAAGGGGATGCGCTTTCTCCCAAAAGGGGATCAATCCACAACAACTCGAACAACACACACGATCCGAACGACCAAGAATCCCAATGAACAACAACCGTTCAAACACTTAGCACATAGCAGAGCCCCCATCACTCTTGGCCCTTCAGACCATTGTCTGACTGGACCTCTTATACCCCACATCTTTCTCCCTTCCATTTGTAACCCCACAACAAACTTCGAGCACCTAAGCTCAGGAATAAAGTCACCAACCGACTCAAACTGGACGTAAGGCATGTTGCCTAAACTAGTATAAACACTGTGTCATTGAGTGCTAGGCCACATCCGATCACAACGTACATCAAAACTACAAGTATTTACGTGTTGGTCATTTTCTGCACCGATAGTTGGCGCCGTCCATGGGGAAGACATTGTACGTTCACACTTTTGGTCATCAAATGGCCCACTTTTCTATCATCTTTGCCATGGCGGGCTTAAGCGATATCACTTGCTTCGGCTCGCTAGAGTTTCCTATACTCACACATGTTGGGATGTGGGTTCCACCCATCTTCGAGCCATCCCAAGCCTTCCTCTTTGGAAGCTTGAACTTCATCACCAACTGGCTCGGTGTACTACACCTCTGCGAGGAGACACTTGTTCCGGCGCCCATTAGAGGGGCACCCTCCATTGGCTCTGGGACACATGACTCTAATGATGAGGCACCTGCGCTTCATTCTGAGCAAATGCTCTGCTCAAACCCCACTATCAGTAATGTACGTACTGTTATTTACTCGCTCTTTACTATCTTTCCTCGATTCTCCGGAGGGACCCCGTTGCCCCTGCCGCGACTGCCATGTGATCGGTTCCCCTATGGCCCCATGTCCCCCGTAGACACGTATGCCTAGGGGCTTCGAAGGATGCTGGCGCCGTCCCCTCTCATGTCTGAATTCGTGGGGATGGTGAGCTATGCTCCCACCTATTTCCTTGACCTCATGGATGGCGATGTCGAGAGCGACGACTCCACCATCGGCGATGTGGCACCTAGCCATCGTTCATCCTAGGAGTGCACTATGGCGAACGCTCTGGGATAGCCGCTGGTGGTAGCGAAGTCCTGTAGACTCACACCCCTCTGAACCCTCATGCGAGGGCCCTCGCGCTCGCACAAAAGCACAACGAGGAGCTACGACAACTATGGCTGAACTAGCCGCCACCTACGTCGGTGCGCTTGGCGTACCACACTGCGCTTCGTGCGCATAACTCGGTTCGCAGCGCCCGGGGTCATGCCTGCTAGGTCCAACGCAACATCATGGATGGGGGGATGATCCCTCATAGTTCACTCGGGCTAGCTAGAACATCGTCGCTGTGGCTATGCTTCTACGTAGCCTTCCCGAGCTGAATGACCCCCAGGAATAGGCAATCCACCGGAACCTCCGGGGACTGGTGGAAATCACCGACGTTCAACAGGCAGAGAGCTCCGCATCGCAACACCGACTTGCAGCCTCTCTCCCCACTAGGGGAGTGGGGACGCACCAGACGAATCGCTACACCCACTCACCGCTATAGTCACTGAGCATGGCATAGGAGGCCGCATCTGTGCCCTGGCCTGACCTGGCGCTCGCTCCGCACCGACCGCATGTACGCGAGTGGCTTAGGCCGAACCAAGACACTCGCAGCGTCATCAGCAACCAGCGTTGGTCCTGGCATGATGATGACATCCATCGAGCGACAGTGAGGGCAGGTGACATAGACCCCGGTCGAACCATCGCGAGGAGTGGTGAAATGCACCCTAGGCTCGGTCGCCGGCCGAACGATTGGAGTCCCAGCCTAGATGGCCTTGGACCATAGGCCTTTGGCCAACGCATCCGGAGAGCATTGTTCCCACCGTGCTTCCGACCGCATACCAACATCACCAAGTATACTGGGGAGACAAACCCTGGTATATGGCTTGAAGACTTCTAGCTCGCCTGCTGAGCCAGTAGAGTGGATGATAACCACTTCATCATTCAGTACTTCCCTATCTATGTGGGGGAACATGTTTGAGCATGGCTCGAATTCCTCTCGCACGATAGCATCCACAACTAGATGGACCTCAAGAGGGTCTTTGTTGGGAACTTCTAGGGGACGTATACCCACCCTAGGAACTCCTGGGACCTCAAGAGCTGCCAGTAGGAGCCTAACGAGCCCCTACAGGATTACATCCACAGGTTCTCCAAAAGATGCAACTCCCTCCCTGATGTCATCGACATAGACGTCATCATCATATTCCTCTCTAGGACAACCTACGAGTCCATGATCCATAAGCTTGGCTGCCTAAAGCCCCATACCACCCGTGACCTGCTTGACGTCGCCACAAACCACGCCTCCTACAAGGAGGCGGTCAGAGCGGTCTTCAACGGAGGCCAGGACAAAGGCAAGGCCAAGCGCGAGGATCAAGACGAGGGCCCCTCCACATAGAGGGCCAAAAGAACAAGAAAGATCGTCACCGACCGGCCAACTCCGCGTTGGTCGCCGCACCTGATCACAAGGGCAAGCAGCCCCAGCAGGGCCTTCCGGACCACTTCAATGAGCTCATGGAGAGCCCGTGCACCAACCACGCCAATTCTATCAAACACCTCTATAAGGACTGCGAGCTCCTCAAGCTCTTTCTGCGATAGGTCGGCGGGCCGAAGGAAGGAAAAGGCAAGGCGATAGCAGCCAAGAAAGGGGGCATGGTGGGCAAGGATCTGGACGACTGAAGGTCCCTATATGGTGACCAAGGTGATCCAACTAGGTGCCTACCAACTGAAGGACGACAACGCCGATGTTCTCACCAACACTTAGAACATCGAATAGTTACATCATTTCTTCCCTTAAAAATTCAATCTTACCGTCTTTTCACTTAACATTTGCTCCTATAAATCACCCTGGCCCAAACACTTTCAGCCTAGGTCACTCGGGGGCTCCACAGGGGTGCGATGCCACCTCTCTTTTTACTATCATATGATAAATACACTTTTTCTGAATGAAAGGGTAGTCCGTTCCTTTAATTACCTTACGTAACTTTGCTTTAAATATTCCGACCGATCGCACCCTGCCTCTACCGACGGTTATGAGAAACTAAGCCTTGCAGGCCATGCTCGGGCTCTTAAGGTTGCAGCCTATGGTGCGAATGGGCAGGTGCGAAAAAGAGAAGAATAAAAAACAATGTTATGCTAAGGTAAATATAAGGAACGGTTGGGACAAGCTTCCCCGAACAAAGTAGTTCCATCACAAAAACAAAGTTACTATATTCATGAATACACAAAAGCACCTTACACAAGGGGCTCCCCCATGACATTATCTTTTACATCTGCTAAAGTATTTCTACTCTAAAAACTTCTACTATGGCTCCCCGGCGACATCGGCTACCGGCTCGACCGGTGAGGGTCGGGGCTACTCGTCCTCTGATTGAGCAACGCTCAGCTCGGTCGGAGGTGGGGTGACATTCGCTTCTGACCTAGGCTCCATGCCATCCACAGGCTAGGTGATGTCCTCCTAACATGTGCCTTCAGCCATGTTTGCATGGCGAGCATCCATCACCCACTACGTGGAGACTTACTCAGCCACCAACTTTGCGTGTGGTAGCAAGCTCTCCCCTTGCGAGTGGATGTCCTCCATGCTCCAGCCATCGGCATACCTGCTATAGATGGTGGTGAAGTCCTGGTCTGGGTGGTACATCGCCACCAAAGTCAACACCCTCGAAATCCCATAGAACAGCCCGTCGGTGATGAGGGCCTGAACCTCATCCGAAACCTCCTCTAGCCAGATGGTGGGCGCATTGATACTTGGCATCGACCTGAAGACCTCCGAGACGATGAGCTGGGAAACATTGCGTATCTGGTCAAGTTCCCCCTCGAGTGCACGTCGCTCTTCAAGGGACTTGGCCAGCACCTTCACATTCCGACCAATCATCGCCATGGCCGTCTCCAGGTCCCGCTCCAACAACTCCACCTTTCCACCTAGCTCTAGAAGAAGGGCGAAAAGCTTAGCAGCAAGCTAAAGGAAGAAACCAACACAACAAAAAACAAAAAAGGTACGTACCGAGGCGGGTGTTCTCGAGGATGGAGAGTCCCTCCTTCTACCAAGTCACCTACTCACATAGTCGGGCGTTCGCCTCCTCTGTCCCCATCACCCGGCCCCAAAGCGCGAGCACTTCCTAATTGGCCTCTCACCGGGCCTTCCGCTCTGACTCTAGGGCCTTCCGCTCCACCTCTAGGGTCTCCAGGGAACTTTGGAGTGCCACCTTGATGTCCGCTAGGGACTTCTACAGTGCTGCCTCGATCTCCACTAGGTGGGCCTTCGCCGCCTCAAGCCCCCGCTCAGTGGCGGTCGCCCGCTCCACCATGAGCAACTCCGCCGCTGAAAGGTCCTTGTGTGGTTTTGGTAATTGAGTGACAACCTAGGTGGACTAATTGTGTTTATGTGAGATACACAGGTGATTAGTCCATAGGTATATATGTGTGAGCAACATATGCCATGAAGGTGAAAATGGCTTGGAGATATTGCAAAGCTCACACATGTGATGATGAAGGAGCTCATTGCACATGAGACAAGACATTGAGTCATGTGATCAAGGTGGAGAAGATCAAGACAAGACTTGGCTTGATGGACCGGTTGCAAGCATGAAGGGCAAGTCAGAGGCTTTGGAGCGATGGACCACGTGGCGGTGAAGCTTGAGCAAGACTTAGCGCCGATGGACGAAGGCAACGGTGAAAAGCAAGTGAAGTCACGATCGATGAACCAATATGATCATGTGATGATATGAAGTGGATCATATCATTGTTGATTGTATTGGTGCATGTGTTGCATCGACATTGGAGGAGATGGAATGGAATGCTCAAGGCAAAGGTATAACCTAGGGCATTTCATTTCACCGGTCATAGGTGTGTAGAAAAGTTGATGACCGAGTTTAGGATAGATGGTCGTAGTATCAAGAGGGGCAAATTGTTTGCATATCGGTCATCTAGTGCCACGTAAGTGATCTAACTTTGCATCGTTGCTAGGATTGAGTGGCGTGGCAAGTTGAGTGGCTAATCCTTTGAAAAATGATTGTGAAAATGCAAACACACATACACTAGCGGTGTACACTTGGTAGTGCTGGCACATTTCCAAAGGAGATGAAGTTGGAGTTGATGTGGATCAACTCGGTGATGGAACAGAGGTGAGAAGGGTTCGTAACTCCACTGGCGGAGTGTCTGTCCATAGAGTGCGGACAGTCCAACGGTGCCACCGGTGCCCTAGATAGAAAAGATAGGGTCCCACAGAGTGGACTGGACTCTGGTCACGTAGTGACCAGACGCTGGGTTCCAACGTTCGATCAGTAGTGGCAGTCACCGGGCTGGCGTCGGAGATCGACCGGACGCAAGCGTTGGAAGTAACCGGACGCTGGCCGTATGCGTCCGATCATGGTGACGTGTGATGACGTAGGCAGAGTAGTGTTTCCGATCACGACCGACCGGACGCGTCCGGTCATGTCTGGTACCTTATTAGAAACAACCGGATGCTAGGGTTGCTGCGTCCGGTCGACAGATGACCGTTGAGATCGGGTGAACTATGTTTGAAGAAGGGGACACATGGCGTGCATCGCATGACTAGACGCTGAGGTCCAGCGTCTGGTCGATCAGACCAGAGCGTTCGGTCGTCCTGACTTTTGCCCAGTGAAGGGGTAACGGCTCTATTTGTTCGTGGGGTTATAAATAGAAGCCATGGTCGACCTTGGGCTAGAAGCTGAGCACACTAGAGCCTTGGTGGCTTGTGTAGTACTGCTTGGGAGCCCTCTATCTCACATATACTTGATAGTGATCATTCGATTGTGTGAGAGAGTGATTCTAGTGCAATTGCATCGAGTGGCACTAGGTGATCGAGTTGCAAGCCGGTGGTGCTTGTTACTCTTGGACGTTGCCACCTCCTAGATGGCTTGGTGGTGGTCTCCGTTGAAGCCCACAAGAAGCTTGTGCGGTGCTCCGGAGAAGAGCTTTGTGAGGGGCATTGCGCTCGCCCCGCGAGAGCCACGAAGAGCAACTCTAGTTGAGCGTGTCATTGAGCTACCCTCACTTTCGGGGTAGGTTCTTGCGGTGCCCGACGTGCAGGCTTGGTGGGTGATGCCAATTAGCCACCGAACCACCAAGTGAGCGGTCGACACAACGGGGACATAGCGTGTTGGCAAGCAAGTGAACCTCGGGAGAAAAATCATCGTGTCAACCTTGTTCTTCCTGTTGGTTTGCATCCTCACTACATAAGCTTGTAATTACTTTCATATACATTGTGCTTGAGTAGTTGCTCTTGTAACCAGTTAGCTTGTGTAGCGTACTAGGTATCTTGTTGCTTGTGTAGCATAGAAGTAGCTCCCTTGCGTGGCTAATTAGGTTTGTGTAACCTTGTTAGTCACTTTGCTTAGTTTATGTAGCTAAGTATTTGCGCTCTCTAATTTGGCATTGGTTGCCTTGTTATTGAGCATTGCTAGTGAGCTTAGTTGGCTTTGTGCTTTTGCTTACTAGCATGTGTAGGAGCTCTCTTGTTGCTTAAAGTACTAGTGGTATAGGTTTGTGTGACCTTGCTCCTAGAATTGGTTAGGTGAGCTCTAGCTAGCCCGACACCTTTGTTGCTTAATCAATATCTTTGGAAGGTGCTAGAGAACATAGATAGAGGGGTATAGTCTTGGCTAGACTGATAGTTATAATTCCACACTTGTTTCGGTTAGCCAACGCAATTAATTTTAGAAAGGACTATTCACCCCCCTCTAGTCCGCCATCTCGACCCTACAAGTGGTATCAGAGCTAGGTCTCTCATTTGTGGTCTTCACCGACCCGAGAGGATGATGACTTATGGGCTAGATGTTGATTGTCCATACATTTTTTATGGCACATACTTTATACGATGGAAAAATTGGATGATATGCAATTTTAAGTTTATTTGCCCTCAAATGTTGTGGATGGTAGATGTAGGCTTTTCTCATGTATTGGATGAAGATAATCTAACTCAAGCACAAGAGAAATGCCTAGATCTCGATATCCAAGCTACTAACATCATGTATAGATCTTTGCATGATTGTATATTTGGAGAGATCATTGACATGAAGACCGCCCATGAGATTTGGAGTTATCTCAATGAGAAATATGGGACAGTCTCTGATGATGATGATGAGTCCAAGATAGAGGCACATGAGTGTGTTGAGCATAACCACAATTTGGTGATTGTGGAAGATTGCTCCACCTCATGGTCAAGTGATGATGATGATGATGATCGATCTACCACAAGTTCACTTGACAAGGTTGATGATGATGCCACAAGTGTTGCAAGTGATGATGCTACCCCGTGCACACTTGATGGTGATGATGGTTCATGCTCAAGCCTTGATGAAGATGCTACTACAAGCTCTCCAACTACATCACCACATTGCTTCATGTCACAAGGTGACACCAAGGTAACAAATAATAATGTGGTTGATCATGTTGATTCATATGATGAGCTTGTTAGTAGACTTGCTAGCATAACCATGTCTTTAGAAAATGAGAAAGCTAAAACATTATAATTAGAAAATGAAAACTCATTTCTAAAGAACTCTTGTGAAGAACATAAGAAATTACTTGATGCTTATAAATCTTCACATGATGAGCTAAAATTGAATCATGAGACACTACTTGTATCTCATGATGAATTATTAGAACAACATGCTTCTCTCATTAAAATGTTTACAAAGAAACTTAAAAATAATGAGAGCTCGTCACATGGATCAAATGATAAATCACAAATTGTTGCTAACCCTTGTGATGTAGGCAAGAAGCATGTATCCACCTCTTGTGATGATTTATTAGATATGCCATGCTCTTCACATATAGATGCTTGTTCTACTTCTATATCTTGTGAGACTAACCTTTTGAAGGAGAACAATGAGCTCAAAAATGAAGTGAAGAATTTGAGCAATAAGTTAGAGAGGTGCTACAACTCAAAAGTCACCTTTGAGCATATGTTGAAGACTCAAAGAAACTATGGCGACAAGTGTGGCCTTGGTTTCAAGAAGAAGATGACAAAAGGCTCAAGAAAGAGAGAAAGAAAGATGAAGAAGCTACAACAAAGAAAGCTCTCTCATACCATGTGCTACCGGTGTCATGAAGTGGGACACTTTGCAAGTGGTTGCCCTAACATTGAGAAGCTCAAGAAGATAAAAGAAGATGAGAGGCTCAAGCATGTCAAGTGCTTCAAGTGCTACACTTGGGGTCATCTTATCTCAATGTGCCCAACCAAGCAATTGGTGAAGCAACAAGTGAAGCCTCAACCAAAGCCACAAGTTGAGCAAGAGAAGACACCCCAAGTTCAAATCAAGATCAACCATGAAGATGGTGGTGATTTGATGATAAAGAAGAAGAAAACAAGAAGGGGTGGAAAGGCAAGGCATCCAATGCAAACTCAAGATGCCAAGATGATGAGTAAGAATGAAGATGATAAGAAAGATTATGCTCACATCAAGTGCTTCAAGTGTGGAAATATGGGACACTTTGCCTCTAAGTGTCCTACCAAGCTTGAGAAGAAGGCTCAAGTAATCCATGAGAGGCAAGGCAATGAGAAGCACCACATGAGCAAAGAAGAGAAGGCTCAAGCAAAGAGAAAGTGCTACTCATGCCGAAAAAGGGGACACATGGCTCATTTATGTCCCCTAGGTGATATTTCTAAGCCTATTTCAATTGTTGATAATAATGTGCTTAGAAATGATGGTAATGGTACCTCTATGGTTGCTATTGCAAAACATCCCGCTACTCATACTAAGACGTTGCCTAAGTATGTTGCTCCTAACTTGAGAGGACCCAAACTTATTTGGGTACCATCAAGAAGTAGATGATCAATTGTAGGTACCATCGGCATTGGAGACTTGATTCAATTGATTTCATATTGATCATCATATGTTGAGTCAAGATATGAAGCCTAGTGTACATCGAAACCCAATGCCAAGTGAAAATTGAGTGAAGTCCAAAGTGCTATCAACATACAAGTGCTATAATTCAAGTTGTTGGTAATTCATTGGATATATTTGATGACTTGCAAATAATTGAGTTGAAGCTTGCTAGTTGGATGATCATGAGCTAACCAAGGTATATCTTTTGTTGATCATTTTATTTGGGTGCATATGAGTTGATTGAATTGGATAAATATGCAATGTTGCTTGCTATGAGATGTTTGAATGGATAAATTGATTAGTAGTCAAGTTTGGTTTGACTTGTGTTGGATAAATTCATGAGATGACTTTTAGTAAGTGGTTTGAATGGATTTATGTCTTGTGAAAGTATTCAAACGAGTTAGTTTTAAGTTTGATTCATATTTGATGAAGTATAGCTCAAGTGATTGAAATATGTCCTATATTAAAAATCTGAGTGAGCTGTGATCTTAGCCTTGTTTGAGTAATCAACACTTATTGGATTGGCATAAAAATTGGTGTACATACTCTAGACTTATGTTATAAGATGTTGTACAATTTTCATGAGAATTGGATAAGAAATGCTTTGGTTTTGGAGTGGATCTTGTCAGCTATAGTGCAGCAGTTTTCAGCATGTAGCAGTGGTGGAATAATTGATATCTGGTAGCAATCTAGAAGTCAAATGAAGCTCAATTTTTTACAGCTGTTAGATAACTTAGTAATGCACACCTCCACCAAATTCGTGGTATTTGGATTTGTACTTTGGGAAATATGCTTATTTCTTTAAAGAGTACAAAATCTATCAGAAAAGTGACAAATGTTGGATTAATCTAGAGTCACTTTGATTGAAAGGTCCTCAAATTGGAAACATGTTTATAAGTAATTGAGGCATATAAGTTTGGTTTTGAGATGATCTAAAAGCATGACAAGCAAAGAGTACAAGGCTATTTGATTGTGGAGTGTACTTTGCATATATTTGGTACTCAAATTGGAAGATCAAAATCAAACTAAAGATGAAGTTGAAGTTTAAGTTCT
This sequence comes from Miscanthus floridulus, assembly GCF_019320115.1. Taxonomy (NCBI): domain Eukaryota; kingdom Viridiplantae; phylum Streptophyta; class Magnoliopsida; order Poales; family Poaceae; genus Miscanthus; species Miscanthus floridulus. Next base: position 88,547,444 of record NC_089592.1, on the reverse strand, counting down.
AGTGACTATTGAAAATCATTTGGTAGAAAGAAAAGGACTGAAAGAAGGAATTAAGGTTACTTACCAAGTTAAGTCCATCACTTGGATCAATTAAATCAAGTCATTTCAAGTGAGTATCAAGAATAATTCTTGGAGAGAGGTCACTTCTCCCTAATGTAGGGGCTTGCCGCCAATGTGTAGGTGGACCAAGTGTGGTACTTAGAAGGCTAACATGGAAGTGGTGATCCGAGGAACATTTGAGATGCTTAGTTGAAGCAATCAAAAGGGTTAATCAAAAAAAGCAAGCAACACCCAAAAGAGAGCTAATCATGATATTTCAAGTGGTATTCTCACGTTGATGCTCTCATGCAAGCATTGATCAAAAGATGAAGCAAGCCAACCACAATAAGAAAGTGCACTTGATCATAAGTGGTATTCATTTCATATGGGTGAAGAATGAAATTCAACATGGTATCTATTAGTCTTCACCAAGCTTATAATTGGACTTCACATTGCTATTGGAGTAATGAATTGGAATCTATGTGACTATCCTCTACTTCAACATAGCAACGGTATCATTATAATGTGCATGATCATTTCATCCCTTACTAGTATGCGGTTAGTACATATAGTACATGCTTCATAGGATCATGCATGACAAATGAAATGCTTAAATTCATAGCCTACCACTATTGTTTGAATGATTACTTGATCTAGTGGTTAGTACATGAATTTGTTCATGAATTAGTGAACCCAAGTACTTGACTTAATTTGGATTGCTAACAAGTGATAAGTATAACATTGGCAAGATAACCCTTACAAGAGGTGTGAAGAAGCTTGTCATTGGTTCAAACTGGACTTGAAAGCTTAGGCAAATCAATTTAGTTCAAGTCAATCATAGAAGCTCATGATAGTGATAAGAGTACAAGCACAAGACAACAATGCAAATGGATATCTAGTTTGTTTGTTTCAAATGGTATCTAGACTCAAGTATTTTATCAAGAATCTACAAATGATGTCTAGATCAACTCACAAGTGATATCCTATAAGTGGTACTCATGAAGATAGCAAATGTTGAAGAAATGGTTTTATTGATAAATCCAACAAGTGGTTCCATACTAGAAGATTCTTTTAAGTGATATCATATCTACACATGGTATCAATCATGCAAGAAAATGGTTCCACAAGTGATCCTCAATTTTAAGTGATCATCAAATGAAGAATGCATTCCTCACCTATAAGAGCTCAAGTGTATCAAATGGATGACCCATGCTATCACATAGGGGGAGGTGTCACACAAATTGGTATCAAGATCAAAGATCCTATGTGTGGTATCTCAAGAAGCCTTACACAAGATACAAGTGGTATGAGTTACAAGTGGTATCTACAAGTGGTGTCATTCCAACAATTAAGTGATGTCCATAAAAATGCAAGATTCAAGCCTCTACCATCTACCTCAAACGTATACCTTTGTATCAATGAGAAGCTCACCTTTTATGAAAATTAATGACAAAGGGAGAGAGATTATACAAAGATATGAAAGCTTTGAGATTGAGATTATACAAGCGGGAGAGATAAGAAATAAAAGCTCAAAGAAGTAGAGGTTGGACATGGATATAGACAAAGAGGGAGCAACATTGAAGAAAAGAGATGGATCAAAATTTCTTGGACAAGAGAAGCACACAAGTAGGGGGAGCAAGCTCATGAACTTTGATTGATTGCATTTGATATGTGCATATTCATGTGCTTGCTTGCATTGCATAAGCTTTCAAATTCAATATGCATGCTTGTGTGGTGTATGCTAGTTGTAGAACTTGAATAATGATTTGATAACTAGCATGCATAGGATGATAGCTAGACACTTGGTATGCTTTTCAAGTAATGCTAGTACCTTGCTTTTAATGTTGATCTCACAAGATATCTAGTGTTTTTATTTCCAAGTGATATCTAGCTAACCATGGTGCTAAGGATGAACTTAAAGGTGCAACTCCGATTGGTACACGCTTCAAAGGTTCATTCTATACACCTTAGCATCATTTTATAGTAATTACTCTCCCACAATTTTAATCTATACATATGTGCAAACTTCAAATCAAACACTCTAGTACATATGTAGGGGGGGCTAATACTACCATCTTGGGTTTGTGGTACTTGTCCAAAATCATTTTCACATGGTAAAATTGCTTGGGCAAGCAACATGAATCCAAAAGAGCTTAATTTCCATATCTTTGTAGAGCTATCATCAATTACCAAAAAGGGGGAGATTGAAAGGTCCTTGTGTGGTTTTGGTAATTGAGTGACAACCTAGGTGGATTAATTATGTTTATGTGAGATACACAGGTGATTAGTCCATAGGTATATATGTGTGAGCAACATATGCCATGAAGGTGAAAATGGCTTGGAGATGTTGCAAAGCTCACACATGTGATGATGAAGGAGCTCATTGCACATGAGACAAGACATTGAGTCATGTGATCAAGGTGGAGAAGATCAAGACAAGACTTGGCTTGATGGACTGGTTGCAAGCGTGAAGGGCAAGTCGGAGGCTTTGGAGCGATGGACCATGTGGCGGTGAAGCTTGAGCAAGACTTGGCGCCGATGGACGAAGGCAATGGTGAAAAGCAAGTGAAGCCACGATCGATGAACCAATATGATCATGTGATGATATGAAGTGGATCATATCATTGTTGATTGTGTTGGTACATGTGTTGCATCGACATTGGAGGAGATGGAATGGAATGCGCAAGGCAAAGGTATAACCTAGGGTATTTCATTTCATCGGTCATAGGTGTGTAGAAAAGTTGATGATCGGGTTTAAGATATATGGCCGTACTATCAAGAGGGGCAAACTTGTTTGCATATCGGTCATCTAGTGCCACGTGAGTGATCTAACTTTGCATCGTTGCTAGGATTGAGTGGCGTGGCAAGTTGAGTGGCTAATCCTTTGAAAAATGATTGTGAAAATGCTAACACACATACACATAGCGGTGTACACTTGGTGGTGTTGGCACGTTTCCAAAGGAGATGAAGTTGGAGTTGATGTGGATCAACTCAGCGATGGAACAGAGGTGAGAAGGGTTCGTAACTCCACCGGTGGAGTGTCTGCCCATAGAGTGCGGACAGTCCGACAGTGCCACCGGTGCCCTAGACAGAAAAGATAGGGTCCCATAGAGTGGACCGGACTCTGGTCACGTAGTGATCGGACGCTAGGTTCCAGCGTGCGGTCAGTAGTGGCAGTCAGCTGGTTGGCGTCGGTCATCGATCGGACGCTAGCGCTAGAAGTGACCGGATGCTGGCCATATGCGTCCAGTCATGGTGACGTGTGATGATGTAGGCAGAGCAATGTTTCCGATCATGACCGATCAGACGCGTCCGGTCATGTCTGGTACCTTACTGGAAACAACTGGACGCTGGGGTTGCTGTGTCCGGTCAGTTCAAGCTGTTGCGTCCGGTCGATAGATGACCATTGAGATCAGGCGAACTGTGTTTGAAGAAGGGGACACGTGGCGTGCATCGCATGACCGAACGCTGAGGTCCAGCGTCCGGTCGATCAGACCGAAGCGTTCGGTCATCCTGACTTTTGCCCAGTGAAGGGGTAACGGCTCTATTTGTTCGTGGGGTTATAAATAGAAGCCATGGTTGGCCTTGGGCCAGAAGCTGAGCACACTAGAGCCTTGGTGGCTTGTGTAGTACTGCTTGGGAGCCCTCCATCTCACATATACTTGATAGTGATCATTCGATTATGTGAGAGAGCGATTCTAGTGCGATTGCATCATGAGGTTGCATCGAGTGGCGCTAGGTGATCAAGTTGTAAGCCGGTGGTGCTTGTTACTCTTGGAGGTTGCCACCTCCTAGACGGCTTGGTGGTGGTCTCCATTAAAGCCCACAAGAAGCTTGTGCGGTGCTCCGGAGAAGAGCTTTGTGAGGGGCATTGTGCTCGCCCCACGGGAGCCACAAAGAGCAACTCTAGTTGAGCGTGTCATTGAGCTACCCTCACTTTCGGGGTAGGTTCTTGCGGTGCCCGACATGCAGGCTTAGCGGGTGATGCCAATTAGCCGCCAAACCACCAAGTGAGAGGTCGACACAATGGGGACATAGCGTGTTGGCAAGCACATGAACCTCGGAAGAAAAATCATCGTGTCAACCTTGTTCTTCCCGTTGGTTTGCATCCTCATTACATAAGCTTGTAATTACTTTCATATACATTGTGCTTGAGTAGTTGCTCTTGTAACTAGTTGCTTGTGTAGCTTACTAGGTACCTTCTTGCTTGTGTAGCATAGAAGTAGCTCCCTTGCGTGGCTAATTAGGTTTGTGTAATCTTGTTAGTCACTTTGCTTAGTTTGTGTAGCTAAGTATTTGCACTCTCTAATTTGGCATTGATTGCCTTGTTATTGAGCATTGCTAGTGAGCTTAGTTGGCTTTGTGCTTTTGCTTACTAGCATGTGTAGGAGCTCCCTTGTTGCTTAAAGTACTAGTGGCATAGGTTTGTGTGACCTTGCTCCTAGAATTGGTTAGGTGAGCTCTAGCTAGCCTGACACCTTTGTTGCTTAATCAATATCTTTGGAAGGTGCTAGAGAACATAGATAGAGGGGTGTAGTATTGGGTCCTTGCGGTAGGGCCACACCAGGTCGGTGGCTCCTAGCCTAGTGGATGGCCCAGCTGATGATCCAACCACCGCCAGCTCCTGCGATGGTGCCGGTGGCTCCACCTCATCGCCTGCTTCGCCATCAGAAGGGATCTCCACCACCTCGATTTCATAGGCCCCCGGTAGGTGTTCTAGCTCCGGCCCGGCCGCATCTCCCCTCGGCACCTCTAGCTCTGACCGGGAGGGTGAGCCGCGCGACCCTCCACTCAGCAAGGTAGGGATCCCAGTCTCCCTCTCCTCTTCCGCCATAGCCGATAGAGGAGGGGCCACAATGGTTACCTCCGACGCGGCCTCCGCCGTCACCACCAGGATCTCCGCCAACACTATCGTTGTCGCTGCCGCCGTACTAGCGATCGACCCGAGGGGCGCCACCCCCAGAAGGGAAGGACCCACCGCCACCACCCTACTCTTCCCGTTGCTCGCCATGGTGCGCTACAAGCTAGGCCTCTAATCCTCCCACATGAGAGTTCGGGCGATGCTTAGCCCCATTAGGATTCGGCCGCTGTCGAAAAAGTACAGCTTAGTCACACTCCAAAAAACTCAACAGCGAGATCGAAAAGAAACAAAGAAGGCATATCGGGACATAAGCGGCAGGGCTCTGAAGGCCTGATCCGACATCAACGGGCCCACCGGGCGAGGACCGCTCCTAGGCCATGACCCACACCCCCTCACTTCAACCGGGGGGAGTTGACCCAGCTCCTGCTCAGCCCACGAATCACCAAACCTTTGGCTCAGGGCACGTCGATCGGAGCAGCTGGCGGGGCATCATCCCATTGTGGGTCACATGCTGGCACCGGCCCTGATGACATGTGGGTGCGAACCTACTCCTCTGACTGCCTGGCTTGCTCTGCCATGCTCGAAGTAGGTGGGGACAAGGCCAGTGATGCCTTAGAAGGGCGCAGTGACCACGTCCACTTCGCCTCCCGTTCACCGATGGCGTCCGCGCTCGTAGCACACATCTCGGTGTGGGAACATCATCGTGCCTCTCTACCTCCTACTCACTACCAGTGGACGTGGCCATAGGATCACGATGCTCTGCCGAGGTCGCAATGACCTCTTGGCATTCCTCCTCCTTAGAGAAAATCATGTCATCACCCACCTCTGTGGAGTCCTCCGACGTGAGCTCTGACTCGACATCGCTCCTATTTTCCCTAGCCCGCACACACCGAGCGATCTCCATCTCCTTCTCATGATTCCACCGAGCCTCCTTGACTTTCTTCTTCTTCCTCTCAAGCACCGCCTCCTTTAGAGCAGCTTACCGAGCCACGCCCTCCGGCCCCTTCGAAAGGTGCGGCCGGGACTTGTAAACTCTAAGTCCCTACAGAATGGATGACTCAAAGTTAGGACACGGGAGAGCAAAAGGGGAAAGAACACGGAGTAAAGAGAGGGGAGCATACCAGTTTGGACACCATCATGGCATTGAGGGGTTCGGGCTTTCCATCGAGGTCTCTTTAGGCCTTAGCTGCAACACCCGGTCAAGGCGACTCCAGACCTTGTCGTTCGGTAGCTCCTCCGGCGATGAACGGTCAGGGTCTATCAGGTCGCGTCCTCTCTGCCAGCGGAGTGACCCGACAATGAAAGAGGGTGTGGAACACCCGCACCCCATCAAGGTCGTGCCGCATGAGCTTCTAGAGCTCCACCTCTATAATCTCCACCTTCTTCTTCTGCTGGCTGGCGAGGCCCCACAACTAGGTCCCCTACCTCTCCTGCCTCCTACTGGTGAAGGGCGGGAACAGCGCCTCTACTGGGTTCCTGATGTAGAACCATTCCCCGTGCCACCCCCGATTGGAATCGCAGGGGGTGTACACGGGGTATGAGCCCAACGCGCTCAGTTTCTTTTGTAGCATGAAGCCCCCCAGCGCAATCATGAGTAGCTTCCCCTCCGACAAAGCTCATCTAGAGAACATCCACCAGAAGAAGTCCACGTGCGGCTCCATCTCGAGGAAGGCCTCACACATGGTGACAAAGCCAGCGATATGTAGCACCCCAATCGGATTAAGGTGCTGCAGCTCCATGCCCCACTCATTGAGGAGCCTACGCAGGAACCAGTGCGCGGGGTATCCTAACCTGCGCTCAAGGAAGGCGAGGAAGGTAATAATCTCACCAGCTAGAGGTTGCGGGAAATCCTCCCCTATAGGAGCCCACCAATGCACCACCTCCTTCAACAACAGAAACCCCTTCTCGGCGAAGGCAGCCAGCACCGACTCCCTCAAGACGGATGACCTCCAACTCGACATTGCGCTCTGGGTTCACGAATGGATCTGTGAGTTTTCTTCACTCCCTCGCTCTCCCATTTTCTCTCCTAGGAACCACCACGGCAATCAAACGCTCTTGGCGAGAAGGAAGAAGGAGAAGAAGCGGTAGATGAGGAATAGGCAAAGGAATAGAATGGAAGCCCTCTCCCTTCCCCTACTTAAAGAAAGAGACACAGCAGTTGGGAAAGGCATGGCAATTGGGGAAAGCTGAAACGACAGGGGTGAAAACCCTCTCTCTTCCCCCATTCAATGCAGATGGGATAGGTTGGGACGCGCCCTGACCGATGGGACACACCATGCCTGATGGAATGGTGCCTGGTTAGATGGGACATGGCCTAGGTATGGCCCACCACTACCGCACACCGGGTGCAAAAAACAAGGCGCCACTGCGCCTAGGCGGCTCTTCGCCTTCCTAGGCGGGACTTGAAAAGGCCCAACGATGGGATCTCCGCCAGGAGAGACCAATAGGCTTTTTGAGTCAATCGAATGGCTTAGGCAAACACCGAGAGACAGGTAAGGAGCAAAGGGATGCCCCCATGTGGGCCAGCCAACTCCATCATGAATGACGAGCATGGATCCTGGTCGGACATACCCGATAGGAGCTCCTCAAACCCCGTCACTCGAGTCATCAAGGTAACATTACCAACCCCAACTATTTCTTTATATGAACATATATTCATCCATGCACGCATTTATTCATTCCATACATCCAAAAGCATTGCATATGCAGTTAAATGCATCACAACGCTCCGTGTTGCGTCATGAAGCGGCAATTGCCTCATTCAACATGAGCAATGACTGACTGGGGTTCAAAGGCCAGCCCACGAAGGGCTCGAGGCCGCCTCGCGTCAAACAGAGCTTGGGGAGAAAACACAGATGAGCCCCGAGCGGCCCTTGCCTAGTCTGCCTTGAAGCAGATAGGGTCATCTCAACCTTCTTGTTTGATCCTAACCTCAACCAAACCCACAGAATCTCCATCGAGGAGAGGCCAGCGGGCCACCTGAGTTGGTCTCTAGAATGACCCAGGCATCTGTCAGATTGTAGGTTAAGGAATAGTGGAATGCCACATGAGGGCTATGCTGACCCCGTCACGAACGACGGACCCAGATTTCACTCAAACATGCCCGTTAGCGAGCTCACTGAGCGCGTCACTCGAGCCATCAAGGCAAGCGACGTTAGCTCAGCTCCTCTGGTTGCGAGAAACCACGAATAGGGTAACGCACAGAACTCTACCAACCCCAACCAAAGCCCAACGGGGCTCAGGGGCTCAAGACACCCAAATGCCTCGGCTACGCCTAGGTCTGCGACTCTGACTCACTCAATCCCACGGTGCGCCCGACGCCTAGATCCATGACTCCAACTCGCCCGATCCCTTGGTGCGCCCGACCCCTGGGTCCGTGACTCCAACTTGCTCGATCCCCTGGCGCACCCAATGCCTGGATCCATGAGTCCATCTTGTCTGATCCCTTGGCACGTCTGACGCCTTGGTTAGCGACTTTGACTCGCCTAATCCTCGGATCCACGACTCTGATTCGCCTGATGCCCCGGTAGACAAAATTCTGTCTCGCCCAGTCCCTCGGCCACGACCAAACGCCTGGGACCACGCTCCTAGAAATGATGGGCCAAAAACTAGAAAACGGAGGCTACACCCACCAAAGAGCACACACTCACGCCCGCTGACAAAACCCCCCAAGCGATTCTGCCTTAATCGCCAGGGGGCTTAGGGCTACACCCGTGGGTGCGCTCGCGTGCACCCGCTTATGAAACAAAACTTCTCCCGCTGGCAACACGAACCCCCCCAAATGATTCTACCCAAATCACTCAGGGGCTCGGATGCTACACCCGTGGGTGCGCCCACGCGCACCCGCCGTTAAAGCAAAAATCCCCCAGACAATTCTACCTGAATCATCTGGGGGCTCAGGGCTCCTATCGTGTTCATAAACCCGGGGTCTCTCATGGACCGGCTTCTTAGCAAAAGCTCAGCCCAGCGGACGATGTTGCAAACGACGTGCAAACTCCTGGGCTAGCCCAAAATACCTAAATGATAGGCTAGAAGGGTGATCCAATCTCCGACTGGAAGGCCTCGCGAAGGAGGAACAACGCTCGCTTCTGACTCCGGCCCACCTCTTTGACCAAAAGGCCTAGCCAAGCAGGAACAGTGCTCGCTTCTGACTCGGGCCTGCCCCTTCGACTGGAAGGCCTGGCCAAACACCGCTTTTGAATTCCGACCTACGTCTCCGACCGAGGACGCACCGAACCCCTGCTTACAACTCTTCTCCGACTGGCGTAGTCGGAGCCAACTAGGACTAATCGACCAGGGACGCCCACTCAGTGAGGACTAGGAAACGAACGGAGCAAGTAAGGCAGGGCACTCAAGTCACCCGCAATACCATAGACTGTACCCTATACACCCACAGGACAGTACCGACAGGACATGTCAGAAGAGTGCCCTGCAACCTTCTAGACATGTTAGAACCTAAGCAGTGTTGTGGGCGTCGACATTTGCCTTATAGTGTTGTGGGCGCCCGCAAAACTCCCATATCGGACGAGCATGAAAAAACCCCTTGCATGCCTCTGGGCATCAACAATATGGCAGGCACCGACGTCTGCCATACCAGAAGAAGACGACCACCCATATGCATCTGACATTAATAGTGTTATGGGCGCCTACAATCATCTTGTACCCGACGGCGTGGGAAACAAGACTTAGCATACGTACTCTCTCTATCTCTTGTAAGGCCATCCCCTTCATCTATAAAAGGGTATGCGCTTTCTCCCAAAAGGGGGATCAGTCCACAACAACTCGAACAATACACATGACCCGAACGACCAAGGATCCCGACGAACAACAAACGTTAGAACACTTAGCACACAACGGAGCTCCTGTCACTCTTGGCCCTTTAGACTAGAGTCTGACCGGACCTCTTGTATCCCCCATATTTCTCCCACCCGTTTGTAACCCCACAGCAAACTTCGAGCACCTAGGCTCAGGAATAAAGTCACCAACCAACTCAAACTGGACGTAGGGCATGTTGCCTAAACCAGTATAAACCTCATGTCATTGAGTGCTAGGCCACATCCGATCACAACGTACGGGAAAACTACAAGTATTTACATGTTGGTCATTTTCTGCACCGACACCTACCTTCGTTAGATCCGGATGCGGCACATAGTCATAACCTTTATAAGGTGGCCACGATGTCGAGTCAAGGTATGGCTCGAAGCTCATATCCCAAATACTAATGGTGTTCAAATGGAGATACAAGGGTGACATATATGGCAGATCCTCATAGTTGTACCCACGAACCCTGCAGGCCATGATCATATGAGAGCAAGGGGCATGCATGATCTGAGGGATGTGGCAACTGCACTCTACCTTTTCAAGATCAACTCGGTAGTTTCGTCCACCATAACGTTCGTCGCCCAGCTTGTGCCACCCTTGCCCCATACACTAAAGATATGGCGGCGGGGTCCATATGGCTTGAAAGTGTGCTGCTTGGCCAATTCCTCGGCCTCCTTCAAATATTCAGCTCTTGCCTTTCCAAAATGCCCTTGCTTAGCTATATTCCTCTGCACAAGTTCCCACCTCTTAACAAAATATTCGTTGCACTTATGAAAGGAGAACTCAACAATTCCAAACACAGGCAATGATTGAACTCCGGTGAATACACGGTAGAAGGACTCCGAGGAGTTAGTGGTCATGATGCCATACCTGAAACCCCCTTGTCATATGCTAACTCCCACTGAGCCTTCTGTTCCATCTGCACCTCTAACCAGGCCTTTTTTGCTTCATTTACCATCTTGTCTAGTTATCTCTTTGTCTCCTTGAACTGGTGCTCTGTACATACACAACATAGAGCCTTTACCTTATCACATACCTTCTGCTTCCTCTGTCGCTGCTAGAAATTAGCAGCAAAGTGTCTCATGCACCATCTATGCACTAGAGGCGGAAACCCATCTATAAGCTCAGCTGTAGCATTAAGAAGCCCTGGGTGATGGTCCAAGATCAAACATATAGTGCGAGATGGGTCAAGTACTTGTACACGTAGAAGCCACATGAACCATGACCACAATTCATTGTTCTCTTCCTCTACCAAATCAAAAGCCATAGGTACTATCTGGTCCTTAGGATCAACAACAACAACCATCATCAAGGTGCCACTATACTTTCTTGTCAGGAAAGTGCCATCAACAAGTACGACTGGCCGATAAAACTGGAATGCATGTTCCGTTTGCGAGAACGACCAGAACACACGATAGAGGACACGCCTCAATGGGTCCCAAAAACACATCCCTCCGGTGTCCACAAACCATTTCAAGCCAGGGTTGTAGTAATGCATTGCACATAAGATGCGGGGCAACCTATTGTACGCTTCCTCCCAACTACCCCATCAAATCGCTAGGGCAATTTGCTTAGCACGCCAAGCCTTTTCGTACTTCACATCATACTTAACGAATCTAGATATGGACTGTTATAAAGAAGACACTGAAATGTTATTATTGTCATCAAAGAGCCCCAATATACGACGAGCAAGGTAATGTGCAGTGAGTTGTTGATGATTTTCTTTCCCCCTATTTGTTAGGCAAGTGTGGGGTTCGATAACTTTACTTATCCTTCACTTGCCATCACTCTGTCTCTTTCATGCATTTAACCTCCACATACAACCATTTTTGCATATCACGTGGTACCTCAACTCCTAGTCCGAATTAGTGACGGTGTACGACCTATGGTGATACACAGAATAGTCCTAAAGGAAGAGCTTTATCTCTGATATTGTATTGAATATTATCCCCTTCCTAAGGGTTTCTTTCTCATGGTCATACAATGATTTCCTATACATCTGGAGCCCGGTGTCACAAACTATCATATCTATCATGCTGACATCCCTATAGTTCAGAACGCCCCTGAAAGGTACGTTCATCGACCTTAGTTGCTCAAGCTCAGTCATTGTTTAAGGTGGTGGTGGAATATACTGCTGTGCTTCGCTAATTCTAGCCCATGAATCATAGGAGGTATCATTTGCTGCCAAATCTGTGACTAGTCTACCCTAAGCCTGGATACCATGCAAAACCTCAGTTGGTACCTATAGTGGCATAGTATGAACCAGTACTGGCATGACATCAACCGGTGTTGGTATAGCATCTGTACCTCCTTGGTCATCATCAGAATCGTTTGAATCATTGCAACTACATCACCGATCATGTCCTCCTCCTCCTGCTCCTCCTCTTCCCGTTTGAACTCATTCACATCGAAGTCATTGCTTATACAGCCTACTACAGTTGAATGAAACTGCTCCTATGTCAACTGACCATCCAAATCCATGTTACCCTAAGTTGCTTCCCCTTTGACCCCTAATTCTTATTCATTGCCTCCAACACCGTCAATGGACGGGCCGTCCTAGACATCTTGCATCATGTACCAATTCTCCACCACCACCTCAGTCATGGGCACATTGGAACCTTAGAGCACCCTAGTATAGCGAGACCTATGAGCAGGGTCATGCAAGGGCATGAGGATATAGTGTGCCCTAGTCTTTCCAGTATCAAATCCCCTTCAGTGTGAAATCACCGTCAAACTTTATATTCAAACGGATACAAAGGTCGTTGAAGCTAGGAGATTCATCAAACCATTCTAATTCTTCTTTCATGTCCTCAAATATACCATCTTCTCTCCTAACACTTCCTCCGTAAAAAACTCTAACACACCAATCCATCTGTAAAAGCATTTCAAGAAACTTTATCAAGTTATCGAAATCGTCGTACGTAATGTCCATAGTAATATTAATACATATTCTAACTAATCTAATATTAACATCTATACAAGGCTAACTACAACAACTAACTAGACTCACTAATTGTACTAATTAAACTACCTAACTTTACTATCTATACTAACTTACTATATTAGCTATACTAACTAAACTAACTAACTTTATCAACTATACTAACTATACTTTACTAATTATAATAATTTTATTTATTTTACTAACTTACTATACTAACAATGTCGATTCAATCAACAAATACACTAGGGGAGTACCTCGCGGCAGCGGCGCTCATCCTCGCGGTGGTGGCGCGCTAGACCGGGCCAGGAGGCGCGAGCGCTGGCCTTGGCGGGGGCGGCGGACAACCGCCGTGCGTGGCCGGAGGGGTGGCGCACCGATGGGCGGGCGCGATGAACGCAGCGGGCGGTCGGCGGCCGCAGCGAACACAGCGGGTGGCCGGCGGTCGTGGCGTGCCGACGTTCGTGGCGCGGCGGCCGGCGTGCTTGGCGGCGGGTAGGCCCTGCCAGCGGTAGGCGCGGCGGGCGAGGACGGGCGCGGCGGCCAGGCGTGGGCGGGCACGGGCAATCGGGCGTGCTTGGCCAGGCGGGACTGGGCTACGACCCTTTTATTCGGCTCTGTCGCGCCACCGATCAGGGCGCGTCACTGCCGCGCCAAGATCAGCATTTCCGGTTGTCGCCACGTCACCGGTCAGCATTTCCGGTCAGCATTTTCGCCCTGCCACGTCACCGGTCAGCATTTCCGGTTGTCGCCACGTCATCCACCCGCCGCGCCACCATGCATGGCGCGGCACAGGCTTTTCGCCGCGCCGTGGCAATAGGCGCAGTCAAAAGTGTTAGTTTTAAGGAAAAAAAACAGTGTTAGATTTAAAATTAGTTTACAAAAAGTGTTAAAATTAAAAAATATCCTGGCTGACAACCCACTGATATCAATCCCCTACATTGACAGCGCCTGATCTGACGACCAGCAAATCGAGTGTCATGACTATTGGATCTAAATCAAATGATGAAAAAAATATACAAATAATACAAAATATTAAACAAAAAATTAGCCATATTATTTCTATGAAAGCCAAATTAAAAAATTCAAAGGGAAACCAAATAAAACATACAGAGGATAAAAAAAACAAAAAAATGATCAGATAACTGCCATATTATTTCTATGAAAGCCAAATTAAAATATTTCAAAGGGAAACCAAATAAAATATACAGAAAATAAAAAACAAAAAAATAATCAGATAACTGTTCGAATAATTCTGACTACTCTTATTTATCTTACACTCAAACAAAAATAGTAAAATATGGTCCAATAAATACAATATAGTCCTACTACCAAATAAATGAATCACGGGTCAGCAGGCCATCACCGGGACTTGCTACAAATGCAACACTAGTTAGGGCGCGTTTGGTAGCCTGTACGAGGGCTGGGCCAGGCCGCTCGGATGCATGCGCTCGCGTTTGGTTGGCTGGACGGATCATTGGGCCAAGCTCACACGCTACTCAAAGCATGAAAGATGCTGCATCCAGAGAAACGCCAGGATTGGTCGCATCCGGTGAGCCAGGCTCGCGCTGTGCAAGATTAGCATAGCTAATGACGTTATTAGCACATAATTAGTGAAATATTAAGTGATTTCAAATCAAATTAAGATTGGATTAGGTAAATTAAAATTTATTATGGCATAATACCATAAGTAATTAACATTTTAGTATTTATTTTGACATATTTATGTTACATGTTTTGTACTCATGCGGCAACCAAACAACTTCTCTTCTCATACAAGGAACCAAACATAAGAGTCTGCATGCGATCAGCCTGACTGGAGTGAGCCAGGCCCATGGATACGGACCAGGCTAGCTACATACAACCAACCAAATAGGCCCTTAGCTACTCCGGTAGGAGTAAAAGTCAATCAACCTGTTCACTTATTAGTTTTAGCCAAAATTTATCAGTCAGTCAACAGTATTTTTCTTTCACAATAAACTAGCACCGGCCGAACTTAACCGACCAGAGAGACTACTGCACACGCATGCGTAGCCAGTGGCTAGCTGGTGGTCTTGGGAGAACACACCACAGCACCGCCATCTCCGGCCGTAAGAACGAGGGCCCGACCGCCATGCACCTGCAGCTGCATGCACCTTCACATGCACGCCATCTCCACTGTCTCGCAGCATGCAGATGCCCGCCCAGTCCCGTCCCGTGTGTGTGGGTGTGTGGGCCCCGCGACTGATTGCCGCTCATCGCCTCCGTCGACGGCAAGTAATCCAACGGCCACAAAATCGAGTGACAGGAGGAAGAAAAATGATCGAGCGACACATAGATTTACCCAAGGCCCGTTTAGATTGAAAAAAAAGTGAACCCGATGAATAGTACTACTTTCGTCTTATTTGGTAAATATTGTCCAATCGTGGACCAACTAGGCTCAAAAGATTCATCTCGTGATTTCCAACTAAACTGTGTAATTAGTTATTTTTTTACCTACATTTAATACTCCATGCAAGCGGCTAAAAATTAATGTGATGGAAAGAGAGTGAAAAAACTTGGAATTTAGATGGCATCTAAACAAGGCCCAAATGTTATTTCTAGCTAGTCAAAGCTTTAAATGTTTGACTAAAACCTGCTTCTCAAGACGTCCAAGTATTTGTTTTTCTTTTAACGGGCTTTCTAGCGTCGGAACGTTTAGATGAATGGGGTGTCTGGACATCCACGCCTATAGTCTATTTTATCTACAGTCTATTTTATGTGCCTTTTCGCGTATTCATCGGGCTTGTGCCATCCTGAACGTCATCGGCATCGAGAAGAGAGAAGGGAACAACGGATGCCCAGCTGGGCGCCCAGAGAAGGAGGAGACATTTAGGCGAGACAATAAAAAGCGAAGAGAGAAGAAACATCCTGATACAACACTTGCAGCATACTTCTAATGGCATATGAAACATTTAAAGCATGCATCTGAAACAACACTTGCAAAAATACTTGAAAACACTTACAAAAATATCTGACTTAGATGTGAACATAGGTATAATTGTTCTCTTGATTTAATAGAATCTCTCCCCGTTCAAAAAAAATGTAGAAGTACCGGGGAATATAACGATCCTAGAATGATAAAGATACATACGTTCTCACGCATTACTTCTACTTGCACGTAATTTGTTGGGACTATAAATAAACATAGGCAGAATATTTATTCATGCATTTGAAACAAATCTATCTGTGTTCCTTCTCTATTAGTTTGTTCTAGAAACTCTAGAAGGACAAATTTTCTTTTGGATGGATGGATGGAGGGGATACATTTTGTTTATCTTCTCTATCTCTTCTCTACCTAAGCCTAAACTTTCGTCTAGATCAAACTTTCGTCTGGCCTCTTCCCCGCGTTATTTTTCCTGTCCGTGTCCGCGCCCCTCACCTGCTCTTCCGTTTCTTTTCAGAACTCTACACCCCAGAGAGGTCTTCCTTTCCGATACGGATGCATCCGCTGCAGGCTTGCTCTTCGTCACTTATAGAGTCCGCATCCAAAATCTAAAACCAAGTCCAAATGCAGAGGAAAACGCATAAAGATCCATAATTAGAGGCACTAGAACAACATGGATTCGTAAATTTCCAAAAGCAAGAAGAGCAAATCTAGGATAAATCGAGACAACCAGAGACAAAGATCGGACCACGTAACATGGATTTGTAAATTTCCAAAAACAAGAGAGCAAATCTAGGATAAATTATGTCGGTGCAGAAAGTAGCCAACAAGTAAATATTTATAGTTTTGCCGTATGTTGTGATCGGAGGTGGCCTAACACTCAATGACACATAGTTTATACTGGTTCAGGCAACGTGCCCTACGTCCAGTTTGAGTCGGTCGGTGACTTTATTCCTGAGTCCAGGTGCTCGAAGTTTGCAGTGGGGTTAAAAACAAGAAGGAGAAAGATAGGGGGTACAAGAGGTCCGGTCGGACTCTGGTCAGAGGGACCGAGAGTGACGGGAACCCCGCTATGCGCCCACAATACTGTAGGAAAAATGTCGACGCCTACAACACTGTTCGTGTCAGGGAGGTTGCAGAGTACTGTTTCTACAGGTGTACAGGGTATAGTCCCCGGTATCGTGGTTTGACTTGTGTGCCTTGCCTTGCTTTCTCCGTTCGTTCCCTGATCCTTTTTGAGCGGGCGTCTCTGGTCGGTTGGTCCCAGTTGGCTCTGATTGCGCCAGTTGGAGAAGAGCAGGGAGCAGGATTTTTGTGTACCCCGGTTGGAGACGTGGGGTCGGAGTCGTAAGTAGTGTTTTGGCTAGGTCTTCCGGTCGGAGAGGTCGTCCGGAGGTAGGCTGGAGACCGAAGTGAGCCCTCCGGTCGGAGAGGTGGGTCGGAGTCAAAAAAACGAGTGTCGCTCCTCCTCGGCCAGACCTTCCGATCGGTGATTGGATCGCCCTTCTAGCCTGCTGTTTTGATATTTGGGCCGGCTCATGAGTTGCGCACTATCTGCTTGGGCCAAGCCCTTGTTTGGGAAGCCGGTCCGCGAGAGACCCCGGGTTTATGAACCCGACAGGAGCCCTCGAGCCTCCGGGCGATTCGGGCAGAATCGTCTGGGGGATTTTTATCTTGACGGCGGGTGCGTGCGAGCGCACCCGCGGGTCTAGCCCCCGAGCCCCCGGGTGATCGGGCAGAATCGTCCAGGGGGTTTTGTGTTGCCAGCGTTGGAGGTTTTTGTTTCATCAGTGGGTGCCCGCGAGTGCACCCACGGGTGTAGCCCCCAAGCCCCCAAACTATTCGGGCAGAATCGCCTGGGGGTGTTTGTTAGTGGGCGTGTGGGTGTGTTTTTTAGTCGAGATAGAGTTGTTAACCAAGGCGTTGTTACGCAGCCGAGCTGGTTTAGTTTTGAGGGATTGGGTGAGATGGAGCTCGCGGATCCTGGCATTGGTGCGCGCCGTGGGATCGGGCGAGGCAGTTAGTCTTAGGGACCGGATGAGACGGAGCTCGTGGGTCCTAGTGTCGGTGCGCCGTGGGATCGGGCGAGTCGGGGTCGTGGATCTAGGCCTCGGTGCAGCCCGCGCAGCCGAGGTAGTTAGTTAGTTAGTTTTAGGGATCGGGCGAGCCGAGGCTCGCGGATTCTGATGGGGCGATTTCGGGGTCGCAGACCCAGGTGTTTGGTGTGCAGTCGAAGCGTAGCCCGATGGGGCGAGTTCAGGGTCGCAGACCTAGGTGTTTGGTGTGCAGTCGAATTGTAGCCGGATAGGGCGAGTTCAGGGTCGCAGACCTAGGTGTTTGGTGTGCAGTCGAACCGTAGCCGGATGGGGTGAGTTTGGGGGTTGCAGACCCGGGTGTTTGGTGTCTTGAGCCCCCAAGCCCCATTGGGCTTTTGGTAGGGGTCAGTTTGAGTTGTGTGCGTTACCCCGTCCTCGGTTTCTCACAACCGGAGGGGCTGAGTTTTGTCCCTTGTCTTGATCGCTCGGGCTCGAGTGACGTGCTCGGTGAGTTCGCTAACGGGTATGATCGAGTGAAATCTAGGTCTATCGTTCATGACAGGGTTGGCATATCCCTCTTGTGACATTCCACTGCTCCTTTACCTGCAACCCGACAGTTGCATGGGTCGTTCCGGAGACCGACCCAAGTGACCTAATGGCCTCCCCTCGATAGAGATTCTGTGGGCTTGGCAGAGGCTTAGAATCGAATGAGAATGTTGAGATGACCCTATCTGCTAGACTGGGCGAGGGCTGCACGGGGCTCATATGCATTTTCTCCCCTAGCTCTATTTGACATGGGGCGGCCTTGAGCCCTTCGTGGGCCGGCCTTCGAACCTCGGTCGATTGTTGCTCATGTCGAATGAGGCAACTGCCACTTCATGACGCAACACGGAGCGTTGTGATGCATTTCGCTGCATGTGCAATGCTTAGTTCCCGAGCCCCGGGCGGTTTAGGGCCCAAATCGTTTGGGGGCACAGCCGTATGGAATGAATGCGTATATGGATGTATGAAATGATTGTAAAGAAATAGAGGGGGTCGGTAGTGTTACCTTGATGACTCGAGTGACGGGGTTTGGAGAGCTTCAGTCGAAAATGTTCGACCGGGACCCATGCTTGTCGTTCGTGATGGAGTCGGCATGGCCTATATGGGGCATCCCTTCGCTCCCTACCTATCTCTTGGTGTGTTTTTCTGAGCCGTTCGATCGACTTAGGAAGCCCGATGGTCTCTCTCGGCGGAGATCCCGTTTTGAGTTTTTCCATGTTCCGCCTGGGGATGCAGAGAGCTACCTACGTGTGGTGACCCTTTGGTTTTCAAGCCCGGTCGTGCGATAGTGGTGGGCCATACCTAGGCCACGTCTCATCTCACCAGGTGGCGTTTCGTCTGACCAGGCGGCGTTCCATTGGTCAGCGTGTGTCCCATCGGTCAGGGTGTGTCCCATCATTTCCCATCCACATTGAATGGGGGAAGGAAGAGAGTTTTTTGCTCTGATCTTTTGCCCCTCTTCGGCTGTCGTATTTCTTCCTTAAATAGGGGGAGGGAGAGGGCTCTCCATCGTAGTCCTTTGCCTGTTCTCCAACTATTATCTCTCCTCCTCCTTCCTCCTCACCGAGAGTGCCTATATGCCGCGGCGGTTCCTAAGTGAGAGAGGGGGTGAGCGAGGGGGAGGACTTATAGATCCTTTCATGAATCCAGAGCGCGATGTTGAGCTAGAGGCTGCCTAGGGCGATGCCGGCCATCTTTGCTTGAGAAGGGGCAATTTTCACCGAAGGGGGTGGCGTGCTAGATTCATCTACAAGGCCTTCTTCGGGATGGAGCCATGTGTGGACTTTCTCCGGTGGATCTTCACCGGGCAAGCCTTGTTGGAGGGGAAGTTGCTCAGGATCGTGCCGATGGAGGGTCCCACGCCTGCAGCTGCTTAGGTTGTCTAGTTCATAAAGTTTGATGAGATCTCTTCCAGCCATGGCGGTCATACCTTGGTAGTGGTGTCCCTGCCCAGGAGCTGCCTTGACTGCATGAGAAGGTCTGGAGCTCCATGTTCCTCTAATGAGCATCTATGGGTGTGATGCCCTTGAGGTACCAATTGCGCTCACCGATGTCGAGGGAACAGGAATGGGTGGGTGCCTTGACGTGCCCGTTGCGCTCGTCGAAGTCAAGGGAACAGAACTAGGCGGTGGTTACGTCTAGTGGTGTGTGTTGTAGTTTCTCCTTTGATGTCAGGCGATGTTGTCGAGGGGCCGCAGCAGTATTTGGATTTGAAGTAGTTAGAAAAATGTAATAGTTGTGGGTGAGCCCCCATGTGAATAGTTTTTGTATCAATGAATTCATCAGTTCTGTTCTTGTGATGGAACCACACTATTCATTCCTTGTTTTTTATCCTAGCATAACTTTCGTTTTATCCTTTTCTTTTTCACACCTGCCTGTTAGTTCCGTAGGCTGCTGTTGTTGAGAGCCTGGGCATGGCCCATGGGGCTCGGCTGCTTGTAACCGTAGGTCGTGGTGGGGTGCATTCGGTTGGGAGTAAGAACAGAGTCACGTAGGGCAATCAAAGGAATGGAATGTGCTTCCGTTCAGGGACAAAGTTGTTTACTATATGACAGTAAAAAAGAGAGGTAGTATTCAGTATTATACCCTCATGGAGCCTCCGAGCGACCCGGGCTGAAAGTGTTTAGGCTGGGGTGCTTTACAGGGGCAAGTGTTGACTAAAAAGCGGTAAGACCAAATTTAGGGGGGGAAAGACATAGCTATTAAATGTTCCAAGTATTAGTGAGAATGTTGCCATTGTTATCCTCCAGTCGATAGGTGCCTGGTCGGATTACTTCGATCACTGTATAGGGCCCTTTCCATGGTGAAGAGAGTTTGTGTTTTTCCTTCATTGATTGGGTCCTCCGGAGTACAAGATCACCAACTTCGAGTATCCTCCCCCTGATCTTCCTTTCGTGGTACCTACGTAGGGTTTGTTGGTAGCAAGCAAAATGAATGACGGTCGTCTCGCGGGCCTCTTCGAGCAGGTTGACTACATCTTGTTGAGCCTCCATGGCTCGGTCGCGGTTAAAAGCCTTCACTCTTGGGGCGCCATGGTCAAGGTCGAAGGGTAGTACTACCTCAGCTCCGTAGGCCAGGAAGAAGGGTGTGAACCTTGTGGATCGGTTTGGGGTCATTCTTAGGCTCCAAAGGATCGCTGGGACCTCTATAACCCATCGCCCGACGTACTTGTTGAGTTGGTTGAAGATGCGTGACTTAAGTCCTTAGAGGACCATGCCATTGCCACGCTCGACCTGACCGTTAGTTCATGGATGTCCGATCAAGGCCCAGTCAATCCTAATGCCGTATCCATCACTGAAGTCTAGGAACTTCTTTCCAGTGAAGTTAGTCCTGTGGTCAGTGATGATACAGTTAGGAATACTAAACCGGTAGATGATGTCGAGGAAGAATTTGACTGCCTCTTCTGAGTGGATGTTGATGATGCGCTTGGCCTCTATCCACTTGGTGAACTTGTCGACTGCTACGAGTAGGTGAGTGAAGCTGCCTAGGCCGTTTTTGAGGGGTCCCACCATGTCAAGGCCCTAGACCACGAATGGCTAGGTGATGGGGATGGTTTGGAACTCCTATGCTGGTAAATGGGTTTGTCGAGCGTAGAACTATCATCCTTCACACCTGCGGATGACCTCCTCTACATCTCATAGCGTGGTGGGCCAGTAAAAACCTTAGCGAAAGGCTTTCCCGACCAGCGACCTTAGGGCTGCGTGGTGTCCACAAATCCCAGCATGGACCTCGAGGAGGACCTGCTTCCCCTGGTTGGTGGGGATGCACTTTATGAGCACCCCTGATGGACTCCGTTTGTAGAGCTCGTCATCGAGCGCAATGAAGGTCTTGGTGCATTGAGCGATCCATCGGGCTTCAGTCCTTTTGGGTAGAAGAACCTCCTCGAGGAGGTACGTGAGTAGCGGCGCTTGCTAGTCAGTTTGATCGAGTGCCAATATGGCGACGTTGGCAGGTGATGTCATCAAGGAGGTATTGGGATCGGAGCCGCCGAGCGCTGGCTTGGCGTCAGGGTTGGAGCCCCCGGGCGCCGGCTGGGCGTTAGGATGTGTCTAGACCGGACCTTCCAGGATGTGGGCAGATGGCTCCTAGACGTCGTTGATGAAGACCCTACTTGGGGATGGAACTCACTTGGCGGCCAATTTTGCAAGAAAATTGGTGGCATCGTTGTCCTTTCGGGGGACGTGATGCAGCTCGATCCCACAAAATTTGTCCTCGAGCTTGCACACTTCTTGGCAGTATGCTGCCATGAGTGGGCTTTTGCAGGAGGACTCATTCATGACCTGATCAACGACTAGCTCTGAGTCACCGTGAACGTAGAGTCGCGTAGCACCAAGCTCGATGGCGATGCATAGTCCATTGATGAGGGCCTCGTACTTCCTAGCATTGTTTGAGGCTAAAAACTAGAGGCAGATGGCGTAGCGGAGCCTACTCCTATCCGGGAAGATCAGAACCACTCCAACCCATGAGCCGGGCGCCATTACGGACCCGTCGAAATACATTGTCCAGTATCATGGGTGACGTCCGGGGTCAGTAGCTGCACCTCTATCCATTCGGCAACAAAATCCATGAGATCCTGAGATTTAATGGTGGTACAGGGGATGTACCTCATGTCGTGGCCCATGAGTTTGAGTGCCCACTTAGAGATTCGTCCCGTGGCATCGCGGTTGCGGATGGTGTCCTCGAGTGGGTATGAAGTGACAACCACGACTTTGTGGTCCGTGAAGTAGTGCAGGAGCTTCCGGGTCGCCATCAGCATGGTGTATAGGAGTTTCTGCACCTAGGGGTACCAGACCTTGGGGTCGGTGAGTACTTCACCGACGAAGTATATGGGCCACTGAACCTTAAGTTGATGTCCTGGCTCCTCCCTTTCGACGACCAGTGTGGCGTTTACCACATGGTTGCTGGCCGTGATGTAGAGGAGAATGGGTTCTCCCCGTTCAAGAGCGACGAGGATCGGGGCTGATGTCAAGGACGCTTTGAGGCTCTCTAGGGCCTGTTGAGCTTCCTCAGTCCAGATGAAAGTGTCCGTCTTTTTGAGGAGCTTGTAGAGTGGCACCCCTCGTTCGCCGAGCCAGGAGATGAACCGACTTAGGGCAGCCAGACAGCCGATGAGCCTTTGCATGCCCTTGACATTGCATATGGGTCTCATGTTGGAGATGGCAATGATTTTTTTAGGGTTGGCCTCGATGCCGTGCTTGGACATAATGTATCCTAGCAGCTTCCCCTTTAGAAGCCCGAAAACACATTTTTTGAGATTTAGCCTGATGTTGAACCTTCGGGGGTTCACGAACGTTGTGGCCAAGTTTATGATCAGGTCACAAGCTTGAGTTGTTTAGACCACTATGTCATCAAAATAGACGGCGATCGTTGGTCTTGGCCGCTCGGCTTGATCAGGCTGATCAAGTGGGTTGATTTTGTCGGTGAAGCATTGCTGCATGCACCTTTGGTAGGTGGCGCCAGCGTTCTTCAAGCCGAATGGTATGGTTACATAGAAGTACGAACCATACAGGGTGATGAATGAGGTTGCGAGCTGATCAGACTCTTTCATCGTGATCTGGTGATAGCCTGAGTAGGCATCCAGAAAGGAGAGGATCTCGCAACCCGAGGTGGAGTTGACTATCTAGTCTATGCGTGGTAGAGGAAAGTGATCCTTTGGGCATGCTTTGTTGAGGCCAGTATAATCAACGCACATTCTCCACTTTCTGGTCTTCTTTTTAACAAGAACAGAATTGGCAAGACAGTCGGAGTGGAATACCTCTCTGATGAATCCGGCTGCTAGGAGTTTGGTGATCTCTTCACCTATGGCCCTACACCTCTCATTGTTGAAGCGACACAGGCACTGCTTGGTAGGCTTTGAGCCTAGGATGAGGTGCAGTGCGTGCTCAACGACCTCCTGTGGTATGCCCAGTATGTCAGAAGGCTGCCATGCAAAGACATCACGATTGTCGCACAGGAAGTCGACTAGCTCGCATTCCTATTTGGCCAGGTGCTGAGTCCCGATCCAAACCATCTTGGTTGGGTCGGTGGGGTCGATTCCCACCGCCTGGGTTTCCTCGAGTGGACAGAAGGCCATCGAGGAGGTTGGTTTGTTGCAGTCTAGGACTACCAGGATTGATGATTCCCTGAGCCATGGGAGCTTGAACCAGTTGACGACCATAGTGGCGAGCTCGTAGTGCCCGCGGTCGCACGTGAAGGCGTGTGAAAAGGCGCTGCTCACGGTGATGACGCCATTCGGTCTCAGCATCTTCAGCTTGAGGTAGGTATAGTTGGAGATTGCCATGAATTTTTGTAGCATGGCCGCCCAAGATGGCGTGGTAGGACCCTAGAAAATCCACCACTTCGAAGGTGAGGACCTCCGAGCGGAAGTTGGCCTGGTTGCCGAACATGACGAGTAGGTCGATCTGCCCGAGCGGGTATGCCTACGCTCTAGGGATCACCCCATGAAAGGGAGAGCCCGCCAGGTGGAGCTCTGACCAGGGGATGTGCATGGCATCGAGGGTATTGACGTAGAGGATGTTGAGGCCGCTGCCTCCATCCATCAGCACCTTAGTGAGGCACTTCTTGTAGATGATGGGGTCAACGACGAGTGGGTAGCGTCCCAGTCTCGTGATGTGGGAGGGATGGTCCCTCTGATCGAAGGTGATCAGAGATTCTGACTGGCGGAGGAAGGAGAGGACGACCATCTCGGCGGCGCGTGCCTCCTTATAGCATACCTTGTGCTGGCGCTTGGACTAGATGGCATCGGATCTGCCGAAGATCATGATGCATTTGTCAGCGTTGGGGAAACCATCTCTGTCATTGCCTGTCGCGCCTCCTTTCTTGGCTACCGCCTCTTTGTCGTCCCCTTCTTTTGGCCCGCTGGCCTATTGTAGGAAACATTTGAGGAGCTCGCAGTCCTTGTAGAGGTGTTTGACGGGGTAGGCGTGGTTGGTGCATGGACTGTCCATGAGCTTGTTGAAGTGGAAAGGTAGTCCCTATTGGGGTTGCTTGCCCATGCGATAAGCCACGGCGACCAACGCGGTGCTACCCGATCGGCGTCGATCCTTTTTGTTCTTCTTGCCCCTCTATGTGGAAGGGCCTGTCGATGTTTGACCACCGATAGCCTACCACGGGGGTCTCTAGGGCAGTATGTTCGAGTTTCAGTGTATGCAGACGATAAACGCAACAGGTAATCGATTTATCCTGGTTTGGACCCTCGATCTTTGATCGAGTAATAGCTCTACGTCCAGTCGGTGTTAGCCTTTGCATTGGATTGATCGTAAAGTGTGGTGTCATACAATTGTTCTCTAAACTCCCGATCTAAGGAGCCCTACCCTCCTTTATATAGTCAGGATGCTAGAGTCCTAGTCAGTTTACAATGAGAGTTCCTAGTAGGATTATAGAATAATACTGCTACTAAGATTACAGGGGAAGAATCCTAGTTAGACTAGATCTTCTCCCTTCCTTGCAGGGTATCCCGTGGGTCCCGCACTAACAAGCCCCTAAGCACTTCATGGTTGAGTTCTGGAAGCCTCATTTTGTTCCTTCAAATCTTGTCGAGTAGGAACAAGCGTCGTTTGAGTGCTTTCTTGAGCGAAATCATGTAGCGCTTCGTGAGATTTTCGCGTGGTGTGTACCTTTTTGAAGAAAAAAGTACTCCCATTTGGATGTAGCCCCTGAGCCTCTTGCTGTTTGGCACAAGGAGCTTGAGGGTCTTTTCTTGAAATCGCCCTGATTCTTCGTCGAAGGGCTCCCGAGCATATACCTAGGTTCTTTGTCGAAAAGAACTCGGATATAGCTATGTCCGGGTTCTTTTTGTCGAAAAGAGCACGGATATAGCTATGTCCGGGTTCTTTTTATCGTGTGGACTTGAAGTCATCTATCTTGAAGAAGTCTTCTAAGTGACGTGCGTTTTTTTGAAGGAAAAAGTGCACTCACTGAGTGTAGCCCCCGAGCCTCTTGCTATTTGGAACAAAAAGTTGGAGGGTCTTGAATCTTATGTCGTTTGAAAAACTATTGTCTTGAAGTAGTCCTCTTGGTGATGTGCGCTTTTTTGAAGGAAAAAGTGCACTCACTGAGTGTAGCCCCCGAGCCTCTTGCTATTTGGAACAAAAAGTTGGAGGGTCTTGAATCTAAGTTGTTCGAAAGAACTATATACCTCTCCTGTTGTAGCCCCCGAGCATATATCTAGGTTGTTTTGTTCAGGAAGAACTCGGATGCAGGGTCTTAGCATATTCTCTAGTAGTCTACTGTTGTCAGATGTAGTTGTATGGTCGTGGTTGAGTGTAAATGTTGTTTGTTCATGAGTTATACAGTGTTGGTATATCCTTTCGAATATGCTTGTCCTTGAGTACTGTTCCTTCACGCCTGAGTCCTCTTTCATTGAATTCTGTCTTTTCACTGTGTCCTTTGTTAGGCTTATTTCGTTGGTGCTCTTGGTCCATGTGCACTGCTCCTTCAGTCTATAAATACCCTCCTAGAGTGCTATTTTGATTCATTGAGCGTTTTGTTGCTTGTTCTGAAGTCCCTGTAGTCATGAATATGGTAGTTTGTGAAGTAGAGCAGCCCCCGAGCGTATTTTGTAGTTCTTGTATGTCTTGCCATAGCTAGAGGGAGTCTTGTGATAGGGATTAGAGGTAGGCTAATCCCACAGCAGCATTGTACTTGGAAGTACGTGGCGGTAGTTGGAGGGAGTCTTGTGATGTGGGATGCAATCCTTCATCTGGTAGTTCTAGGTTGATCCTCATCGCCTGCCCTGAGACTGTCCGGTGCAGATCAACACCATATCCAGCATCACATCAGACTTGGGTAGATAGATGCCTACCGGCCTTCTCTGCTCCATGTTGTCCCGCCGTGCTGTTGATTTTTGCCTTGGATGCACTGCGTCCGTCCTTTGAAGAAAATAGTGTAGCCAAGGGCGGTTTGTCCTTTCGAGTAGTAATTTGGAACACGTAGTCATTCCAGAGCCTAGTCGTGTCTGGGTTCCTCTTTGCTACTTTGCTTTTCGTGGTATCAAGTTCGTTGGGTCTTGTAAGATGTGTAATCTTCTATTTTTTGAAATCAGTTATAATGGAAAGAATCTTGTCTTCTGAGTTATAATTCTTTATTTTCCCGATGTCCCGGTTGTTGATGAGATTTCCGAGTTCTTTCTGTAAGGACTGGGTTGTTATGCTCCTTGTGAGATAACCCTTCTTTGCTTTATTGTTGATGAGTTCTTTTTGTGGTAATATGATAACTCCGCCGTGGTGCTGGATGGATAAGTCTAAAATCTGCCCGTTGAACTGTACCGTTGTGTGGATTTGAGCCGTCCATCATTTTAGCTGCGGTGGTAAATAGACCATTGTGTCCTCATGTCATGTTAAAACGGGCCTAGTGGGCCGTATTTTTACTGGTGTAAAATCTATTTAAAGGCCTTTGCCTTTGCCTTGAAAACCCTAGCCTTCGCAACTCCGCCGTCGCCATTGTCACCGTCATCTGAGTGCTGTCGTCCGAGCCTTCTCTTTCCCTAGTGCCTTTTTGCTTCCACTAGTACATGGGTAGGAAGAAAGCCGCGAGCAAGTCCCAGGCAGCCTTTGTGGACGAGGAATCATCACTTTTTGTGATCGAGAACCAAGAGTTCATGGCCATGAGGGCTACCCAGAAGGTTTGGCCGGCTCTGATAACGACCGAAGACCAGCTTCATGAGCTCGTTGGCGATGGTCTGATCCAGAGCAAGGACATTACTGAATGGAGGGCTCCGAGCGAGCATCGGGTCCCTGCTCCAGGTCCTGGTGAGATTATTCTCTTTGTTTCCTTTATCCGTGCTGGACTTTGTCTCCCAGCTTCTGCTTTTCTTCATCGGTTTCTCGGCTATTTTGAGATTAGCCTGAATCACCTTGCCCCCAATGTTGTCCTTCATCTTTCTATTTTCATTCATCTTTGTGAAACCTTCCTTGGAATTCCTCCTTCTCTTTCCCTCTTTTGCTACTTTTTCCACCTGAAGCCACAACCCCGCCGTGATGACACCAATGTTCTTGGTGGCTGCAGGATCCAGTTTCGCCAGGGTCTTAAGAGCAAATTTTTTTACTATGACCTGGTTGATTCTATAAGAGATTGGCATGCTGACTGGTTCTATGCTGCCAACTTGATTCCTCCTCTTTCTGTTCACTCCGGATCTGGTCCCTTGGTTAATGACCGATGGGAAAAGAACCCTGTGACGACTACTGAGTTCTAGATGATCATGCCTTTTCTCAATAGGATTTGCACTCTGAAGCAACAAGGCTTGATCAGCTTCGGTATTATTTCAAGTTTTCTTCGCCGCCGAGTTCAACCTTTGAAGGAGCACGAACATTATGGTTTCGAGTACTCTAGGGCGGAGGACCCTTCTCATATGGTCCCTACCCTTGAGTTGATCGATGAGGAAGTGCTCGAGCGTCTCTAGAAGATGCTAAAAGGAGTAAGCGTTGTTCTGCTTGCTGTCCTTGAGTACAGCACAAAGAACCCGCCCCCTGCTGTGAGTTGTTCTTTTCTTTATTCAGGTACTTTTGATTTTCTTTCATTGTATCCACTTTTGCTTAATCTTCCTTGTCTTGTTGTTTTACTCTTTTATAGGAATTAGGGCATAATTTTGCTGATCCAATTCCCCTTGATGATCTTCCTGCAAATGTGGAGGCTAAGGGTAGTCTTGCTGGGGCATCCTTGACCAGTAAGTCTCAAACTACCATGATGCTTCTTGGTGTTTCTTCCATATTTTCTGACGTATATGAAGAGTATGTTCCTCGTCTAGTTCCTCGAGCTCCTCGTACTTTCAGAAAGAGGGGGTGAGCGGATAGTTCTTCTTCTGCTCCATCTGCTGCCAAGAAGTCTCACCAGTCGAGTACTCGTCCAGGTACTCTAGTTGTAGCTAGCATGCTCTTAGGTGAGCATATTAATACGCTCTGTCCCTTTGCTATTTGTTTTTATCTTTGACCGAGTACTTTTGTCATTTTTTCAGCTGGCGCTATGGTGGCCTTGGTCGAGAGTGAGGAGGAAGAGGATGATGATGCTCCCCTCGTTACTCGTCGGTGAGTTCTTTTCTTATTTTCCTTTTGTTGAAACCCTCTTCTTGTTTTGACTTTGGTCTTGTTCTCTTGTAGTAGGCGGTCATCTAGTTCGAGTTCTTCTAGGGCTCCAGCTCCTGCCGCGCTGCTCCTATCGTAGGGTGGTTTGAGTTCTTCTAGGGCTCTAGTACATGCCGTGTTGCTCTTGTCATTGGGTGGCGGTGACGTTTTTGCTGCTGTGGTTCCCCCTGCGAGGTCTTCTTTTGGTTTCATGAAGAAGAAGATAGCTGAGTGAGTGCATTCTAGTTTTATTTCTTTGCTTCTGTTCCCCTTTTTCCTTATTCTTTTTGACGAGTTTCCTTGTCAACTTTCAGGTCTTCGTCTTCCCTGAGCCTCTAGTCGACTTCTTGTCAAACCTCTGGTGCACCCTTGTGTACCGAGTCTCAAGACTCAGAATGCACGGTCGCCGAGGTGGCTATGAGGGGGATGGAGTCCGCAGCTGTTGATTTGCTGGCTCCCGAGGTGACCGTGGCCATTATGGCGGGTTCATCTGAGGGATTGGTCGTGGCTTCCCAGGAGACTGCCCTGGTCGTGACTTCTTCGCCTTGTCCAGCTTCTCCCTCTCCTCTTCTTGCTCCCGGTGGTCCACCTTT
The DNA here is from genome assembly GCF_019320115.1 of Miscanthus floridulus. Classification (NCBI taxonomy): domain Eukaryota; kingdom Viridiplantae; phylum Streptophyta; class Magnoliopsida; order Poales; family Poaceae; genus Miscanthus; species Miscanthus floridulus. The sequence goes on along the minus strand of NC_089592.1, from coordinate 88,518,149 downwards.
GGCTGATGATGTGGTGCAAAAATTTGATGCCACCCATCAACTGTCGGAGTTGACTGCCGCCTGGGGAAACTTGGCGACCTTCGTGACTTCTTTCAGGGAAAAGCTTCAGGTAAGTTTTTCTGAACTTCTTTCTTTGGGTGTTCATTTGTCTCCTATCCTTATTTCTTGTTTTCCTCTCTTTCTTTTTGCCCAGTCTTTTTCTCATGATCATACTGGCTTCTTTTTCTTGTTTAAAAACAAGAAAAGGTTGTCTTCTGAGGTGAGCACCCTGAAGGCAGAGCTTGACCTCTATCGGGCCGAGTTGGAGACTGAGCGCCAGACGCATCAGAAGGAGGAGAAGGCCCTCCGTGCCTGGGTAGTTGAGGTGGAAAAACAGCAGGATGTAGCTGCCCAGGAGGCCTCAAAAAATGTGGAGGCCATGAAGAAAGAGTGCCATGGTATCGCGAGTTCTTTTTCGCTTCCCTTTGTATTCAAATTTGCCTTTCTGCTGACTTGTCTTTTGTTGCTTGGTCTAGCTCTCCGAGTTGAAAAGCAGAAGCTCTCGGAGGGCATCGAGGAGATGAAGACACTCGTTCGCACTAACCATAATAAGGCTGAGGAGGTAATTACTTGAGCTAAAGAAGAACTCGCGCTTGCTCAGTTGATTAGGCGTGGAGCTGACAGAGATCTTGTGCAGGCCCAAAAGACCGTTAAGGACTTGACTGGCAAGTTGGCAACGGCCACTGAGAACTAGAAAGCTCTGTGGAATTCTTTTCGGTCAGTAGCCAACCTTCTCTGGACTCTAGCAGACGACGGTCATTCTTGGGCCCAGTTCATTCCCCAAGTGCCGACCCGTTTCTAGGAGTTCGTGAAAAGGTGTGCCCATCTTTGCACCAGGAACGTTCTTGCCCAGGTCCGGGTTCTTTCTCCGGATTTTCCTTTGTCCAAGGTTGCCAATGAAGCCGAGAGCCAAGAGTACCTGGATGCTGTTGAGAGGTTGGAGCCTGAGGTCGATGACTTAGCCAGGAAGATTGTAGATAATCTTAACATTGAAGTTTCTTCTCCTGATGACAATGCCTGATGTAATTGATCTTTGTATTCTAGTTTCTTATAACAAAACACTATACTTGAAAACTGAATGGAGATTGTTGATGTCTTGTTTGTCTGTATTTCTTTATCTCATAAACAACTTGACTTTGGTAAATTATTGTCTTGACAAACTTTCTTGATCTGTCAAGTGCTTGTCTGGCTTTCGTCTATGACTTGTAAACAACTCGGTATAGATCGTTGTCTCGACAAACTTTGTGTTCTTGTTATTACTGAAAAGACTTAGGACATCTCTAGCTTCTTCTTTTCGGCTTAACTTGGAGTGTGGTTAGCATCTGGTCCTATCTCTGGTTGCAGAAAATATCCTAGGACTGGCAAGCCCCCGAGCACTTCATGGTAGAGCTCTGGAAGCCTCGTCTTGTTTTCCTCAAGTCTTGTTGAGCAGGAACAAGTGTTGTCCGAGTGCTTTCTTAAGCGAAACCATGTAGCACTTCTTCGAATCTTCTAAGTGTAGCCCTCGAGCCTTTTGCTATTTGGAACAAGGATCTGGAGGGTCTTGTCTTGAAATTGATCTGATTTATGTTCATGCTTAGTTTCAGTCATTTTGCTTTTTGGTTTGGGTGTTAGCTTATTAGCTACCCTCATCGGCGGGCTCAAGCATGTTTTCAGCTCTTTTGCTCTCGGCTGGTATGCTCAGGCGTCTTTTCAGCCATTTTGTTTTTTGGTTTGGGTGTTAGCTTATTAGCTACCCTCATCGGCAGGCTTAAGCATGTTTTCAGCTCTTTTGCTCTCGGCCAGTATGCTCAGGCGTCTTTTCAGCTATTTTGCTTTTTGGTTCGGGTGTTAGCTTATTAGCTACCCTCATCGGTGGGCTCAAGCATGTTTTTAGCTCTTTTGCTCTCGGCCGGTATGCTCAGGCGTCTTTTTAGCCATTTTGCTTTTTTGTTCTCATTGGAAACAACTCAGGGAAAGCCATAATAAGACATATGTTTGTCGAGAAAGAACCATCTTTATTGATCATGAATATTGATTGGTCACAATAGTACATATGTTGTTGATGAGCGCTATCTTTGTTGATCATGAACGTTGATCTCTTGTGGCTTGTATATATATTTTTCCTTAAGTTGTTTTCATGCGTAGAATCTTCGTAGCTGACTGATGTGCCATGTATTGTTGACTTCTTTTCCGTCTTCAGTTATCAACTTGTATGTGCCCGGTCCAGTGACTTTTGTGACGATAAAAGGACCTTTCCATGGACTGAGTAGTTTATGGTGTTCGTCGGTTTTTTGTATTCTTCTTAGTACTAGGTCTCTAACTTGTAATGATCAAGACTAGGTATTCTTGTTGTAGTGGCGTCTTAGTCCTTGGAGGTATCTTGCTGATTGAAGGGTAGCGTTTACTCTGACTTCTTCTGTACTGTCAAGTTCTAATCTTCGGGTGTGTTCTGCTTCTCCTTCGTCGTATTGTTCCATCCTTGATGACGTCCAGATCAAGTCTACAGGTAGTACGGCTTCTGATCCATAAACCAGGAAGAAAGGTGAGTATCTGGTGGCTCTGCTTATTTGAGTCCGTAGCCCCCATACAACCTTGGGTAATTCTTCAATCCATTTTGATCCATAGTCTACTAGTTCTTCATACAATCTTAGTTTTAGTCCAGCTAGTATGAGTCCGTTAGCCCTTTCGACCTGTCCATTGGCCTCTGGATGTGCGACTGATGCGTAATCTATTCTGAAGCCACAGTCTAGTGCCCAACTTTGGAATTCTGTGGCTATAAAGGGAGAACCCAAATCTATGATGATTCGATTGGGCATGCCGAAGCGGTGTATAATGTCTTGGATGAACTCGACTGCTTTGGCTGCGCTGTATTTTGTGAGTGACTTAAATTCAATCCACTTGGTGAACTTGTCAATTGCTACGAAAATGTACTCAAAACCGTCTTTTGCTTTCTTGAGAGGTCCTACTTGATCTAGCCCCCAGCAGGAGAAAGGCCAAGCAGGTGGGATGCAGATGAGATTGTGAGCTAGCACATGAGCTTGTCTTGCGAACATTTGACAGCCTTTGCATCTTCTGATGAGTTCTTCTGCGTCTTTCAAAGTGGTTGGCCAGTAGAAACCTATGCGGAATGCTTTGCCGACTAGTGTTCTTGAAGCGGCGTGATTTTCACAACAACCTGAGTGTATTTCATCTAGGATCTCTTTGCCCTCTTCAAATGAGACGCATTTTAGGAGTACTCCTGATGATGCGGCTCTTCTATAGAGCTTGTCTCCTACTAGGACATTATTTTTGCTTCTACAAATAACTCGGGTAGCTTCCTCTTTTTTCTCTGGCAACTTATTCTCTTTGATATAATTAATAAAAACCTAGGTCTATGAAGTGGTGATTACCAAAATCTAGATGCTTTTAGCTAATATTTCAGGGGTTATCTCACCGGGTTGTTTGATAGAGGGAGTTGATAACTCCTCTATGAATACACCGGGTGGGACCTTCACCCTGTCTGATCCAAGCTTGGCGAGGACGTCTGCTGTAATATTAGAATCGCGCAGGACATGTAGAATTTCTAGTCCTTGAAAATGTTTTTCGAGCTTTCGTATTTCTGTACAGTAAGTGCCCATGTTTTCTTTGGTGCAATCTCAATCTTTGTTGACTTGATTGATGACTACTGCTGAATCGCCGTATACGAGTAAACGCTTGATTCCGAGGGTAATTGCCACTCGTAGCCCATGGATGAGGGCTTCGTATTCTGCTTCATTATTTGTAGCTTGCCATAGAATCTAAAGGACATACTTGAGTTGTTTTCCATCTAGAGAAATGAGTAGAACGCCTACACCGGCTCCGCCTAGCTTGAGTGACCCATCAAAGTACATCTTCTAGTGATCAAGGATGGTATTTGACATAGGTTATTGAATTTCTATCCACTCGGCAACAAAATCAGCCAGGGCTTGAGATTTAATTGCCTTCCATGGGGTGAAATCGATATTGAGAGCACCAAGTTCAACTGCCCACTTAGATATGCGCCCTATTGCGTCTCTGTTGTGTAGGATGTCCCCAAGTGGGAAATCTGTTACCACGGTAATCTTGTGGCTTTCAAAATAGTGGCGAAGCTTGCGTGAAGTGATCAGGAGGGCGTAGAGTAGTTTTTGCATATGCGGGTACTAGATTTTTTATTCTGACAGTACTTCGCTGATATAGTATACGGGGCGTTGTATTTTATATACACGCCCTTCTTTTTCTCTTTCTATGACAATCGTAGTGCTGATCATAGTAGAAGTTGCCACAATGTACATCATCATGTCTTCGTATTTCTTCGGAGGTGTGAGAATGGGTGAGGATGTGAGATATGCCTTGAGCTTCTTGAAAGCCTCGTTGGCTTCTTATGTCCACTCGAACTTGTCTATCTTCTTTAGCAATTTAAAGAAAGGTAACCCTTTTTCGCCCAGTCTTGATATGAAACAATTAAGGACCGCCATGCAGCCTGTTAGTTTTGGTACATCTTTGACACTTCGAGGAGGGCCCATCTCTGTTATGGCTCGAATCTGCTTGGCGCTTGCTTCGATTTCGTGATGACTGACCAAGAATTCGAGTAGTTGTCCTGAAGGAACTCCGAATACACACTTGTTTGGATTCAATTTCCACCTCCATCTTTTCAGGTTTTTGAAGGTTTCCTTTAAGTCTTCAATGAGTGTATCCGGGTTCTTTGTTTTTACTACTACATCGTCCATGTATGCTTCTACGTTTTCGCCGATCTGATCATCGAGGCACATTTGGATAGCTCTTTGGTAAGTGGTATCGGCATTCTTGAGTCCAAATGACATGGTTTTGTAGCAGTAGGCACCGAATGGAGTGATGAAAGATGTCTTGCTCTGGTCTTGTTCCTTTAATGCGATCTGGTGATATCCTAAATAGCAATCAAGGAAGGATAATAGGGCAGATCCTGCTGTTGAATCAACTATCTGATCAATGCGTGATAGCCTGAATGGATCTTTCGGGTAGTGTTTGTTGAGGTCTGTGTAGTCAACACACATGCACCACTCGTCCGTATTTTTTTCTGTACCAGAACTGGGTTTGCTAGCCAATCTGGATGGAGGATTTCTCGGATGAATCCGGCTACCATTAGTTTTGTGATTTCTTTTTTAATTGCTGTCTTCTTACCTGGTGAGAATCATCGTAGTCATTGCTTTACAGGCTTGGAGCCTTCATTGATATCAATTCTATGCTCAGCCAACTCTCTTGGGACCCCTGGCATGTCGGCCGGCTTTCAAGCGAAGATATCTTTGTTGTCCCGAAGAAAGTTGGTGAGCGCGAGTTCCTATTTTGCCAAAAGGTGGGTGCTGATGGTTGCCATTTTGGAGGGATCACCTGTGCCCAGGTCAATTTGCTTGACGTCGGCTTCTTTTGGTGGTGCTAGGATGCTGGGTTTTTTAGCTGATATCATTAGCTCTTCTGGGCTCATTTCTGCTGCCACAGCGGTTATTTTTTTCTTCCATCGGTGGCCTATGCTTTTGCTGCAAATTGGATTACCTGAACATCACAGTCAAAAGCGCGCTTCAAATCACTCCAAAGAGAGAGGACACCGTTAGGCCCTGGCATCTTAAGCAATAGGTATAGGTAATGCGGTATTGCTATAAATTTTGCTAGTGTGGGGCACCCAAGGATTGCGTGATATGATGAATCGAAGTCCGTAACTTCAAACTTGATAAACTCTGTATGGTAGTTCGAGAGTCCCAAAAGTAACCGGAAGAGTGATTTGTCCAAGTGGCATTGCTACCTTGCCGGGTACTATGCCATAAAAAGGCGTGCTTGTTGGTGTAATCATCCCAGCGAGTTATAGTCCCATCTACCTTAGAGTTTCTAAGAAAATGATGTTGAGTCCGGCTCTCCCGTCGATTAGTACTTTTGTGACAGTCATACCGGCAATAGTTGGATCTAGAACCAGTGGGTAATGGCTTGCGTTTCTTACGCTAGTCCATTGGTCTTCTCTTGAGAATTGGATTGGATACTGTGACCAGTTGAGATATCTTGGGGTTGCCAGTTCTGCTGCCATGATGGTTCTCAGCGCTAGCTTTTCTTGATGTTTGCTTCTGAAATCTGAGACCCCGACAAAGATTACTGCTACTGTCCCCCTAGATTTTTGGAATCTCTTATCTTTGTGGTTGTCTTCTTCTTTTTTCTAATTGCCTTTTTTTGGTATTCTCCTTACTATCTTTCCTCGTGTATCGATCTTTGAAGGTATAGCAATCTTCGATGGTGTGATTTCCGTTGGGGTGCAAGGGGCAACGCATGTTTTTAATGTCGTCATACCTTCTGGGCTTTGAAAACTTCCTTGATTTGTCAGTCACTGCTATGGTGTTGTCTGGACCACGTTTTCTTTCCTGATGTCTATTGTTTCAAGGATTTTGCCTATCTGGGTTGTCTCTGTTGTTTCTATCTAGGAATCTTTCTCATGTCTTTTCTTCTGCGGTAATCATCTTTTCCACTGTTCGTCTGAATTCTTTATTGTTTCTTGGGTTTTCTTTGCAGAAATCTTGAAATTGCCACCTAGCCATGATTCCGTGAGAGAAAGCCTCGATTACTTCTTGTTGGGTTATGTCATGTACTTGAGCTCGTAGTTCGCCAAATCATCGATAGTAATTTCTGAGACTTTCACCTCCTTTCTACTTGAGTCCTTTTAGCTCTGCATGGGTGATTGAGTGTGTAATGATACCCATGAAATTTTCATAGAAAGCTCTTTGCAAGTCCTCCCAATTTCTGATTGATCCTGGATTCAATTTGTCAAACCATTGAAGTGGCATGGTTTCTAGGGCCCTGGAAAAGAACAAGGTCTTGATATCATCGTCTCCTTTGGCCAATTCAATCGATTGCGAATAAATCCTGAGCCATTGCTTTGGTTCGGTCTTGCCATCATACTTGGAATGGTTGGACGGCTTGAACTTGTGAGGCAGTCGTATTGAAGCAAGTATGTTTGCAAAACAAGAGAATCTATCGTGTGTTCTGGCTTCTGTGTATTCAGATTTAGTGCCCCCTTCTTGCCAACTGTTGTCTTGGTGAGAGTAGTTTTGCGTAGCTGTCCATGTAGGTTCTTTGCTTCTGGCCTTTCTTGGTTGTTCGACTCAGTCATTTTGACTATGGTTTCTTTTACTTTCTCTGTTGTGACTTCCACTTGGTCCAAGTCTCTCGAAGGCGGACTTCCTTTGATTTTGATCTTCCTACTCATGAGATGTTGCCCTTCCGTCGTGCGTCCTAAGGACTATTGATCGAAGGAAGTCCCGGAGCTATTCTTGTTTTTCATTGGGATATGAAGTCGCCCTGAGTTCTTCTAGTGCTTCTCAGATCTTATCGTAGGGTGTATTCGCTGCTCATCCTTCTTCGACCTCTCACTCTGATTTTCTTCTATTGTACTCGGCTAGGTCTGACTCATATTTGATCCAAGTTTCCTTTCACTACTTAGCACGGCGTTGACGTCCTTGTTTCAATTTGTTCTTTCTCTCTCTAGCTTGCCTCTGACTCTCAGTCTCACCATCGTGCCCCTGGATAAATGGTGATATGTTGGATTCGGATTCATCTGAAGACCTGACGTCGGGTGCTTCTGGGGGGACCAATGGTGATCGAGGACAGCGAATCATGAACACTTCTCGAGCGTGAGTTATTCTGTCATCAGCATTGGTTTCCGTACTGTTAGAGTTGTTGATAACTTCAATAGAGGCTTCTAGGTCGTAGATCGAGTCTCCTTCTTGGTAGGGTAGAATCGTTGTTGTCGTATCGCCGACTAGTTGGGTGCCGCCATCCTCAGGAACAGAACCTGGCCAGTGGATGATGCAGTCTTGAGATGTTATACTTAAGACGAGACCTTCCTGGGATCCTTTTAGTGGCATTCTAAGCATGGGATTGGTGGATCCTTCGGGCCATGTCTGATAAAATGTTGCCATGTTGTGGAGTCCGAACGGAAGAGTACCCGACTTCTTCAAAGTGCTCTGAGTGAACTCTGAGTTGTATCCTTGATAGGTTGACGTCGTGCCTCGGAGCCTTGTCAGAAAAGAATTCGGTTTTCTGAAAGAACTTGGATAAGACTCCGTCTCGGAAGCAGAACTTGAGTTTGAATCGGATGCGTGAAACCGTGAAATCTGAGTCGTATCGGACATCGCGATCTGCACGAATCTTCCAGCAAGTTGATCTATCGTTGTCTCCAAAATGGAAAGGTCTTGATGATGATCCAAATCTTCAAGGAGATAGCCTTGGAGCTTGCCATTATCACCTGCCTCGCAGATCCATGAACCAAAGATGAAGGTTGACCCTGTCGAGAAAGTCATGTTGTCGAGGTCCATCGAGCTCTCGAATGCAAAATCGCCGAAAACCCCTACCTAGCGCACTAGCTATCGATGTTTGACCACCGATAGCCTGCCATGGGGGTCCCCAGGGCAGTATGTTCGGGTTTCAGTGTATGCAGAACTCAACGATAAATGCAAGAGGTAGTCGATTTATCCTGGTTCGGACCCTTGATCTTTGATCGAGTAATAGCCCTACGTCCAGTCGGCGTTAGCCTTTGCGTTGGATTGATCATAAAGTGTGGTGTTGTACAATTGTTCTATGAACTCCTAATCCAAGGAGCCCTGCCCTCCTTTATATAGTCAGGAGGCCAGAATCCTAGTTGGTTTACAATGAGAGTTCCTAGTAGGATTACAGAATAATACTGCTACTAAGATTACAGGGAAAGAATCCTAGTTAGACTAGATCTTCTCCCTTCCTTATGGGGTATCTCATGGGTCCCGCACCGATAGGGCCCTCATCTTGGTCTGTGCGCTTAGCCTTACCTTTGTCCCGGCCCCCGTTGAAGACCGCTCCGACCGCCTCCTCGTCGGAGGCATGGTTAGTGGTGACATCGAGCAGGTCACGGGTGGTACGGGGCTTCAGGCATCCAAGCTTGTGGACCAGGGACTCGCAGGTCATCCTGGAGAGGAATGCACTGATGACGTCTACGTCGACAACATCAGGGAGGGTGTTGCATCGTTGGGAGAACCTATGGATGTAATCCCACAGGGACTCGCTGGGCTCCTGCTGGCAACTCTTGAGGTCCCAGGAGTTTCCAGGGCGGACATACGTCCCCTAGAAATTTCTAATGAAGACCCTCTTGAGGTCCACCCAGTCATGGATATTGTTGTCCAGGAGTAATTCAAGCCATGCCTGAACATGTTCCACCATGGAGATGGGGAGATACTGAATGATGAAATAGTCATCATCCACCCCTCTGGCTCAACAGGCGAGCCAGAAATCTTCGAGCCAAATACCGGGGTTTGTCTCCCTGGTGTACTTGGTGATGTTTGTGGGTGGTCGGAAGCACTATGGGAACAACGCTCTCTGGATACGCCGATCAAAGGCCCATGGTCCCGGACCCTTAGGGCTGGGACTTTGGTTGTCCGGCCGGTGACCGTGCCTGGGGCGCGTGTCACCGCTCCCCTCGATGGTTTGGTCGGGATCCATGTCGCCTGCTCTCACTACCGCCCGGTGGACGTCATCACCATGCCGGGCCCGATGCCGGTTGCTGATGACGCTGTGAGCGACCTGGTGCGGACTGGTCCGCTCATGTACCGGCGGTCGGTGCGGGGCAGGCACCAGGTCGCACCAAGGCGCAGTTGCTGCTACCCAAGCCACACCTGGCGGTTGTAGCGGCGAATGGATGGAGCGATCCATCTGGCGCGTCCCCGCTCCCTCGGTGGGGAGAGAGGGCGCGTGTCGGAGTTGCAATGCAGAGCTTTCCGCCTATTGAATGACGACGACTTCTACTAGAACCCAGAGATTTCAGTAGACTGCCCGCTCCTAGGGGTCAATGGGCTCGGGAACGCTGCGCAGAAGCATTGCTGCGGCAGCGATGTTCTAGCTAGCCTGAGCGAACTACAGGAGATCGTTCCCCTCGTTCATGATGTCATGTTGGACCTAACGGGCTCGACCCTAGGCACCACCCACCAGGTTATGCGCATGGGGCGCAACGTGCTGCGCTGAGCTTGCTGGTGCAGGCGATGGCTGGTTCTGCCACCGTTGTCATAGTTCCTTGGTGTGCCCTTACGCAAACGTGAGGGCCTCCGCACGTGGGTCCGGAGGGATATGAGTTTGCGCAGACTCCACAATGACCAGCGGCTATCCCAGAACGTCTGCCATAGCGCACTCCCAGGACGGACGGTGGCTAGGCGCTACGTCGCCAATGCTAGAGCCGTCGCTCTCACCCTCATCATCCGGAAGTTCGTGGAAAGTGGTAGGAGCATAGCTCACCTTTCCCACAAATTCGGATGTGAGGAGGGAAGGCGGCAGCGTCCCTAGAGCCCCCGAGCGCACGTGAGGCCATAGGGGAACCGATCGTACGGTGTCCGTGATGTGGTCAATACGGCCCCTCTAGATAATCGGCGGGAGATAGTAAATAGAGAGTAAATTACAGTATGCATATTACTCACAGCGGGATTTGAGTAGAGAGTTTACTCGGAATGAAGCATAGATGTCGCGTCGTTGATGTCATGCGTCCTAGAGCCGATGGAGGGCGCCCCTCTGATGGGCGCCGGAATGAGTGCCTCCTCACGGAGGTGTAGTACGCCGAGCCGATCAACGACGAAGTCCATACTTCCAAAGAGAAAGGCCTGGGATGGCTCAAAGACGGGTGGAACCCACATCCCAACAAGTGGGAGTACAGGAAATTCCAGTGAGCCGAAGCGAATCGTTTCACCTGAGTCCACCATGGCGAAGGTGGCGGAAAAGTGGTACATCCGATGACAAAAAAAGTGTTGAACGTACGTCTTCCCCACGGACGGCGCCAACTGTCGGTGCAGAAAGTGACCAACAAGTAAATATTTATAGTTTTTTTGTACATTATGATCGGAGGTGGCCTAGCACTCAATGACACGAGATTTATACTATTTCAGGCAACGTGCCCTACGTCTAGTTTGAGTCGGTCGATGACTTTATTCCTGAGCCCAAGTGCTCGAAGTTTGCAGTGGGGTTACAAACGAGAAGGAGAAAAATGGAGGGTACAAGAGGTCCGGTCAAACTCTAGTCGGAAGGGCCGAGAACGACAGGAGCTCCGCTATGAGCTAAGTGTTCAAGCGTGTGCTTGAGGTTCGAACCTGGCGGTTCAGTGTTTGCGAACTAGTAAACTTGATCGATCTAATGAATCTGGAATCGCTTGAATGTTGGGAGAGAACGCATATCCTTTTATAGATGAAGGGGATGGCCTTACAAATGAGAGGGAGAGAGTACGTATGCTTCTAAGCCTTGTTGCCCATGCTAGCAGGTACAGGATGATGGTAGGCACCCATAACACTGTTGGATGTTGGATGCATGTGGGAGGTTCCATCGTTTTGTTCGGGTATAGCAGATGTTGGTACCTGCTATACTGTTGATGCCCAGAGGCATGTGAGGAGTTTTACCATGTTCACTCGGTACAATAAATACTAGCGCCCACAACACTGTCGATGCCCAGAGGCACGTGGGGGGAGCCTTACCGTATGGGAGTTAATGACGCCCACAATACTGTAGGAAAAATGTCGACGCTTACAACACTGTTCGTGTCAGGGAGGTTGCAGAGTACTGTTCCTGCTGGTGTACAGGGTACAGTCCCCGGTATCGTGGTTTGACTTGTGCGCCTTGCCTTGCTTTCTCTGTTCGTTCCCTGGTCCTTTCCGAGCGGGCGTCCCCGGTCGGTTGGTCACAGTCGGCTCTGATTGCGCCAGTCGGAGAAGAGCAGTGAGCAGGGTTTTTGTGTACCCCGGTCGGAGACGTGGGGTCAGAGTCGTAAGTAGTGTTTTAGCCAGGCCTTCTGGTCGGAGAGGCCGTCTGAAGACGGGCTGGAGAACGAAGTGAGCCTTCCGGTCGGAGAGGTGGGCCAGAGTCGGAAAACGGGTGTCGCTCCTCCTCGGCCAGACCTTCCGGTCAGTGATTGCATCGCCCTTCTGTCCTGCTGTTTAGATATTTGGGCCGTCCCATGAGTTGCGCGCTGTTTGCTTAGGCCGAGCCTTGTTTGGGAAGCCGGTCCGCGAAGGACCCCGGGTACCCGACAAATTGAGACGACCAGAGAAAAGATCGGATCACATGAACCTACCGGCTTAGATTTGCACCGCTCCCTGCTCAGATCGTGGTCCCAGGCGCGCGGGGAAGACTACCATTTGCCCTGTTCGTTTGGCTGATAAGCCATGGCTGAAACTACTATTTGCTGATTTATTGTGAGAGAAAAATATTATTTATTGGCTGAAAAAGTACGGCTTATAAGCCAAACGCGAATGTCGTCGAGCTAGGAGCCGCGGGGCGAGGCACGACTGCTGGGGCCACGCGGGCACTGGGCTACAACACGCGGACCTTCGACCTTCAATGGGCGTGTCCACGTACGTGGGTGACTCGAAGGCCCCGTTTGGCCGAGCTCCCGCGAGCTCCGGCTCCTGCACTATAGCCGGGTGTCGGCCGCCTAGGAGCCGGCAGGTGCCTACAGGAGCCGGAGCCGCGGAGCCAGAAAAACGAGCTTCTCCGGCTCCGGTGGTGTCAGTGAGAGAGGAAAGGAGGAAAGAGAAAAACGGCTTCGGTAAACAATAACCGGGTGTCGACCGCCCAGCAGCCGACAGACAGGAGCCGGAGCCACCGGAGCCTGGCCAAACGGGGCCGAAGTGTTGAGACACGTAGTTTGTCAAAGGTACACTACTGAACACATGTGTCACTGTGTGGCGGTGTTGCTGGCCTCTTTTCAAGTCGTTGGACACAAGCATTTAAGGTCAGCTTTTTATGATTCTTTTAATAAGATGCTCAATAGATATTGAGAACGATATCATAACATCTACTATACTTTTACAATTAAAATACTTTTGTCTCCAATGTAGCATAAATCATCGTGCTAATTTTATATTCATGGAGCTTTGCTAAAAAATTGAATACTATTATTTTGATTTAGGTCATGTTCGCTTGAGCTACTTTTTCAGCCATATAGCAGTGTTTTTCTCTCACAATATTTCAGCATAAGCCAAATTTCAGCATAAGCGAACAGAGTATTAATGAATACATAATGCTCTTATTGCCCTACAAATTATGAAAAAAAATCATAGGGTTAGACCAGATTTATTGTTTGCTAAGAACGGATATGAACTAATTTAGTTTATGTTGCGACCCACTCGAATATTTCCTATATATACATAATATCAAAGAGCAAAACCAGCTATTTTTATACATCCTATAATGTCTTCGCATCCTCCTTACTGACCCAGATTCATGACTTGTGCTTATAGACAATCACGTACCATAATGATACAGAGTCTGATTTCTAATTGTATCGAGTTTCATGCATTTCTGATTCCAAGATATATTGGATTTAGTGCGATGCATTAAAATTTAATATAGAGGGTAAAACATAAATATGTATGTATCATTTTCTATAAATAGTTGGTTTTATTTCTCCCGCTGCAACGCACGAGAATATTTGCTAGTATAATAAAAATGAGAAAAAAAAACAATTCTGCTGCATAAGCAGTAGCACAACAGGCGCAAGAACCACGAGCGCAGGTGTATTCATGAATACGTACTGCGGGCCCAACTAAAGGCCAGCCCACAAGGCGCAGACTCCATGAGCCGCCCTCACCGTTTCATTTCATCAGGAGGAGAGGAGGGTTCGAGGGGTAGCAGTATCGTGGAACTGGAACTGGGGGAACAGACACCAAGCTGATACTTTCCCCTAGTCTCCTCGGCGAGCGACACGCTCGGATCGGTCCACGCTCCAGTGCTCCACCGCCGCCGCCGCCGCCCACCTCGCCCTCTCCAATCCAATCGGCGCCCCCCCTCGAGCATCCAATGGCGACGGAGCTGCTCCCCGTGGTGGACATCCGGGCGCTCTCGCAGCCCGACCTTGACGCGCTCGCCGCCGCCTCCGCGCACGCCCTCGCGCCGCGGACCTGCCCCGACGCCGACCCGCTCCCGCCCCTCAAGATCGACCGCGCCGTCTTCAACGAGAGCGCCGGTTCCCGGAAGCAGACCTTCTCCCGCCTCCGCCTCGGCGCCGCCGCCGCGTCCTCCTCCTCGCCCTCGCCCGCCCGTCACACCTCCTCCGCGCAGTCGTCCGCCGGGCGGGAGTACGACCCCGAGGGCGAAATCGTCGCGTACCACCTCCGCCGCCTCTTCGTCCCCGATGACCCCTCGCTCCCGCCCCCTCCCGAGTTCCAAACCCTAGCCCTACTACAAGACTCCTCCCCTCCGCCGCCGCCCCCCGACCCCGACCGGGAGACCGCCAACGCCAAGGGGGTCTCCGTTGACCTGCTCAGGCTTGCGGGGATGGTGGACCCCTACGATGCCGAGCTGCACAGGCGGACGGCCGGGATGGCTTCCGAGGCCGAGCTGCAGGGTTTTATCGACAGCCTTGCAGGGAAGTTTGTCAGCCAGAGGCAGCGGAGGAAGAATGTGGACGCTTCCTTCTTTGGGGATCACCTCCCTCGCGGGTGGAAGCTGCAGCTCGGGCTTAAGCGAAAGGGGGGACTCGTCTGGGTGCGCTGCTTCAGATACGTGAGGTTTGCCTCTTTTGCCCTGCCCTGCCATTTTTTCTCTATGCTAGTGTTAGTATCTGGAATCGAACTATGCTGGAATACCTTACCTGATGTGATGTATACTTGTTCAGAGATGCTCTAGCAGTGTGCCTGAGACATGCACAAATGCACAATATAAGTGGTGGATTGGGTTTACGAATACATGGTGATAGTGATACCTCTGGCAGTCAACGATATCAGTTGATTCTGCTTAGCTTTGGAAATCGGATGCTTCTGTTTGAGTGAATGGATGCATGTTTTAGATGTTAATTAATAATAATGTTATACTACATCACTGGAGTGAGATGTTTGTTAAGTATAATGTTGGATTGGATTTTCTGGGTTTGCAAAGACAGTCTTGGTGCTTGTCATGGTGTAGCTGCATTTGATGCTGTTGTTTAAGTATCAACAGTGTTTATGCCGTTTTGATAGTCTGTTTTCATGTACTCTTCAACGCACGCATAGTATGTGCATTCAGCCAACACTACCTGACCATGTGTCCATGGCTGTGTGATGCTTATTAGATATTTATTTTATTTTACTTATTATTGTTGCTGGCTTATGTTGGGCTTCATCTCCCAAAACTTGATTGGGACTAAAAGGCTTTGTTGTCGTTGTTGTTGAATGCAGAATGCTGATAGTTGTCTATCATGTTGATGAAATATTTGAACTTACTAATTTTTAATGGATTTGTCTGCGCCACTAGTTTCTTTCGCTGACATGCAATCCGGTCTCCCCATCTGTTAGTGAGAGGGAATCTGAAAAATAAGGACATGTGAGCATTCCTATCATCTTAATTGTTCCTAATATATCCAATCATATGCACTCAGATTTACCACTTGCATTTTCAATCTACCTTTTCTTGTATAACAACACTAGAGATTATTTCTCCTCATTTAGACGTAAACTTATATATTACTATACTTTGCTTGATGTTTGCTGCTTGGATATTCGGGTTGAGAACTTGAGATGTTAAATGTATTTTTCACAATCACAATATATATTATTTGTCCTTCTAGGTTGATGCATTTCGAAAATTCCTGCCCATTTTGATTTGAGTGTTTTGGATGTCTCTTTTCTATATGACTTCAACTAGCTAAATGTGCACGCCATACTTTCCAGCCCCAAGGGAAGTCAGTTTTCTACTTGCAAGGAGGTTTCTGCATACCTCATGTCACTTCTCGGGTATCCAGAGCTCAAACCAGCCACTATTCAGTATGAAAGCACAGGACAACATTACTTGAGTGCTAACGGTGGTGATGATAGTGTAAGTTTGAAGTGTACGAAACTAAATTTTATTTACTTAAATTCACCTGTTTTAATTAATAAAGTATGTAACAGGTTTTAGGTTTTCAAGATCAAATTGGTTCAATTATGGACAAGACAAATGTACATTCAGTTTCTTCTCTTGCCTTCTCCAGCTATTCCAGTGATCCAAACGATGTGGATGAAAGGAATGCAGACAAAGTAAATGCTTATGAATGCCAGAAATGCAATTTGACCTTTGGTGACCGGACTTCATATGTACAGCACCATTTGTCATATCATGAAATGAGTGCTAAGAGGCGCAGGACTGGCAAGTTTGGTGAGCCAGTAGTAGGGAAAGATGGTAAGCTTGAATGCCCTATTTGTTGTAAGACCTTTGAAGAGGAATCACGGTACTTTGGCCATGTCGGATCTCATGCAAGGTACGAAGGGTTGACTCCTGAAGCATTTCTGGATAAGGCTACTTCCAGAAGGGCAACTAATGATTCCTCGGCAGAAATTTCATTTAGCCTTCAGGAGTTGACTGAATCACATGGACAGAACAACAAGGTTTCTTATGGTGAAGCAGGCTTTCAGCACCACAATCATTCAAACGAACATGGTGACAATAACTCTACAGTCACTGAGCTTTTTAGTACAAATTATTCAGATAATTTCATTAGGCCAAATAAAACTTGGAGTAGGCCTGAAGTGGGTCCTTCCTTTAATGATGCTCCAAGTGTATGTAGATATACAAATTTTACAGGCCATGCTGATGTGACAGTTCCAGAAAGGGCATTGATCTCCAATAATCAATCTGTTAGCAACATTAATGGCTTTGCTGGAGTGGCTATGTTTAGTGATCAGCCGGGAAGTAACCATGTTGTCAGACCTACTGCCTTTGGAACAGCCAATCATTATCAGGACCAGATTATTGATCGTGGCAGGGCTGCTCCGAGGCATGCTGACAATAATACTGTGAAAGCAAGAGATGTCAACCTCAATTCATGTGTAAATACAATATCTTTCCCTATTGCTAATGCAGATAATGAAACATCAGCTGCCCTTAATGAAGCTAATCGGTCATCTTCTACTGCAAAATGTTTTAGTGGCAGTTTCAATAACAATGATGGTGCATCTAGTGCGTCTTCCTGTTGCGGATTGACCAATAAAATATCTAGTTCATTTGGCACAGCAAGCAAAACCCAAGCTGTTGGCTCCAGATGCATTGGTGCAAGCTATGAGCCTTATGGTGAAAATTTTGGTGTTCTTAAAGATAACCCTTTTGCAAGCAAGGACAATACTGCAGTGTATCAGTCCAATTTGGGCACACAACCTGTCTACGCTGTGGCAACTAGGGCAGATTATTTTGCTTCTGGTTCAATGCAGACAAAGAATAGTGATAAAGAACTTGCATCCAGTGCCAAGGAACGGATTGATAACACGAAGAACAGAACAAGTAAAGAAACAGGATTTGTCACTGAAGCTAATAGTGATGTCTTTAGTGGTGGTATTACTGAAAAGGGTTTTGCACAGTTCAGTAACAGTTTTACTCACACAAAGCCCAATTCTTCTGGCCGTTGTTCACTACCTGCACCAAAAACTCCAACAAACGGAAGTGATATCAACTGCATCAAGGGCTCTTCGGTTAATAGAGGTGATGTTAGCTTCACAAAGGGCTCATTTGTCAATAGACCCATCAACAACAATAAACCAAATGTAGCTAGGCTTGAGGTGATGGGAAAGTTGAATAATGAGATGCAAAACCACTATAATGATCATGCTCCTGGTTTTGACCCTCATGCTGCAGCTAGTGCTAGCCGGAATGCCAATGGCCTTGTGTCTATGCAGGCCAATTTTGGTCGCATGTCCTCTACAGTTCAATCTGTTGCTGATGTTTCAGTGACCAGCACATCTCAAGATCAGGTAAACATACCAGAATTTGTAGACTTTCTTAACTGTTGCGCTCTTTAGCAATGATAAGAATACTGTTAAACATCTAGTGGATCATGATGATATTATATCCACTTAAATTAGTTATTTCGTATCTCATATGTGGTTTTATGACTGGATAAATGAGTAACATAGGTGCCGCTGTTTATTGCGTAGATGGCCTTTTAGTTCATTATTCCACAAGTCTTGCAGCAATGTAGCTTGGAAACATATTGACTATAAATAAAGAAGACAAATATCGATAGATGTCAACAATTTTCCATGACTACAAACTTTTTTATTTGCATCTTGTCAACATAGCATGCCGGTTATTCTGTTCTGCAGAAGCATAATGCCTCTTTGATTATCTAATGTGTTTATGAACTAGTATATACTACAGCTTGGTACCTGTCATCTTGGACATCAACAGTCTCCGAAACCCACATTTGACTACTATTAGTTTTTGTAAATATATATCAGCAGAAAAAATCGTTAAAATATGATTTGTGAACAACTTTTCCTGAAACTTACTAATATAACTTTCATGTGGCAAATAATTATACTTTTGTGCCCAATTTGTAAAACCAATTAAAAATTTTGTTGATGGTTGTCTTGCTCTCAGAACTTATACCCTTTTTTTTGGCCTAAACCTGTATGTGTTGGGGTTTGGTATCTTTACCAATTCTTTGTTCTTGGTGTCGTTAGCATGTATCAAGTGATTTCTGCCACATGAATATTCATGTCATTTAATGCTGGGTAACAATGTGATACTTTGCTAATTTTTTTAAACAGTGTGATTTGCAACTTGGATTTGGTGCACAGAAGCAGCAGATATTTTCTAGCCATGGACAGCTTAGAATGGCTACAGCTGGATCCCCTCCGCCTGGGAGCATTTCAAAAAAAAGTTCTGTACCCACTGAATCCTCACAGTTTGGGAGCATGGATGCGCCTAAATCTTTCCCCACTGGAACATCTCAGTTTGGAGGCTTTGCAAGGCCTACTTTGGTGCCTGCTGCACCTTCTCAGTTTGTGAGCATGGCTCAACCTAATCATGTGCAGTCTGCTCAATCCTCTCAATTCTCAAGCTTGGTTCAACCGAATTCTATTCCTCCTGCTGAATCCTCTCAGTTTGGAAGCAAAGCCCAATCTAGTTCTGTACCCCCTGCTAAAACCTCTCAGTTCAGGGGCATGGCTGGACCAAATTCTGTACCTCCTGCTCAGTCCTCTCAGTTTGGGAGCATGACTAGACCTAACTCTGTACCCCCTGAATCTTCTCAGTTTTTTGGGAGCACGGCTCGACCAATTTCTGTAACTCCAGAATCCTCACAGTTTGGGAGCATGGCCAGACCAAATGCTGTACCTCCTGTATCGTCACAGTTTGTTAACATGCCCAGTCAAAATTTTGTGAGCGCATCCGAACCAACTCTAGTTTTGGGGTATGCACCGCAGATTGGAAGTGGCCCTCCACCTCAAGTCCAGTTAGGATGGGATTTGTCCTTACCAAGGATGGTTACTGGTGGCAACATGGTCACCTGTTTATGTATGTGGTGCAACAGTCAGTTCCATCATTTTGGCCCTTTGGATGGACAGCAGCCTAGTTCTTTTGGCTTCATTTGCCCCACCTGTAAAGATCGGATGTCTGGTCATCACAATATGCCCAACAATGGTTCATGGCAGCCTTGAGGTGCGGTGTCATTTGTTAATCATCTGTATTGCTGTATCTGAGGGATCTTGTAGTTTTCTGTACACTACTCATTTCTGTTGTCTGTCAGAGGACTGAAAAATGTCTGCACAAGCAGCAGTGGACCGTCAAGGAATGAATGGTATCTGTGTCAACAGGGTCTTGAGCTGAGAGCTGGAATGCTTGAGTCAGTAGCAGGATATGCAATGAGATAAGTTGTTTTTTCTGCTACTTGTCAAAGATAGCAATGGGAGACCATGATGAATTCAGGACATCTTTTTCTTGAATCCACCAGTTACATTATGTGGGAATGTCTTCAGTTCACCGGTTGGCATTACATCTGAAATTTTGCTGCTCTCAGATGACCCAACCAATTTTCCATTGGGCTCCGAGGAACCAAGGATGTTGCCACTCAGGTAGAGCTTCCGATGTTTAGGGATCAAGCTGGCATGTTTGTCGGTTCCTCGAGCTATCTCCTGTTACTTTGAGCTCTAGCTGCGATGGGAGTGGCCTTTGTTATTGGTACTAAACTTGAAATGGCTCCAGTCCAGTGTCTTGGACTCTTGGTGGTTGTGTAATATTTAGGCTCCTAGCTCTTGCTGTAATATTTAGGCTCCTAGCTCTTGCTGTAATATTTCCCCAACTCCGGGGGAGCCTTTGTCTATCCTTGCCTATTGAAGTCCTGTTTAGTCAAGCTGAAGTACATTTCGAGGTAAGCGTGGCTCTAGATTGTTTGACTTAATGCTAAGAGGCTGTAACATACCATAATACTGTTGTGCCAACAGCCCAGGGCGATCGGAGGACGGAATGGACAGGGTCGCCATCCCCTTCGTAGAATATGCCAGTAATGTACCTCCAAATCGAGGACGCCTCCATCCCTTAAAAACGAAGGGGGCAGGGTTCGTCCCTTTTTCATCCCCCTTGCGTAATGGCCGGGCAGCGGTGGCAGGGCGGCCGGCGAGCTTGCGTTGGCTAGCTGAGCGGCAGTGGGGCGATCGACGAGCTCGTGCCGTGTTGGGACGATCAGGCGAGCGCGCGGCGGCGGAGGCGTGGCGATCGGAGAGCACCCACAGGTCAGCGCGGGAGGTGGTGGTTGCGGGCAAGCGGTGCTGCTGCTTGTCCGCTGTCCGCTGGCAAGGAGGAAGATACGGAAAAATTGAGATAATGACAGTCGTGTCGGTTGGTTTATCCAAAATTTGATGGTCGGGCTCTATGTGCTAGTTAGTTTGTCCCAAATTCTAACAAACGCACGATGGGGATGGCCTCATTCTCTACGACCAAACAAGGAATAGGACCCTGCTATCCCCAAAATGGGGTTCGATTCTTGGTGGTCCCCAAACCAAACATATGCTTAATTAAATAAATTGCTCAGTTCAAAACGGCCGATGAACCTACGGCAGACAGTCACGTCCGGTTCCTAAGCAACTTGTCGTACCATACCGTAGATACAGAGGGAGGATACACGTACTTATATCGGCATGTTGGTTCCTTGCCACACATCATTGGATATACTAAATACCAGTGCTAAACATTGTTTAGGCATCCAATTCTTACTGTATATATAGTTATACATGTACACTACCCTTGCACAGATTGTGATTATTTAGCAGTAGCAGTAGTACATTATTATCCTTCTCATCACGTCTCTGGGAAGTAGGCCCGAGAGACACATGCGGCACCGCCGCACCGATACAACACCATCAGATCATCAGCACCCCCGGCAGATGTTCCTTCCCAATTTAAAAGTGCAGCACACACGTAACACCCCCGGCAGATGTTCTTTTTAGCATGGACTTCTAGTGCATGAGTTGTAGTCTGTACTCTACGTAATATACTTACACCACCAACTTATAGTATCTGTACTCTACACAGCATACTCACACCACCATACACACGCACACCCCTACAAGCTACAACCTATACACCTCAAACGTCATTCTGGAGATCACCGAAGCCACACGAGCATCATAGATGACGGGCACGTCGTAGTCTCTTTGTAGCGCCACGCGAGTGTCCAAGACCTACATAGAAAAATATTTGCTTGCACGAAGCAAGCGGTGCAGAACCAGGGTTCAAACCCTGGCCGACCAGCTCCCACCACCGGAGCTTTGCCACTGCACTACACGCGCGCCTGCAGACAGATGTTTCTTAGAATGGCTACAGAGCCCCAATTTTTACACAGGTAATTCGCAACGATCAATCCATCTATCTTTCTAAATTATGAGCATCGTTATACGTGCAACTTATTTGTACATCTACTTTACAACTACAAATCAAAGCTGCAACGGCTTGATAGGGTTGAACAAATTTGTGGGGTGTATGCAAAATATATTTCCTCTTTTCAGGTACCACGTATAGGGATGACCATTTATGGCTAAAGAAAGAGAATATATAACCTAGAAATTTCACCTCAAAAGGCGAACATCCGGGTTTACCTTTCTTTTTTTTTTCCACATATCCACTCCGTCCAAGAAAAATTGATGTTCTATATACTCCTTGTCGCAGAGCGTGGTTTTCATATTATGCACTGCACTTAGGGGTTATTTGGGACTACTCCGTTCCATGTTTTTTAGCCAAACGGTTTTAGCTCTATGTACTCTGTTCAAGAAAAAAGGATAAAGTTGTGAGAACACCTCTAAAGAGGTGCTTCACAAACTCCAGTTTTTTGTGGAGCTGCTCCACGGTCGAATTTGTGGAGCAGTCCCAGACACACTTTTACTTAGGGGCGACGACCATGACCTCATCGTCGTCGTCGTCGAGGGTGGTGGTGGTCTTGCCAAGGTTCGGATTGGAGATCAGGTGGATGGTCTGTCTCTGGCAACCGTGGCCATGGCAAGCCGGCTGTTTAGCGTCCAGCGGCGTGGCAAGAGAGACCGTTCCCAGTACTAGTAGCAGTAAGACAACCATTGTCACCTCGGCCACGAGCACAGCAGAGCTCGATTTCGCCATTGCCATGGTCATCCTGTAGTGTAGAGGGAGCTAAATAGCGGGCACATTTCTTCGCGTCGATGTGTGGCTATATTTAGGTGGTGTTTAAATTCAGGAGCTATAGTTTAGAAGTGTCACGTGAGGATGTCACATGAGAGTGTTCGGATAGCAATAATAAAACAAATTACAGAAGTCCTCAAGAATCCGCTAGACAAATTTATTAAGCCCAATTAATCCATCATTAGCACATATATTGTAGCTTACTGTAGCACCATATTGTCAAATCATGGACTAATTAGATTTAAAAATTTCGTCTTGCAAAGTAGTCACGATCTGTGCAATTAGTTATTTTTTTAGTCTATATTTAATACTCCATAGATGTGTCAAACATATGATATGATAGGGACTAAACTTTAGGGGAAAACTAAGGGCATGCACAACAGAGAGACATCTGCTGTCTGTAAATTCTTGAAATTTGCAATACAGACGGTTATACATACAGCTCGTGCAACCTATAGACAGTTGCTATCTGTTCGGCTGTCTAGAAATCATTTAATGCTTGCATGTAGCCATATGATCAATCATAAATATTATTTCTATATATCATTATGTTGCTAATTGATGCAAAACACAAGAGACATGTAGACGTTTGACAGATTCACATGAGATAGGTTCACATTCAGGTCAAAGTTTACAAGCAAACCAAAAGGATAGGTCACAAGATAAACCATATAAGTTCCATACATTCTAAAAAAGGACAGGTTCCGTATAGGTTTAAGTGAAAGATTGCCCATTACAGAACTAAACTTCGAAGGCTTTGGCCATCAGATCATGAACACTACGCATGAATATTAGACATGAACGAATAGCCGTGACAGTTTGCAAAAACACGCACATCAGACACGACCAGGCCAAGCGGAACTTCCACGATACATAATGGATTGCACATGTGTTGCCTTCTCCATAAACTTAAGTTCTGAAGACAGGTCCTAAAACTCCAACCAAGTCAAGCACTGAAACACCACAAAGCCTCGTTCGCTTGTCTTATGATCTGTATTTTTTAGCTTATTTTTTCAGCCAGAACAGTGTTTTCTCTCACAACAAATCAGCCGGAACAATGTTTCGGCTTGTTTTTTCAGCGAAGCGAACGGGAAAGAGGAGCCCTAATCAGCCATATGGAGGCTTGATTTCGCACATTCTTCAGACAAGTTGTCAAACCTGATCAGTAACTAAAAATAATAGTGTGAACATCTCCAATTTATGTGCACAAATAATAGGTACACTGACTATCATTAGTAAGACAGTAACCAAAAATAATGATCTTCGAACATATTAGCTAGAAAAAATTCAGAACTAGCATAGTGTCACTGTAAGTGAAAACATTCAGAGTTGGACTAAGTGATAACATTCAGTTATCAAATCTAGTGAACTGAAACATTTAGTAGCTACAAAAAATTCAGTGATCAGTAGTTGTACACATTCAGTTATCGGTGACTATCCCAAGATATATTTTCCAACTGAATCAAGACAATATTGATAATTTTCCAACTAAATCAAATTAGCACTATCATTAAGTGAAAAAATGGGGTTGGTTGTTGAATAAACCCATAAATCCACCGGGAGGATGTGTGCTGTTGGCTATGTTCGGCTCCCATTATAAGCTGGCTCAGCCATGGTACAATATTTTTCTCTCTCAACAAATTAGCCGTACAAATTAGCACAAGCGGCTTATAGATTAGCCGAAAAGAGCAGTTGTCCCTGCAAAAGTTTATACATGAACTCAGTAATTCTCAGTAATACTCAATGGTACTCGTATCAAATTTCTGAATGAACTTGTAATTCTTAGTAATACTCAGTAGTACGCAGTAGTAATTATCAGTAGTACCCAATATTACTCTTATCAAATTACTCAGTAATACTCAATAATTCTTAGTAAATTGACTGCAACAAGCAGAAATGTAGACTACGAATTCAAGCAAATCAAGGGTTACCATACTGGATCCCAATTTGATTGATGCCCAAACCGAGGAGAACTTGGACTGATGGAGTCAAATCCGACTGGGTAGCCTCGTCAGCCATGGATTGGTGAAGAATCGACGCCATCTGTCAAGGATTGAGGATGAATCGTACCAGGCAAGGGGTTGGGTGTTGGGGACGAGCTGCTTCCGCGATCGACAAAGGGCGTTGCCATGCCGTTGCTGAAACCGGCTAGATTGGGTGCCAGGCTGAGCCGCTTCCGCAAGGAAGTTTGCTCGCAGCCGCCCCCGCAGCCGCTGCGACCGCCGCCGTCGTCGCCGCTAGTGGTGCTGCCATCGTCTTGCTCTTCAAAGGATCCGCAGGTGAGACATACGAAGTATATGTGAGCATTTTTGGTGTGATTTTTCCCCCTTGCGCGCGCAACTAGATCCACGTGGCGTCGGATAAAAAAGACGGCACCATATAACGCGAAGTTGACTGTCGAGTTCGCCTGGGAGCATGAGCCCTCGCCGTCGTCTCACGACGCGACGGCTTCGCTCTCTCTCCTCATTTTGCCAGCACGTCCACTGTACGTGCCCTGAACAAGGCCTCATAGGAGATCCCTATTCGTACAGAACTTTTTTTTTGCTTCGTCATTGACAAGGACCAACGTAAGCAGATTACTGTTTTCTATACTACAAAGTAGGACGAAGAAAAAACTGGAGACGACGCTAAACCAAAATCATATATATTTGTAGACCTACCAAAATCAAAAGGGGAAAAAAAACTGGAGACGCTGAAGTCGTCGTACTTTGTAGTACCAACCATCCGCACAGAGAAGTACTGCCGGCCCAAAACTTACTCACTTCGTCTCAAAAATAGAGTCATAGAGAAATCGTGCTGGTCAAACTTTCTCAATTTTAACTAAATTTATAGAAAATACATGTAATATTTATATCTTCAAATAAGTTTATTATGAAAGTATATTCAAACGATCTACCTAATGGTACTAATTATGTACCATAAATATTAATATTTTATTAAATATATTTAATCAAAGTTAAAAGTTGCTGACTTTTTATGAAACGAGAATAACTCTTTTTTTTTAGGATGGAGGGAGTACGGTGTAACACTACATAAAAAGTTAAAAACAGTGAACCTTATCGCGCCATCATCTGGGAGGCATAATTAATTAACGACGGGTCAAATAAAGATGAACGCCATATATAGGTCAATATTTTCGCTTTCCTTTTATTTTCTTTTGTTGACGTAATTGTAGTTGTTGATATACAACATGTTCGCTTGTTGGTTTCAGTCAGGGCTTATCAGCCAGTCAATAGTGTTTTCCTCTTATAATAAACCAGCATCAGCCGGGCTTATCAGTCCAGAAACCAACCAGCGGACAGACCGATAAAATCCAGTCACACATTAAAAAGGCCTAGCTCGTTCGGTCCACACCCGGCCTAGCACGCAACAGAGGAGGTCGAAAACAGAGAGGCCAATCAGTAAGTCAGTTATGCAGATCCAACGCTGATTCTTTGTCCAAAAATCCCATAAACACCTCCTATGAAACACGCCAGGGAGAAGCGCAACGGAACAGGGGGCTGGAGAACCTAAAGGAAGGATAAGGGTAGTAGTAGATTGATTTTTCGATGGACAACGATGTTAGACACTGGCACATGCGGTCAGAAACAGGGGTTGCGATCTAACTAATATTAATATTCAAACCATATAATCAGTGTTTACTCAAAAAATCTCAAAATACCAAATAGTAATAGCGACCTTTGGTCTGCACTAATCTCTACTTCTCAAGATATTTGAATTTTTTTTATCATGTAATAATATGATTTTGTTAAAGATTAAGTCACTATGCTATTATTATTTATACTATCAAACGTCTTAGCTGGAATGTATAAAATTATATCTAATAATGTAACCTTTATAAGTTACATATTTTATGGTTATTAATACAATTTTAAAAGATTTAACAATTTCAGCAAGTGGTACTGTGCTAGTACGGTGGACTGGCCGTTGGCAGTTGGCGCCTAGTAGTAGACCAGTAGCGACGAGACACGAGCATAGTACACTCGTGCTGCACGCGTCGCCCTCCAGGCCGATCGGGTTGCCAACCCAACGAGCAAAATTTACTGCAGGTCCTAAACTTCGACCCTGTGATTCATGTCGCCAAACTTCTAAAATGATATGGGTTGGTTTTTAAACTTGGCAGACGGTGTTATCTAGGTTTCTAAATTTTTAAGGCGATCACCATAGGTCCTTAAGCTTGGCTGACAGTGTCATCCTGATCCCTGAACTTTTAAAGTGATCACCTCAGGTCCCTAAACTTAAAAGCGGTGTAATCTTTGTTCAAATATAATAATATTAAAAGTTACCTAGTATCAAAAGTTTTCTCCATTAAAGTTACTTTTAATTTTAGTATTATTTTAAAAATTCTAATAGTAGTATTATAGAAGTAACTTTTCTCTATTATTAATATTACAACATTATTACTAAAACTTTTAATACTATAATATTATTATTAAGGGATTTGCTATATCTCAGGTGCCTGAAATATGGACTTTTTTCAGGCGACGCTACAGGCCCTTGGATGGATGTGCATCCAACGGTCATATCTGTGATCTGTTGTTTCTGCTACCCAGGCAGCTATAACGGGTCCGCGAATGAACCCGCAAATCAACCCAGGCAACTACCGGGCCCGCCAAACCTTAACGGGCGCATGATCTGATACCCGCTAACTGGATGAATTCAAAAAAAAGCACGTAAGTGAAGAAAGTGACGAAAATCAGTAACATTTGCACACAAAAACACAAATATGAGATATATATAATTTAGTCACAATGAATATGATGGGATGTTCTTAAAAATATTTAGTCACACATAATGAGATGTTCTCGATAAACAAATGAACAATGAATATGATCTTCAAAAATTACAAAACACAAATATGAAAATTGCACATTTCAAATAGTGCAAATACTACTTATTAATGCAATTATACTGTATATGTAACACATGTCACATTTTTTAAAATTGCACATTTCAAATAGTCACACAGGTACAACTCCAAACAAGACAAATGACAACTCAACAGAATAAGAACTACTACTATCTATCTAACCACCTTAGATGACAATGCAACCAACCACTGTGAAAATGGTATATTCTGAGAAACCAACACGAGAAACCTAACAGGATACAGAATCGCCTTAGACTGCACCCTTCTGCAACCATGGCAGTTTGCTCCCTTGGGGTGACACCATTAGCAGCTACTGCCACTGCACCATTCTCCACCACAGCATTTTATTCCGCTATGGCCTCAGGTTTCTGCACATTCTGCTTCCCATCAGTAGCTTGATTTTTAGCATTGTTGGTGGCAACCAACTTTCCATTCATGACCTGGAGAGTGAAAAAATAGCAGTTGAAATAGCTTATCAACATCCAAATAAGGGTAAACACTATTGATGGATACCATGAAACAGGCTAAATAATGCCAAATTGCCAATCCACATGAGCTTGTAATAGGAAAAATGCTCAAACCAACCCTACAGTACCTCCATTGCTGCAACTTGTACATGTTCAAAGGAAATCTTAGGGAACAGACGCTAGATTTTCATAGCTCTCAGGTTAACAAGTGAAACTGCAAGTGCTAAAATTCATACAAGTGCATTAAAAGAGGGCTCATTACACAAAGTAGATTGGTAGTCACACACCTCAACTGGATACTGACGCTTTGATTTCTTCTGCTGCATTATCTTTTCACGGCCATCATAAAAGCTAAAGTCATCCAAGATGGATGTCTTGCAGACATGATCCTTGAAAATCTTTAAAACCTAAAGGCCTTGCTCAAGCTTAACCTGTAGACACCGTGAAAAAGTATGGGGAAACTTAGCTACCGCAACATTAAAAGACTTAGACATAACAATTTTCCATTTCTCTTAAGAGAGTACTGGCTTCCTGATTCATGCATATCAAGAATTTCTGCTACAATGTGAAACCATCAACAACCAGTGGAAAAGCTGACAAAACAAGAGAAAAACTAAAAGCAACTTAACTCACCTCCTGCGTATCTCTGCTATTTGTAACTGGTTTGTTTTCATTATACTCAGGAATGATGTCCTTCAACAAGCTGCTAGGAATGTTCTTCACAATGTGCCACTTGACAGGAAAGCAAACAGTCCACTTGTCCTGCTGCCAGTATTCAACTGTCTTGTTAAAATCAACCCGACCCACCATCTCAGCCAGACCAACAAACTGTCCGCTGGTGTTAACCTGAAAAATCAAGGAAGACAAGTAACATCAACATCCAACCTTACACATAGGTTCACAGAAGGGGAAAAAGGCTCTTTAATAGAGGATAAGGATCATACTTACAGAAAACAACAGGAACACCTGCGCATTACAGAACTAATGACAAAACTGGAAGACCGTGCTTCCTAAATGCATATTAGCCTTCAAAAAGCAGGTAACGAAGCATGAAATGAAGCAGCCAGCCATATAATTCAGCTGCAAGCACTAAACCACGTTAGAGCAATATTATTTATCATCAAGACTGGATATTGCACATGTTAAACACCATAATTGCAAAAATTTAAGTGTGCAATTTACTACTTAATGTGCAATCAAGAGAACATATTTTCCAAGAGCACAACTTCAAAGTACCTAGAGCATATTTTCCAAGCTATGAGGTTTTGTGAACCCAAAATTGAGTATTCTGTAAGAACAGAACACATACATGAAGTAGGTTTTAGGCAAATTATAACCAGCAACAACATACCTCATATGTAACCACACCACCAGATTCTAAATCTTGGAGACGGGTTGTTGTAGAAACAGCTCCAGTTGCTGAAATGATGCGCACTGCCCAAAAGATGACATAAACACATAGCAGCAGTAACATCATAGAAGACTAAATGGGCATTTCAACTAGCACCTAAACTACAAGCAGCAACACAGACCAGCAGTGACATCACGAAAGACAGATGTGTGTTGACACAAATCACAATAAACAAAGTTAAAAGATGTGGTAGCACAAATCACAAGAAACAATTTTTTTCTATGAAAGTAGAAGGACAAAAATGAGTTGTGTGTCGGCACAGATCACAAGTAACAAAGATGTGGTGTGTGCTATCACAAATCACAACAAATAATTTTTTTCTATGAAAGAACAAGGACAAAAATTTAGTTTGGGCTGGCACAAATCACAATAAACAACAAAAAAGATGTGTTAACACAAATCAAAAGAATGAAATTTTTTTCTATGAAAGGACAAGGACAAAAATGTGCTTTGTGCTGGCACAAATCACAATAAACAAAGGCTACTGGGTTAGGGTTACAAGTCTAACAGGTTCCAAGTCTTTCTGAGGCAGGCAGGCACCAAGTGCTGCAACAAGCCACTGAACATAGTTGCGACGTGTCGGCATTACAGCCACCCAAGCATAACTGCAGCAGCAGTGCTTAAAAAACCAACATTTAACATCCTACGACCAGGTTAAGTCTTCCTGAGGCGAGGCAGGTACCAAGTGCCACAACAAGTTCACGGAGAGTTTACCGCCACCCGACAAAACTACGAGGGTTCAGACCCAACCATCCACCAAAAAGTATAACCACGACACATTCCCCTGCTCAGTAGAAGAACATCAAGCTACTCACTTTCTCATGCAAACGGGATAGCTCCTGGACAGGGACGCTGCCAGCCAAAGTGTGGCCGCCGTGGCTAGAGGACGTCTCCGACATCTCATCGAATTTTATGAACTGACCAACCTGAGCAGCAGCGAGATGTGCATAGCAGATGCGAGCAACTGCAGGCAGGCAAAACAAGGAAATCAGAAACAGGAGATCTGATACACAAAAGCTACTGGAGATGTTGACAACACCAAAGGCAATGCAAGTGCAACAAAGAAAATTAAGAAGGGAAAAGTTAACAATTGACAAAACCAAGAACAACAGATGGAAGCAAAATTTATCAATTAGAAAGGAGCATGTGGTCAATTTGAGTGGCCAATTAATTTATGTAATTTATGCAATGAACAGGATGTTACAAGCTTAAATTAAATTATGTTCAGAACTACAATTGCATATGCTAAGAACTACAATTGCAGTGCCCAATAGCTGCAATTTATATTGTTGGTGATTGCAATTGTGCAAGTGAATGTTTCATTTGTATGGTTCTCATCAACAGCAGATATTATTAGTAACAGAGCACTTGTAAATTCAGTAGTATATTGCTCCTGCTGGCACCAACATGTCTGCCAGGACATTTCTTATCTCACAACACAGTTGCTTTAGTGTGGGGTTATGAATGCAAGACACTTCTTATTTTAGGGCAACTAACAGACTTGAAACAACACCAATTGACTACAAACTAACAGATGCTGACCTTATTGTTGAAGTTCCATCTACCATTGCGTGTAAAAATGTCTTCACCATTCCCAGCTTTAAGCTGAACGAAAAGACAGTTATAAGATTTACGCCTTCAAAATTCCATAACCACAAAGGATATCTGAAATGATATAGGATAAACGGTAATGACCAACCATGGGGGCTACAGTACCCTACCATCAACTTATGTGAAACTTCTAGCAATTATAATCCCACATGCCTTCATCATGGACTCTACATCATAGTTGCTTCTCAGCAGTAACTACGCAATTTGACATGAAAAAAGAACAGTTTAAGAAAACCTCGGCAATAACCCAACTTGCTAGGCCCAATTTGACAACAAAGAGCGCAGGATTACACCTTTTCAGTAGGTATAGTAGGATTCAAATGGTTATCGAGCCAGAACATTTTGCCCTGGAGAAATATCTGTGTTAGGACAAATAACAAGAAGACTGCAAGATTAAGCCCATTATTTGCAGAAAAAACATAGATTATACCTTGACAATGAATTGAGGTAATCTCAGAACCTGTCACATCAATGCCTTCATCACTTAGTAATGTAATGCCTGATGACTCAACAACGAATGGAAATGATACTGCTAGAGACATAGGTGATTTTGCCACCTTGATGAACCTGTGGCCTATGGAGAACACAGTTTACAATTATTTCATCTAAAATGATATGATGGATAAATGTGAAGTTGCTATTTGGTTAGTAAAATAGTAAGTGACGAAGACTAAACATGATAGCAAAAAGGGAATATTTTAGTAAGCAAAAATGAACACCTTTAGGAACTCATATAAACATTTTACTGTCAGAGCAAGCCTCCTAAACATAGATGCAATTTTCTTTCATCACTAGGCATATTCATATCCTAGCATTTTTACCAAGTGATGTCAAATTTGCCATATTATGATGCAGCACTAAATGTTACTCACTGTTGTACTGCTATGCTGCAAGATGTATTAAAAAAGCAATGCATTTTTAGAAGTTCCTCACGTTTAGTTGTGCTTCTGCACACTTCAAGCAAACATCAAAACTGAAGTTAGGTTCTAAGATAAAACTAATGTCATGCAATCATAACTAGGCAGCATATCAAACCAGTTGAAATTAAAATATAGAAAAAAGCACCAAGCATCCATATGATCTTAGTAATAGGTAATAATTGACTGATGTGATACGAATTCAAAAATCCAGGTATGAGTGTTGCGAACTTGCGATCCATCAATGGCAGATGAAAAGAGAACATAAGCCCCTTCTGTATTTAGAAAAATATCAGGACAAATCTGAATGAAATTCAAAGACTAGACGGACAGTTACAGCTAAGGATGAAAACGGAACGGAAATATCCCGAACCGAACCGTATCGTTTTCTATATTTAATCCGATCGAATCCGCATTTTCTTGTCCGACTTTACCGTTTTCGCTTTCGCATTTGAGATGTTTCGTATTTCGAATGTAAAAGTAGAAAACGGTTTACACATTTTTCGACCGTTTTCTACTTTTCTACTTTTAATTTGAAATATTCCGAATTCAAAATTCGGTTTAAACCGAATTTGGCCAACTGTACAGGTCATACAACCCAATTACAGGCTGTTCACCACGCAGCTGTATTCTTTCTACCGGTGGCTAGCTGTCCTCTCTTATAGACGGCGCCCAGCCTCATCTCTCTTATTATGTATTTGGTCGTGCACTTGTTTAATGCTATGCACTTGAACTAGATCATGCACTTGTTAGTTGTGAACTTGTTATGTATTTGGTCGTGCACTTGTTTAATGCTATGCACTGTGGGTCGGTATTTCGTATTGAATTTTCGCATACCGCCCGTGTTCGACATAATTCCGCTCGAATGGGTTCGTTTTCGAAATTCTAGATATTCCGTAAGTTCGTGTTCGTTTTCGTGTCCGGCTTGTCCGCTTTCGCTTTCGCTTTCGTATTTCAAATGTAAAAGTAGAAAACGGTTGAGGAGTTTTTCGACCGAGTTCGACCGTTTTCATCCTTAGTTACAGCATGAGCCCACTAAATCCCTAGTGCAGCAACAAGATGAGAATCAAACCTTTCAGCACAGTTATTACCATCATTTCTGTCCACTGCAGATGATTTTGATGGATAGTTTAGTCAAGTTCGACAAATTGTCTAAAACATAGCCGTTATAGGAAGAAAGTCCAAACCTTCAAATGAAAAATGGTAACCATCATCATTACTTTGGCTGCGTCCTGCGTACTTGGTTTGTAACCACGACTGGAATTCTTGAGAACTCTGCTATAGACCTACACAAGGAAAAAAGGACGTACCCAGTGTAAAGAGCTCCCGCTCTGTGCGGGGTCTAGGGAAGGGTGTCAGTGGCAAGCCTTACCCTCGCCTGCGCAATGCGAGGAGACCGCGACTCGAACCCGGGACCTTCCGGTCACAGGCGGTAAGACTCTACCGCTTGCACAAGGAAAAAAGAACGAGAAGAAATAAAAGGTATTTCAGCAAGATGAGTATTGGTAAACTAAAACATTACAGAGAAAGTTCTGTGAGCATTAAGAGACTGGGAGACACACTTAAGAAAAGAAAGGGTCCATCTTAAAGGGTGTTGCCTGAAACCTGCTGTAGCGTTCTCATTTTCCCTATTACAGACAGGATGTAACAGAGGATTAGTTTTCTATCAACTGATAGCATAACTATTTAGGAACTATAAACTCAGCTTATGTAAAAACCTAAAGGCTACACATGTGAAATGCTTCTAAACATAGCAAGCATTAGAGGTGTAGCAGTCAGTGAGATGGCATAGAAACTAATCCATTAGATAGCAGCCGTGGCTCTTGTTTTGCTACAACAATAGCAGTTTGGACATTATGCTATTCTATAGTCAAACATACTACAATATGAAATTGGACATTTTGACGATCTGGTTGCCAGCAAAAGAATATACTTATATATGTAGAACAGTGTCTACAAGAATACAATTTAACCTTTTAAAATATACAACAAGTTATTTGAAAACTAAACTAAGGAAATTCCATGTCCATAGCTTACAGCGACATAAGAGTTGCCATGTTATCAACAATGAGTAACTTCACATCATGCTGAAGAAGAGTCACCTTCATCTCTTCCAAACTGTAGAAAGACAGTACAAGAAAGGGGGAACAGTGTTAGCACAACATGTCAAGTTTAGTGAGGAGCATAAACCTAAAGCACAGGATTTAAACTATGATGGCGTGAGATTGAGCAGAAAAGCTTTCCAAATTTTCAACAGCATGGTACTAGAATCTCAAAGATACGTTAAGGAGTTTTCAGTCCTTCATGTGCCTAAGAACTAAAATACTCAAAATATCAGTCCATTACCAGTATATTTTGCAAATAAAGGAAAGAGCGCTGGTAATGAAGTTCACTGATTTCAAGAACAGCTATACCTCTTGGTGAAATTAGCTAAAGATGTTGGTCGCGTTACTAGGATCCTCCCAGTCATCTGAAAAAATAAACAAAGGATATGAAACAACAGGCAAGACATTTCAGCTTTGTGAGAACAGTACTACAAGAACTGAAAGAAATATTAGCAAGGTTCCCAAGCTTGGTCACCAAATGAGCGCATACAATTGAAGCATTCTCGGAATTAAACCATCCCATTGCATCACAACAAACCAAATTCGTGACCATCTCATTGCATCACTACAAAGTAAAAACCAAATTACTTTCATCCCGTTGCATCACTACAAACCAAATTACTTTCAAACCATTCCCTTGCATCACTACAAAGTACAAAACAAAATACTTAGGTTTGCGATCCTAAAATGAGTGAACAACGGAAAGCACAGATTCGTGGAAATTCTCGGTAAAAGGGAAAGTGGATCGATCGAACGTAGTGAGGCGGATCGGGACTACAGATACCGCGGAGACCCCCGCCGCAGCAGCGCCGGCGTGAGGGGTTCTGGGGCGATGAAGGGAGGAGATGAGGACCCGGTGGAGAGGAGAGCGACGGTGGAGAAGACGACGACGGGGGAGGCTGGCAGGGCTTGCTTGATTCGCGTTAGCACAGAAAGCCGAGCAGTAGGGGTTTGGAGGAGGGGAATGGACAGACCTGAGCGGCGGCGCCGATGGTCCGGCTTCTGTAACCAGCAAGGGCGCCTGGGGGGATGGGGAAGCGGTGGCCGCACGCCGCCGCGTACGCCGCATCCGCACCGCGCAGGAGGTTTCGCACTGCCATGTCGCCGCCGCCGCTTCTTCCCCGTGGACCTCGTGTCACTGTCAGGACTCAGGACGGAAGCGTGGTGTTAGCGGGTGTGGTCTGTGGTGCCGGACCCAATAACGAAAATCGGAACCAATAACAACGAAACAGAGCGCACGGATCGCAAACTCCATCCAATGGCCCCAAGCGTCGCCTGAAGACACGCCCGATTTCAGGCGACTGGGGAATAGGAAAAGTGTATTATTAAAAGTTCTAATACTATAATACTACTATTAAAAGTTGTATAGTATTATAGTATTAAAAATAATAATAGAAAAAATTGCTTCTATAATACTACTATTAAAACTTTAAAATAATACTAAAATTAGAAGCAACTTTTAATAGAGAAAACTTTTAATACTATAGGAATTTAACATTAGTTTAATACTATTGATGATACTTAAATATTAAATTATTTTTAGTATTTTTCTATTTTAGTTTAAACCTAATATATTTGTTGTTGTAAATTATTTTAATACTTTAATTTATTTTTTGCTGATGTAAATTATTTTATATAATTTATATTTTGATGATAAATATTATATAAATAATGATTGAATAATTGGCACATGTTGTCATCGTGCCACGTTAGCTTATAGAGTAGGTTAGACCATATTTGGACAGGGATGATATTATTTGTCAGTTTAGGGACCTCCCATGATCAGAATGAGAACGAAAGTTTAGGCACCGAGACGACACCGTCCATCAGGGTCCTTAAAAGTTCGAGGATATGTCGGCTAAGGCCCTGTTTGGTTGGGCTTTTGGCTTTGGCTTTTGGCCCCAAAAGCCAAAAGCCCAACCAAAGGGGCTGCTTTTGGAGGGTGCTTTTTCAGAAGCAACTGCTTTTCCGTAGTTTATTTTTGAAAGCTGGTTTGACTCTGTTTTTGGCTTTTGGCTTTCTGCTTTTCGAAATTGGTGGAATAAAAAGCTCTTCCATAGTTGTTTCAAGAGAGATAAAGATAAAAGATATATTTTATACTTGTTTAACTAAACAGCTTTCAGCTTTTCTATGACCGAAGGTGAATTTTGCTCCAACCCAGATCCCAATCCACCCCCTCGGCCCACGGCGGTACCACTGCGAGACCACTGCCCCTCCGCCGCCCTCCGCCGCCGCCTCCCGTCCCCATCTCCCTCGGACTCTCGCACTCTCAACAACAAGGACGCAACACATCCCCACCGCGAGCAACGCCAATGCTCCGGCTGCTACACTCTACAGCCGCCGCCACCGCTAGCTAGGCCCGGCCGGCTCCTCCCCTCCCCTCGCCGATGATGGACCCGACCACGCCCGTCCTCGCGCTCTCCAAGGCCTTCGTTTCCTCCCGCACCAAGCCCTTCCTCCTCCGCCGCGGCCGCCTCCTCGCCCCGCTCCGCCGCCGCTCCCCCTTCGCCGCCTGCGCGTCCGGCCTCGCCTCGGCCCCCGCGCCGCGCGGCCTCGCCGTGCCGGGTGACCTCCTCCTCATCTCGCTCGCGCGGCTCGCGCTCTGCGGCCCCGGACCCCCCGCGGCACCTCGGCGGTGGTTCGCGAGCTTCTCGGCTGCCTCCCCGCTCGCGTCGGGTGGTCCGCCCCGCGGCGGCGGCGGCGGTCCGGGGAACAGTGATAGTGACGGAGGTGGCGGTGGTGGCGGCGACGGCTGGAAGCGCCCGCGTGCTTCCCAGGGAGCGGGTGTGGTGGAGGAAGCGGCAGCGCAGGGAGCCGATGTCATCGTCCTTGACGTTGGGGTATGGCTATTCCTGTACTACGAGTATACACTGATCACCTTCCACTCTTAAAAAAGGGAACATATTATGTGTGACATAGAAGGAATTTTTTAGAACTTTTTGAATAGGTTATATATATATTAGTACTTGGCTGGTCAAACACTTGTAATTAGTACACACGGATTGTTACTTTACCCGCTTGTAACTGGTTTTTCATATTTAGAATTGGATTGACATAACAAACATTCTCATAGCACCAAGACGATCATGAATCAGCAAACAAATCACCAATGCTACCGGTGGTAGAACCTGCTGTATTATCTCTTGTGTCAACAACCCATCTAACCAGCATTGTTTCTGGGGCAATTACTAGAATCTCCAACCAATTAATATTTGTTCTGAATTAATAAAAGAAATATAAGCTGTCATTTGTGATGTTTGTTCTTACATGCTACGATTTCTCATCACCATGTAATCTGTAGCTATATTAGCCACTTAATTAGCTTCATTGCAGGGAATGTCATGTGGTGGATGTGCAGCAAGCGTTAAACGCATTCTGGAGAATGAGGTTAGCTAAGTTAGATCAGCATGCCTCAGATATAGAGCTTTTGGCCAAGTGCTTATTAGCTCTCTACTGTTTCTAGTTGTGCTTGTAACTCTGTATGTGCCTGGATTTTTCAGCCCCAGGTGCGGTCAGCAACTGTTAACCTTGCCACTGAAATGGCAGTCGTCTGGGCAGTGCCCGAAGATAGAGATGTTCAGGACTGGAAGGAGCAGTTGGGTGAGAAGCTGGCCAATCAGTTGACAACATGTGGTTATAAATCCAATCTTAGAGGTAAATGTTGCAATAATTGGTCAAGTACTGTCAAAGGGCTAAACTTGTACGTTTTAGTTGGGAATGATGGAGCAGTTGAATAATGGATAGCATTGTTAGTTTGAAACTTTGAATAAAGAGCTCAAATAATACCTTTTCTCTTCAATAGAAAATGTTGACAATCATAACTCGAATCTCTTAAGCATCTGGATGTTCTTCTTTATATATTAAATGGAGAGATGAAATAGTGCTTTAGAATTCCTGTTGCTTGTCAGTCAATCTTGTCTTGAGATACATGAATGCAAAGTCTTCTTTGTTCACATGATACTCTTGAGCACAGACATGTTACAAATCTTTAATATCCACTTGTTGCAGCTATGTATGTTCAGTCTTATGCAAATGTCTATTTTATCTGCAGATTCTTCAAAGGTCGGTTCACAAACAGTTTTCGAAAGAAAGATGCAAGACAAACTTGAACAGCTGAAACAAAGTGGTAAGTTTTTTGTTGAGACGAGTACCCATCAGTTTACGAGCTTCTCCCAGTCCATGATGTTTTTATAGGAAAATTTGCAAGCATACCACTGTCCGCTGGTCATCATCCCTGTTTGCTATTTTACCATGGCATGTCTCAATGACAAGTGGGTCCTGGTGCCACCAGCCATTGAGACATCCAGTGCAAAAATAGCAAACTGGGGTTTGACCCATTGGTATGTTTGCAAAGTCCCATTTATTATAATACAAAGTGTTAACTTTATATCTGACAAGATGCCCTGTTTTTTCTTCTAGGTAGAGAACTTGCTGTATCATGGGCATTATGTACGGTTTGCCTTCTGGGACACATGTCTCACCTTTTTGGAGTTAATGTGCCATTGATGCACCTCATTCATTCCACTGGATTTCATTTGTCTCTGTCAATATTTACATTTGTCGGTCCTGGTCGAAGACTAATACTTGACGGGCTAAAGAGTCTGTTCAAGGGGTCTCCAAACATGAATACGCTGGTTGGTTTAGGTGCTTTGTCATCGTTTGCCGTGAGCTCAATTGCAGCCTTCATTCCAAAGCTGGTAGCTCCTAGTCTCTTTCTCTAATTTTTTTTGGTTTGTTGCATGCTTTGCAGATATTGTTGGTCAGTTTCATAGTTTAAACTCCTTTTGTTACCCTCTAGCTCTATAATATGCTACATTAATTTGCATCATGGCATGTGGCCAATGTGTCAGTAGTTTGTTTATATCATTTCATTTTCCTGCAGGGGTGGAAGACATTTTTTGAGGAACCAGTTATGTTGATAGCTTTTGTTCTTCTTGGGAAGAATCTGGAGCAGAGGGCAAAGCTTAAAGCTACCAGCGATATGACTGGACTGCTTAATATTCTTCCATCTAAAGCACGACTAATGGTGGATAACGATGCTGAGAAATCATCATTGATTGAGGTCCCATGTGATACTCTTGCTGTTGGGGACTACGTTGTTGTGCTACCTGGGGTGAGTACAGGCTGTAAAGCATGCACAAACATGGGTGATAGTTTCTGTTTCCTTGCTGCATGTGGCTTTCACTACTCTTTACTTGCGTACTAAACAGTAAACATGCATGCATACTGTGGCAGCAGTTACATATTCACATATAAAAATTCACTTATATGATGAAATCTTTTATGAATGGTATGATGCTCACGCTGATCTTGTTGGTATGATCTTTTTGTTGCTTATTTACTCACCATACAGGATCGCATCCCAGCAGATGGTATTGTCAAAGCTGGAAGGAGTACAGTTGATGAATCAAGTTTGACAGGTGAACCTATGCCTGTAACAAAGATAGCAGGGGTATGTATGACTCTAAATGCCTTAGTTTTTTCTTAACATGAAGCAACTGTTCTTATCTCATTATCTGGCTTGCTGAATTCAAGTAACATCTCAGTTTAGCATTTTATTGTGCTGAATATTGATGATTCTCCTCCTTTGTTAGGCAGAAGTATCAGCAGGAAGTATTAACTTGAATGGTAAACTCACTGTCGAAGTTAGAAGACCTGGTGGTGAGACTGTCATGTCTGACATACTTCACTTAGTTGAAGAAGCCCAAACAAGGGCGGCCCCTGTTCAACGATTGGCTGACAAGGTATAATATGTGAACTGATTCGTACTCTTATGAAAACTAGTAGTTTGGAGGTATGATGTTCAAAGCTCATTTATGCCTTTTGTCCTTCTAACCAAATCATCTCCATGGGATAGGACTAGATATGTCGGGTTCATAAACCCGGGGTCCCTCATGGACCGACT
Source organism: Miscanthus floridulus (assembly GCF_019320115.1). Taxonomy (NCBI): domain Eukaryota; kingdom Viridiplantae; phylum Streptophyta; class Magnoliopsida; order Poales; family Poaceae; genus Miscanthus; species Miscanthus floridulus. Next base: position 88,478,465 of record NC_089592.1, on the reverse strand, counting down.
TCCCAACAAAGGCTCGGCCCAACAGACAACGTCGCGAGCAACGCGCAACTCATGGGCCGGCCCAAATACCTAGACGACAGGCCAGAAGGACGATCCAATCTCCGACCAGAAGGCCTGGCCGAGGAGGAACGGCGCCCGCTTCCGACTCCGGCCCACCTCTCCGACCGGAGCGCTCGCTTCGGTCTCCAACCCGCCTCCGGACGGTCTCTCCAACCGGAAGGCCTGGCCAAACACCACTTTCGACTCCGACCCGCTTCTCTGACCGGGGATGCGCCGAACCCCTGCTTACAGCTCCTCTCCGGCTAGCGCAATCAGAGCCGACTGGGACCAACCGACCGGAGACACCCGCGTGGTAAGGACCAGGAAACGGACGGAGAAAGTAAGGCAGGGCGCACAAGTCAAACCGCAATACTAGAGAGCGTACCCTGTGCACCTGCCAGGCAGTAACCTGCGACCCTCCTGGCACGACAGAACCCAAGCAGTGTTGTAGGCGCCGACATTTCCCCTATAGTGTTGTGGGCGCCATCAAACTCCCATACCAGACAAATACGGTAAGGCTCCCCCCACATGCCTCTGGGCATCAACATTGTTGTGGGCGCTGACATTTACCTTACCAGGCGAACACGGTAAAAACCCTCAGATGCCTCTGGGCATCAACAGTATAGCGGGTGCCGACATCTACCATACCTGAAGAAGACGACGCAACCTCCCACATGCATCTGACATTCAACAGTATTGTGGGCGTCTACCATCATCTTGTACCCGCCGGCGTGGGCAGCAAGATTTAGCAGCGAACGTACTCTCTCCCTCTCACTTGTAAGGCCATCCTCTTCATCTATAAAAGGGGATGCGCTCTCTTCCAACAATTAAGTTAATTCAGATCGATTAAGTTTACTAGTACACAACAACAAAACCACCAGGTTCAAACCTCGAGCACACGCTCGAACACATAGCGCATAGCGGGGTTCCCGTCACTCTCGGTCCCTCTGATCAGAGTCCGACCGGAGCTCTTGTACCCCCCATCTTTCTCCTTCTCGTTTGTAACTCCACTGCAAACTTCGGGCACCTGGACTCAGGAATAAAGTCACCGACCGACTCAAACTGGATGTAGGGCACGTTGCTTGAACCAGTATAAACCCTATGTCATTGAGTGCTAGGCCACCTCCGATCACAACGTACGGCAAAACTACAAATATTTACGTGTTGGTCACTTTCTACACCGACAAGATATGTGTGAATATCATGGTCAACAGTAGTTCATTGGTTCTGTAGAGCTTTTTAACAGACAAAGTAATGTCAGAATATGGGTGGTTGGTTACTTCATCTAATTGTTTTTTACCCTTTGGTATGGTTAATATTTAAAATGGCTTATTTTAGTTGGAGCACTTCTTCCTCTATTCAGGCACTCAGTGCATTCCAGATCAATGGAAATATTGGTCCCGTTATTCTTTTGGTACTACCTCTTCCATGTGTTGGTGCTTGTGGATTTTTTTTTTAACTTTCTTGTGGAATTTATTTGATTGTCCGTACTGTATTCTGGGCATCACTGATGGATCATGGCTGCTTTGGTGGTGTTTCCATGTGGATGGGTTTAGTAACAGTCTTAGAGGCCCTTTCTTTACCACATTATTATTGTGACCTAAATTAGTAATAGTTTTGCTCTATGATTCAATGTCAATTTTATTTTGACACAGGTTGCAGGGAACTTTACATATGGAGTCATGGCACTTTCTGCTGCTACTTACATGTTCTGGAGTATTTTGGGTTCACAACTTGTATCTGCTACTATCCAACATGGAGGTGCAATGTCTTTGGCATTGCAACTTTCTTGCAGTGTTCTGGTATGATACAAGGAAGATATGTTATAGCACCCTTGCTTTGGCTATTTTACTTTGAATGAGCGAAATTTCTAGTTCCTAAAACTAGGTGGCTAGTATATGAAGATATGCAAATCCTTCATTTTGAAAATGAGGTTACGTTGAGCAAAAGTATGTTCTGATTTCAACTGCAGCTATTGCTTTTGAAACTAGTTACTCTCAGGATTCAAAATTAGAATTGTTTCTTATAAAAAAATATAATGGGTGTGACTTGATGAAACATGCTTGAGTGTTGATATTTGAGCCATCATGTGCATTAAGAATATTTAGTTTCATGGGTGTTGTTTTGATGAACCACACATGAATGTGCAAAATCCCTAGCAGTTTTGGATCCTGGGCGTTGACATTTGTATACGTTAAATTGATTTATGTTGGACTGCAGTGCTTGTTTTCTCTGTAGAGAGAAAAATGTCATCCCCGTGTTATCATTCTGGTGTCTAATTCTGTAGATTGACTATGCCTCTTCAAAAGCTAGTAATATTGATCCTCATTTGCAGGTAATTGCTTGCCCTTGTGCTCTTGGGCTTGCCACACCCACTGCTGTACTGGTACGAAACAAATGATATTCGAAATTTTTGGTTGAAATATACATCACATCAATGTTTATTCAGGTGTCGTTTTGCCAGGTTGGTACGTCATTAGGTGCAACGAGAGGACTTCTTTTACGTGGTGGGGATGTTTTGGAGAAGTTCTCTGATGTTGATGCCATTGTGTTTGACAAGACTGGAACTTTAACAATTGGTAGACCTGTGGTAACTAAAGTAATAGCTTCCAGAGGCACGGGAGATGGGAATACAAAGTTGAGTGTCTCTTATGTACTCTGGATTTATATGTTGTACTTAATTACACTAGGTTTCTATTCTGATATACCTACTTTGGACTTCACATCTGATTGAAAATCTTTCTGGAGAACTTACCTGTGAATAGGGTGTGACAGAATGCAGTTTCCAATGTATTTCCATTGAAAATGTGCTATATGTCTCATGGTTTTTTCTCTGTAAACCTAATGTTAATAGATGTCAAAGTGAAGATTATTTCTAAGACTTTCTTGTTGACAAACCATATTCCTGTCATCAGGGATTTGGGGGCCAACCAGTGGACAGAGGCTGAAATTCTGAGTTTTGCTGCTGGAGTGGAATCAAATACAAACCACCCGCTTGGAAAAGCCATCATGGATGCTGCAGGGGCTGCCAATTGCATCGTTATGAAGGTAGTCATAGCAGAAATGCGCAATAAGTGTGAGCTTAGAATGACCTTAGTATGAAGTATGAACTAAGTGGTTATTCTGCAAGTTATAAAAAACTGGTTCAGGATAAATGTTTTCTCCACTTGAGTTATAATCATGTATTTCTGAACTGCAATCTTATAATCAATAATAAGATGTTTCCCATACTTGCTCCGGACTTCTTCCAAACTTTCTTGACACATTATTATGGAACGGGATGACCTATTTTATATTTTTATCTTTTCACACTATTTATTCACTTGTTGCAAATTTACCTTTCTTGTTTTTGCCCATTACTTATGCGTGTTTCACAGGCAAATGATGGATCCTTCATGGAAGAACCAGGATCTGGTGCTGTGGCTACCATTGGTGAGAAACAGGTTTCTGTCGGAACATTAGATTGGATTAGAAGGTACAAACGAATTTCTTATTCTACAGCTATTCCCTGTGCTAAATTCACTAACAACATGAGACACTTTTAATCGTCTCGTGTTCCTGCTATACCTTCTGCAAGTGCTATCTGTTCTAAACTCTTCTCCACGCACTAGCTGTCATGTGCAATTGTATGTTGTACCGATTGGAGTCTGTTCACTAGTAAAATTGTAACGTTTCAGGCATGGGGTCGTTCACAATCCCTTCCCAGAAAAAGAGTATTTTGGCCAGTCTGTTGCATATGTAGCAGTGAATGGTGCTCTGGCTGGTCTTATTTGTTTTGAGGATAAGCTCAGGGAAGATTCTCGTCAAGTAATCGACACTCTATCTAAGCAAGGAATTAGTGTATATATGTTATCTGGGGACAAGGAAAGCGCTGCTATGAATGTGGCTTCTGTTGTTGGTATCCAGGCAGACAAGGTAACATCAACTGAGTTTTGTTGTTGTATTTTGTACTTGTGAATGGTAATTTTTCCCAGTTTGCTGTAGTAAAGTGGCTTAATTCTCTGGTGTTTGGCATTAAAGTAGCCAGAATGAACATGTTATGAGGTTGCTTGCTATCTCTTTAGCTTTTATGTGCACCAATTACATCATCTGTACCAATCTTGGAGATGCACCACAGATTATGATTCTATGAGTTTCAGATCGCTGCAGAAATTTTAGTGACTATTGTTTTGAATTACCAGAAAAATATGAAGGCATTTGTCATCAAGTTGCCATGTCATGTGCTCCCTTTTTTTTATAAGGTGTGCATGCACTCCAAGATTCAAACTCCTTAATCTTTGACCAAGAATTAGCCTAAGAATTGTATAGGTTGTAGAAGATCCTAACATGATCGATTTTGGCAGATGTGGATTCCTTCTCTATGTACCCACTCATGTGGTACTTCCTACGATTAATCTTATCATATAAGATACATCTGTCTAGATATCGACATACACATCTAGAAAGCCATGTGCTTTGGAAGCAGCTCATACATTAATGGTCACTGTTGAAGGCTGTGCCGGGTTAAACCATGCCCTACACTTTGTAAAGGAGGGAGTATAACTTAGGAAGACAAACTTCCCAAAGTATAAATATGTGAAATCACTTAAATGTTATTCTCAGTCAACATCACCATCCACTTGAAAATGGTCTGTTTGTGAAGTGCACATACCCCCGCTTCATATTTTAATAAAACAAGAGCACAATTTGTATATAATAGGTCATTGGTTTATAAAATGAAAAATAGGTGGAAGCAGGTTCATAAATAGATAAACAAAATATCTGGTAATCAGATTTAAACTGACTGAAGCACAAAAGGCAGCTCAGGAAAAACTGTTTCTGTATCTTCCATTTAGATTGTTTTTGCTAGCATGACTTTTTATTGCCATTTCAGCATGGTTCACTTATCTGTGTATGTGGGAAAATGTCTTAGGTTCTTGCTGAAGTTAAACCACATGAGAAAAAGAAGTTCATATCTGAACTTCAGAAAGAGCACAGGTTAGTCGCCATGGTCGGTGACGGCATTAATGATGCTGCAGCACTAGCTTCAGCTGATGTTGGAATTGCAATGGGTGGAGGTGTTGGGGCAGCCAGTGATGTATCTTCAGTTGTACTTTTGGGCAACAGGTTATCCCAGGTGATTTCTTTCACTACAGTTTGGAATTTTCTGTAGTAACCAAGTGTAAAACATTGCAGTTGTTCCTTTTCATACCTGACGTTGCTGGATAACTCAATGAAATACCTTTTCCCCTAGTCCCCTACCAGTATGATTCTTAAAAACCTGCCCCTTCGATGCAGCTTGTTGATGCTTTAGAGTTGAGTAAAGAGACCATGAAGACGGTGAAGCAGAATCTTTGGTGGGCTTTCCTGTATAATATTGTATGGTTCTATCTTCTCTCTTAGAGATGGCTTCTTTTTTTAATCTAACAGATTAGATTTAAAATGATAATTTCTTTTACTTGCTGAGCATTTTTGGAATTATTATTGTAAATATTACAAAGCGTCCTAGAAAAGTGAGCCAATGGGTATATTCTGCAATGTTTGCTGTACGTTGAATGTGGTATAGGCTGTTAACCTCGTCATCACCAAAATGCTCTTAGACTTGAATTTCATATTTATTTTGACATGTACCTTTTTATTACCAACTTAGATTAGAAGTATACTTCAGTACTTCCTGCTCTGACTTCTGCTGGCGCATTCTCATATAGTTAATCGCTTTGCAGGTTGGACTCCCCATTGCTGCTGGAGCATTGCTTCCAGTTACGGGGACGATACTGACACCATCAATAGCTGGAGCTCTAATGGGTTTTAGTTCGGTCGGTGTGATGGCCAACTCGTTGCTTTTGAGGGTGAGGCTGAGCTCAAGGCAGAAGCAAGCGAGCCAGGCTAACACCAGGCGAGAGCCACAGAAAGCCATCTCTGATGGTCCATCAGAAACTACTAATGAGGCTGAGAAAAATTACTCATCGAAATGGAGTACCTGAGTTGTTCGAATTGACCATGTTCATTCATGATGATTTGGACACGATTCGGTGACATGGGCCACTGAAAAGACCACGGTTGGGTGCCAATGCCACGGATTCCTCAGAAGTGTATGCACGGAGCAAAGGTTGGATAGTGTCATCTAGCTTCACTAGTTGTCTAGTTCCCTTGGCCATACATGGTAGTCGTCAGTTGAACAAATCAAAACATTGGCTGGCTGTAGGATAGGATAGCTGAGATCAGCTCATGAGGTTTGTTAGGTCTTCATGGTGATCTCTCTCTCTCCATGTATGCTGATGCACTGCACAACCTTTTATATATGTAACGGCTCTGCCTAGCTCTTTGTAGCTTGTTTTGTTCATTTTTTTTTTCGCTCAACCTAAAGTTGCGCTTGTTCTCAGCTGAGGTGGTGTGAGTGCTGTTTTCCACGGCGCCTCAGAGATCAAGCGAGCTCGTTGGCTTGCGGAGTAAGAGATTACTGACAGCTAGTATTCAGAGATGAAAACCTAATGTCATCTTGAGACGAGATGACAGACAGCCTGTTCGCTGGTTGTTTTCTACGCTGATAAGCTCAGCTAGTGCTAAGAAAAACACTATTAGTTGGCTGATAAGCCCTGAAACCAAAAACAAACAGACTGAGATTGGCACTCTCAGTTCTAGTAGCTGCCACTTGTCAATGAATGCACACACGTAGGGGCTTATTCATTTTTTTTAAAAAAAAAACAAGCCGGGCGGGTATTTTAGCTGCAGTGAGCAGTCTGCACTCTGCACCATATAGATTTGGTGCTTGCCTTCCACAAGTTGCCACACCTCGTGTGCCCAGTTCAAACGATATTCAATTCAACCAAATATTTCAAAAAAAATATATTCAATTGAATAACCAAAAAGTCAACTGTGCATTATGTAGCCCCTAGCAGGATGCTCAGCTATACAAAGTGATATGCTATACTATCAGAATACATTGTTACATGCTTTACTACTACATCGTCACCTGCATATGGTGTTTCAGCCAACAAATTAATAACAATGAAGCTACAAACAAGCTAAATTTACTGTTTGAAACGTCATATACATAGGGCTAGAGAGGGAGTACTACGATTCCAAATGCAAGCCAACCTTCTGTCTTGGCCCAGTTATAACATATGTATGGATCCACTCGCATAGTTGAGGTTACCAGATTCATCGTGGAAATACTTATATAACACCCTCTATTTAAAATAGTTTACTTAACCAATATTACAAATTTTAGTGCCATGTTGTCTCAATGATAACTACATTTACAATACAGAGGTACTAGTTAATCCTCTATCACATGTCACATGCCTTTATTAGTACACCAAACATCTTAAACCTGAGACTTTGTAGAGCTCCAATTAGCTAATATTATAGTCAAGTGCTCTGCTACAAACGAAATGTAACAGTTGTAGTCTTGTATACTACCACAAACCGTTAGTACGTTACCATGCAAACCTTATTTGACAACTACATTTCCAGATAGAGAAGACATGTTACTAATGAGCCGTGGTACAAGAACATTGAGTTCATGGATTTTATTACTGGTTGCTAAAGAGAATGAATAAAGCTAGAGCATCTGATAGCAAAAGGACTCACTCAACACTACCAGAATATGAAAACAACATGATAGAGAAGCAGAATAGTTTGGTTCACCACTACCACCACATGATCAACAGGGCCCACGCTACTCATAATTGACACCTCCATTCCTGTACAGAGATTATTAGCCATGTACGAGTACCATTGTCACTATGAGTACACCCTTCAGCATCTCTGCCACTCAACACCATGTTCCAACTAGAACTGATGCAAAGCATTTGCCAAAGGGGGGGGGGGGGGGGGGATAAGAACCAACATAACTTGTAAGGCATCATTGTGCAAAAAATCTTACCAATCATGAGATCCATCTGGAATTTCATGATTTGATTCAGAACCTTTTCGAACAAAAATAAAGACTGCATCAGGATGGTCACTGTCAGCAGCACCAGCACCAGCATCGATACAATATCGGCATCGTCGCATCATCAGCTGCACCATCGCCATATCAACACCAATGACAAAGACTAACAGCGAGACATCATCCACCATAGTCGGTCCCGTGCAATACCATTCTACCAGTAAACAGCAACCCATCTCACGAACAGATAACTAGAAAATGCACAAATGTTTTATCAAATTAATATGATGGTAGCAAGAAACTGATGCAAATAAAGTAGATGATGCAGTACAAGGGGCATAAAAACACAATAGAGGTCAAAATACAAACCAACAGCATATTTTTGACAACTGGAAAACACAAGCCATTAAAAGAACAACTAGCAACCTTGGATAGCGGTTGATTGCTACTTCCATTGTGCTCAATCAACCTTCTCAACGTTCTGCAATCCCATGGGAGTACTGTTCTTTAGGCATCACCAGATCAACAAGCTTCATTCCTGACGTAAATTTGCTTTCAAAAGTAAGATACATGAAGAAATGCATGGGCAAGAAACTACATAGCCAGCAGTTACACACCAATCTAACCTTGCCATCGCTGCCTGGGCTGTGGGAGCTTGCACGCTTTGGTGATGGAGAAACACTACGTGACAGAGGTGAATCTTTTCCATTGGTATGCTTTTCAGGAGTGGGGCTCCTCCGTGGCGGTGGGCTCTTGTGAGGGCTAGCACTACGCCGGGCAGGTGAAGCACTGTTGAAAGAAATCAAATTAGAATTTGGGAACATGTTAAGAATAAGAAAATGGTGAAACTGCAAATTGGTATTGAGGCACCTATGGTATGAGCGGCTTCTACTCCTGCTTCTGCTCCTACTCTTGCTCCTGCTCCTGCTCTTGCTTCTACTCTTACTCCTGCTCTTGCGCTTGCCATCATCTCTTCCTCTATGACGACTTTTGTGGTCAGGGCTTGAACTCGGACTTCGGCTTCTACTTCTGCTCCGACGACGATAGTCCCTATCTCTATCACGGCCATGCCTTTCTCTACTCCTGCTCCTGCTGCGACTTCGCTTTCTATGATCTCTGTCTCTGTGCCTAGTTAGAACAACACATGCACTATAAGTTGCCTAGATTGCTGATCTAGTAAATCAAAATGAAGGCAGTTAAGGATTAGGATTTGCTAAACTGATATATTAGAAATAATGCTTCTCCCAAATAAGGTGAAAGCAGTGTTACTACCGACAGTTTGCTTCTCTGCAACAAAAGCAAAGGCAATATTCATGTCGACACTTAGTTTCAGAGAAAGAAGTGAATGACTACAGCACAGGCCTGGAGGGAGGGGTAGTTACCGGAGCAAAAAAGAGGGGGGGGGGGGGGGGGGGGGGGGGTATACCATAAAACACAATTTAAAGTAATTCTGGAGATAATGTGAAAGGAACTAAGGTCTTCACCTTGGCCTTGGACTACGGCTTCTTGACCTGTCTTGTGATTTCTCAACCCCCTCTTTGACCCTTCCTTTTTGGCTACAGAAACAAAACAAAAAACAAAGCAGGGACGAACTATGGTGACCTGATTGAAATAAGTAGAGGATAAGATAAATGGATGCATACAGTCTCTTGCACACAGCTTCTGGAGATATAATAAATTCAACGAGAAAAAAAAACTATATTCTGTAACAGAGCCTAGTACATGAGATTGAATACAAGTGCTGTCTTTGAATTGTATGCATTTAACTCAACAAACTGTTTTACACATGCTACCTCATGAATGCATATGGCAGACTAGATGTACACAATGAGTATTGTATGAGTACTGGAATTTTACCATAAGAAAAACAAGCTATATATCTTAAAGCTAGATAAATACAATGCTCGACTGTTCATACAAATTATTTGACAATTAATTCTGTCAACCTATTTTCTGTATCAGTATCCAAAAAATATACAGAGAAGGATAAGAATTTCACCGATTTTGTTTCTAGAGACTCATTTTAGTAGTTTTGAACTAAGAACAAACAATCTCCAAAATGTTCATTCACATTATCAAGACTAAATGAAATAAGGCATAACTAGTATTATTGGTATGCGCATGCCAGAAGATTAAACTAAAACGTGTTTGGGTAACAAGAGATTGATAATCAGTCATCAACCATCAACAAGATCACAGACAAATAAAAAATCAAGACACATCAACCTAATCATATTCCTTGTTGTTAGCATATAATTATTGTCACATCAAATAAAGAGTGGTTTACAACAAATGAGATAAGCAACATGGTTCATATTGTTATGTTAACTACATAAACACCACAAGTAACAGGATATCAACATACAGGTGTGCCTACTCACATTGGCTCAGCATTGGGGCCGTACTTTGCAAACTGCACCATGATGTTCCTCCCATCCACATTACGGCCTGCACAAAAGAAAACGACGTTCAGGCACAACTATCAATAGAAGTAGAAAAGCCCAAAATCCCCACAGGGGAAACACGGTTAAAAAGAAGAGCAAACCCCCACCATCGAGCCGATCTATAGCCTTCTGCGCCTCGTCGGCGTACTTGTACCGCACGAACGCGAAACCCCTCGAGTCCCCGTTCCTGCGAGCCACAAACAAACAAAATCTGAGGAAACAGCCATCGAACCACCGCCCGGAAAATTCAAACCGACGCCTCACCTCCGGTCCCTCGGGATGAAGACGTCGACGACCTTGCCGTAGCGCTCGAAGAGCGGGAAGAGGTCGTCGGCCGTGGTGCCTGCGAAGCGGATGAAGACGAACGCGAGAAGGAAGCGATTAGAGAGGGCGCCCGCGCGGCGGCGCTGAAGGGGCTAGGGTTAGGTCTCGCTCACGGAAGCTGATGTTGAGGACGAGGAGCGAGAAGGTGTCGCGGATGTCCGGCGGACCCGACCTCCCGAAGTGCGACATCGCGGGTCCTCCTGCGGCGCCGCCTCCGACGACGGCGAGGCCTAGGGTTTATCGCTCCCCCGCAGGGGAGAGGGACAGCAGCGGAGTCGGGTGAACGCAAGTGGAAGTAGGTGGGCTCAGCGAGAAAGCTTCTTTATCCGCTAGACCGCTAGCTGCTTGCGCAGCAGTGCAACGCAAGTGCAGCGCAGAGCCAGTCGCGCGAGAAGGCCGCCGAGGCCTGCTGCCTTTTGAGGCCCACGCGATGGAAGGCCCCGTGTCCTCCGCCTTCGCGGACCAGCCAAAGATCGTTAATTCCCCGGAGCGTTTTTCTCTCACACTAAATCAACCGACGGTAATAATCCACGATCGTATACGATCGTTTCAGCTCCAGCCAAACAGGTTGAGCGACTTGCAAAATTTTGCCGCGTAAGGAGTGGGCACGGTCACACGGATTTTTTTTTTAAAAAAAAGACACTCAAAACAGTTTATATCTCATCCTATTTTTATCAAGGATAATAAAAGTAGCTACCATTGATATACAACTTGAAAAAAGCCTACATACAAAAATTATAATAAATGATTTGTACGGGCAAGGTACAGGTAGTATCGAAAAGCCTAAAGGCTAAGGATTTCGACTCTCCAAAAATACGAGAGGGCGAAGCATATCGAAAAGCCTAAGGCTAAAGACTTCGATCCTCCGAAAATACGAGAGGGTGAAGCATACCGAAAAACCTAAAGGCTAAGGACTTCAACCCTCCGAAAATACAAGAGGGCGAAGCATATCGAAAAGACTAAGGGCTCATAACTTTGATCCTTCGAAAATATGAGAGAACGAAGCATATCGAAAAGCCTAAGGGCTCAAGACTTTGATCCTCCAAAAATACGTGAGGGCGAAGCATATTGAAAACTCTCAAATCGGCAGGTTCTTATTATTTCACTGAGAACACTCATCTCTCGCTAGCATGCATTTGTGGGTTTTTACTTTGGGAAGCCTTTGCGAAAGGGCGTTAACCTTTGTACCCCATTAAACTTTATTTAAATCTTTCCCAAGACAAGCAGTCTTAGACCTGAATATCAAAACAAGCCTTGACTGCAACAAGGCCTGGATATCGATAGGACCAGTTGAGTTAAAAGATTGGGCTACCGAAGTTTTGCCTAAGTTCTCAAATTCGCTAGCTCAACCTCAAAAGCATAAGGGCTAAAACACTTTGATCCTCCAAAAATACGCGAGGACGAAGAAGAGAAAAGCTCAAGGGCTAAAAACACTTCAACCCTCCAAAAATAAGCAAGGGTGAAGCCAAGTGAAAAATCTATGGGCTTAAGGCTCCAACCCAACAAAATACACGAGATCGAAGGTAAATGAAACAAAACCCCTAAGGGTTCAAAATTTCGACCACCAAAGTTAAAGCAAGGGTGAAACTAAAACAAAATGCCTTCACATCCATTTTATACGTGAACGCATCCATCTGCATCATGATAGCCATTCATCATATAAGCATTTCGCATGAGCCGTAAGGGGCACCTTAGCATCATAAGGCCCCCCAATATCGGCAGAAACATACTTGATGAGATCAAAACATCCACAGTCGTAAATCGCCGCACACATCCTTTTCGTTCTCTTCATACACAGAGATATGATAAAAACTCAATGTTTTGTGTTGTCAAAGATACGCGCAAACGAAGCACAACGATATGAAATGAGCCCAATGACCTTGCACCGCAAAAAAATGCCGAGGAGCGTGTTTCACCTTCCCTCGTCGAAAAGGTAGGGGGATGGCATCGTTTTTCACTAAATCGTGTCAAGGGGCTGGTAACGAAGCCCTATCACGCGCGTTTTTCCATCCCTCACCGAAAAGGTTGGGGGACGGTGCTGTTTTTCACTAAGTCATGCTGAAGGGCTGGCAACGAAGCCCTATCACGCGTGTTTCGCCATCCCTCGCCAAAAAGGTTGGGGGCCGCCGTCGTTTTTCACTAAGTCACGCCGAAGGGCTGGCAACGAAGCCCTATCGAGCGCGTTTCGCCATCCCTCGCCGAAAAGGTTGGAGGACGGCACCATTTTTCGCTAAGTCACGTTGAGGGGCTGACAATGAAGCTCTATTGTGCGCGTTTTGTCATCCCTCGCCGAAAAGGTTGGGGGACGACATCGTTTTTTGCTAAGTCACGTCGAGGGGCTAACAACGAAGCCCTATTGCGCGCATTTTGCCATCCCTCGCCGAAAAGGTTGGGGGATTGCACCGTTTTTCACTAAGTCGCGCTGAAGGGCTAGCAAAGAAGCCCTATCGCGCACGTTTCGTCATCCCTCGCCAAAAAGGTTGGGGGACGGTGTCGTTTTTTGATAAGTCGTGCTGAGGGACTGGTAGCAAAACCTTCTCGAGCGTTTATTTTGGCCATCCCCTCGCTGAAAAGGTTGAGTGGAAGGTGTCGCTTTTCTCTAAATCACGCCAAGGGCTGGTAGAGAAGCCTTTTTGAGCATTTATTTCGGCCATCCCCTCGTCGAAAAGGTTGAGGGGAAGGTGCCGCTTTTCTCTAAGTCACACCGAGGGGCTGGTAGTGAAGCCTTCTCGTGCATTCATTCCGGCCATCCCCTCACCAAAAAGGGGGACAACGTCAGGGGGTGCGAAACGCGAAGAAGTAACCGCGCTTCTTTCGTCGCTTGCGATAAACAGAGGCGCCGAGGGCTACTGTTGGGGGGATACGCCCTTTTGGCACCCTCACCTTGCCGTCAGTATTTTCTGCATCATCAGCATTTCAGGAACCCAACAATTCATCAATCCGAACAACGACTTCGGCGTCATCAGCATTTTGGGAAGAAGTCCCCATCGGCACCTTCGACACTTTCACCAACACTTCTGGGTCGAGGAGCCATCATCGGCATCTTCAACTTTGCCCTCGCCAATATTTTGGAGCAAAGCGATCGCCATCACCATCTTTGGAAGAATTTCACAAGCACCAGCCAAGAGGGGTTGGCGTGGAGCGCATTGGACAAGCAAACCGCCCAAAGACAGAAGCTTTGCCTGGCATCCATGAATGAAGGTTTGAAGACATGTCATGATCATCTATGACTATTTCGCCTGTGCCAACTGCTTTGCCTGCCTCAACTGCGTTACGAAGGGCAAAGCCGCCAAGGACCTGGCCATGGAGGCACGAGTAAAGGTCTCCATCAAAGATTAGCTGAAGACAAGCCAAAGACTAGCTAGAGATAAAGCAGTCCTTAAAATATCTATGTATAGATGAAAATTGTGTACCGAATCTAAGTTGTAATTGGGACCAACCTTGTTGTATTCAGCTATTGGGTTTTGAACTTTGGATCAAAACCGAATAGCTGAGAGGCTACTGTTGAGGGTGTATTGTATGTTGGTGACCCCTACTATCATGTTTTGGGCCCAATTACATGGCCTAGGGATTACAAAATAATGTTTGGGGACCCTTTGTAGTCTTTAATGGCATTTTTGTAAATACAAACCCACTCTAGAGGTCTATTTGTAGCCCTTAGTGTGTTTCCGTAAATACAAACCCCACTGAGAGGCATAAAGAGAACCTCCTCTCTCCCACCTCCCCTATAAAAGGGGAAGAGGGGTTGGAAGCTAGTGACTTGTGTTGCTCTCTCCTCCTTTCTCTCCCTTCGGCTCTGTTGGTTTGGTCACAAATCAACAAATCTTTTATTATGATCTCAAATATTAAAATATTGATATATAATGATTTAATTAAGGATATGTTACCACTATATTATTGTACAATGTTTTCCGCAACATTTCACTGTCTTGAATTTGAGAATCTTTGCTGTCTAGAAATTCTTTGAAATGTTTAATTTCATCTTCACTTCGTTGTATATGACACCAAAATTGACAATGTTAGAAATTTTAAGAAAATATATTAGTATAGAGCACAAGAATAATAGAAATTTTAATAGCATATTGTTACTTTTAACCTTGAACTTTTCATTCACTTTGTTGAGCTCGTTTTTAGAGCATTTCGATCTTCCTTTAGTTCTTTCAGAACGGTGTGTAGACAATCTTCATTTTTTCACTTCTTTAACAATGTTTTGTAAAGAATCTCGTTCTTGCTTCAATTCTTTAAGCTCATGTTGTAGAAAGTTAACGAAAGACTCTTAATCTTCCATAAGTTCTTTATGACCTTCCTTTAAATCTTTCTTCAGATCTTTGATCTCGTTATGTAGAGAGTTCTTGTGAGCAGACTTTTGAGCTAACTGAAGAAAAAATATAAAGCAATAAATTGTAAAGTTATAAATATAGTCTAAATGAAAATACGTGAGGGCGAAGCTAAATGAAAAGCCTAAGTGCTAAAGACTTACCCTCCAAAAATACGTGAGGGCGAAGCAAAATGAAAAGTCTAAGGGCTAAAGACTTCGACCCTCTAAAAATACATGAGGATGAAGTTAAATGAAAAGTCTAAGGGCTAAAGACTTCAACCCTCTAAAATACGCGAGGACAAAGCTAAATAAAAAAGCATAAGGGCTAAGACTTTGACCCATATACGGGGCAATCCTTTGTACATCTTCGAACTTCAAGTTCATTTGTTCCCAAAAAAGTCTTAGATGCAAACATCGAAACAAACCTCGACATCATCAAGGCTTGGATATCGATAAGATTAGGAATAACGAGAGGTTGTGCAGGTGGACTTTCACTAAAGATTTCTGCCCACCTTTCCAACCTCAAAAGCCTAAGGGCTAAAGCGCAACGACTCTCCAAAAATACGAGAGGAGAAGTAATGAAAAGCCTAAGGGTTAAAACACACTTCAACCAATCTAAAAGCCGCACTGAGGGGCTCATTTCGCTAGTTCACCCCTCGCCCAAAAAGGTGTGAGTAGTTGGCGCGCAAGTAATCTAAAGGCTAGTGGTGAGGGGCTCATTTTGTGACCTTTGCCCCTCACCCGAAAAGGTATGAGGGGTTAGCGCCCAAGTAATCTAAAGGTTAGCGCCGATGGGCTCATTTCATGACCTTTGCCCCTCGCCCAAAAAGGTGTGGGGGGTTGGCGCCCAAGTAATCTAAAGGCTAGCGCTGAGGGGCTCACTTCACGACCTTTCGCCCCTTGCACGAAAAGGTGTGAGGGGTTGGCACGCAAGTAATCTAAGGGCTAGTGCCAAAGGGCTCATTTCATGAACCTTCGCCCCTCGCCCGAAAAAGGGTGTGATAGGGGTGGCACAAACCCAATCTAAAAACATAAAGGGCTCATTATCCAAAAAGTCTAGGGGGTTCTCTTCACCTCCTCTCACCCTAATAAAAAAGAGAAGAAAAGGATAAGACACCAAAGCGGTCATACCAGCACTAAAGCACCAGACCTTGTTAGAGCATGAGTATCGACCATTACCTTTACTTTCACTTTCTTTACATCTCACATTTAGTCAATTTCCAATAAACCCTCCATTTTGCGACCGTTATCGCAAGCATGGTGAGGACTTGCATCCCACAAACTCGAAGCATTTTTATTTGCGTCTTCGCATGAAATATATGGAGACGAAATATCGCAGGCACGTAAGGACTTGCATCGCAAATCATTCATGACATCCACTCCCCTTGTACACGCGTGAATTATAAATGCGAACCGCCCAAGCAAATATTAAAATGCTGAAAGGAGAGCATTAGCAGCATAAGAAGGACTACCGGTATCAGCAAAAACGTGTTTGCCATGATCAAAATTAATCAAAAGTCGATGAGTACTGCCTGCATCCATTTCGACCTCTATGTACACAGTGTCAGTGTTTGATGACAAGCAACCCGTCATGGGGGTATCCGGGACAGTGTTCGAAGGGCTTCGACGTACACATAACTCGATGGTAAACGCAAAGAGACGAATGATTTATATTGGTTTGGGCCCTCTTGTCAAGTAATAGCCTTTACGTCCAATCGGCGTGTAGCTTTTTGCGTTAGATTGATTGTATGATTGTTAGGGTTACAAGGGGGTGCACCGTACCTCTCTTTATATAGGGGAGAGGGTGAGGGCACGTATCTAGTCCTAGTTGGTTACAAGAGAAGAGTCCTAGTCCTATTACAGAATCTAGCTTTCATAGTAAGCCGACTAAGTCGATCTAGAATAGCTTGAAGTCCATGCCACCTTGTTTCGCGTCCTTCGATAGATCATAGGCCATCCTAGGGCCCATCTAGGTAGTACCCCTGTGGGGAACCCCTAGGACCCTAGTTCATCAAGCCCCCGAATGTGTCATGGTTGAACTCGGAAGCCTTCTTGTTGCTCCTAGTCTTGCCAAGTAGAAACAAGCGTAGTCCGAGTGCTTTCATGAGTGAAGCCATGAGGCGCTCTATAAAACCTCTAGGTGACGTGCTCTTTTTTTAGAAAAGTGCACTCACTGATTGTAGCCCTCGAGCCTCTTGCTATTTGTAAAACAAAGAGTTAGAGGGTCTAAAAGAAAAAAAATACATAGAGGATATGTACCCTGCAGCCCCTGAGCCTATGTCCGAGTACTCATACTCGAGATAAGGATCTAAAAAGAATATACTCGAGGATGAGAGTGTCAACAAAAATTATTGCCTTGTCTACTTGTACAGAAGTAGGTAAGACATGTCAAAGTCACATGCAAAGCTTTAGTACAGTTAGTCCAAAGATGCTCAGGATATTCAGAGGAATATGCCATCAAATGTGCTATTGGGTGTACTATGACTTCACATGTGCTGGGAAAAGACTGTCTATATACTCAAAAGGTGTAGTGGGACGCACTGTACCCTTGTAGTGTAGCATGTGAACCTGTGTAGAAGTCGGTAGCTTGTCCATGTATTTCACGTGAACCTAGTCTATAGACAACACCGAGACGCCTATAAAAACCCTCCTGGCGAGCACTTGAACCTTAGTTGTAGTAGAAGCAAAGTGGCTCAGAGGTTGAAGCTTGCAAGTATGGTGGTGAGCGAAGTAGACTAGCCCCCAGGAGTACTCGGTTGGTATAACCAAGAGCTGTAGTGACTATAAGAATTTTTATGAGAGGGTTTACAGGTAGGCTAAACTTGCAGTTATGCATAGTAGAGGAGTTTGGAACTTCAACTAGAAGAAGTCTTGTGACGGCTGGTAGGGTGGCACATCCAGCAGTCCTATGTCAGTTCTTCTAGGGTGCCTGTCAACATCTGTCCTTGAAGGGTCATACCCAAACCCTGAATGTGTATAGATGGCATCGGCTGGGTGGTAAGATGTGCAACTTTGTATCCATTGAACTGTTGTTGAGTAAAAAATCTTTATCCGAGTACTGCGCTGTTAGTGCATACTGTTAAGCGATTGTCTGAATAGTGCATCAACCATCCGGGTACTTCACTATGTGTCCATGTAAATAATGGTCGTAGTGTGGCAGGTACTCGGAAGGAGTGAATCCAAAGGATAAGTCTGAACACATTGTGACATGTTGGATATCCTTAAAAGGCGTGCAACCATCGTATGAACCGGGTAGCCGCATTAAAATGGAAGGGAAACCAAAATGCCACGCCCGTTAGAGTGATTATTGGGCCACAACACGGTGAGAACCCTATAAAAAGGGAACCATTCCTATGCATCATCTTCCTCTGCTCCATTTGCTTTCTACCTAATCCCCTAAGCCACTGTGAGCGCTGCAAATCTCGCATCTTGAAACCCTATATCTATAAAAAGCTCTGCTTGATGGGTAAGGGAAAGAACTCGAGCACGACCGCTAAGAAAGTCACCGAGAAGAGGGCATTGGAGGTGCCAGAGATGGCCATCGCTGCTCAGATCTGGCTAGCACCGGTCATGAAGCCGAAGCATCTCTTGAAGCTCCATGAATAGGGCTATGTGCTGAAGCAGAAACTTGGGGAATGGAAGGCGCCTGGAGAGCATCGTATTCTCAATCTTGAGCCGAGGGAGATTGTTCTCTTTGTGCCATTCATCTAGCATGGGTTAGGGTTGCCTGCTTGTCCCTTTTTGCATGGGTTTTTGCATTATTATGGCATAACCCTGAATCATCTAAACACTAACTCCATCCTGCATCTTTTGATTTTTGTTCATCTCTGTAAAACTTTCCTTGGCATCCCCCCGTCTATCACGCTTTTCTGCTATTTTTTCAAACTGAAACCACACGCGGACGCCACAAATCCAAGTGTTTTGGGGGGTGCTGGTATTCAATTCCGCGTGGGGAGGAAGAACGAGTATATCCACTATACCTTGGTGGATTTTGTAAAGAACTAGAGGGCTGAGTGGTTTTATGTGGGGAACATGTGGCCCCTTAGAGGTGCATAGTAACACCACACCAGTACCCAACAACCGGTGAGATAAAGAGATGCTAAGTGTGATAGAGCTTGAAGCTATTCGTCCTTTCCTCAAGCAAATCCAAGCCATGAAGGACCAAGGCCTTAGTGGAGTCAGAGTGGTTGCTAGCTTCATTAGGTGCCGAGTATAGCCTCTACAGGAGAGGATACACTATGGGTTTGAGTATACTGGGCCAGAGGACCCCGCCCGAGTAACCACTGATGAGCTAACAGAGGATGAAGTTCTGGAGAGAATTTAGAATGTGCGTTGGTACATGTGATACCATACCAGTACCTAGAGCGTGATCATCAGAATTCGCTAGCCGTTGTAAGTATATTGACATTGTGATCTGTGAATATCTTAATACTGTGAAAAAATGACTCATGTGTGCTGATGCAAGAGTTGGGGCGGAATTTCAATGATTTGCCTGCCTGTCCTCCACGTCCCAACTCTAGAGGAGTTGGCAAAAGCAGAGCTACGTCCGACGGAGCAAACAGAGGGAGCGCCGTCTCCACCGTCCCTGTGGACCAGGAAGCCGATGGTGAATCTGAAGGGAGCCTAGACATCATCATAGTCCAAGCAAACCCAAGTGCCAAGCAGGGAGCAGCTGGCGAGAAACGGTCGTTGGAGGCCGATGTTGCCGCCGAGAGCAAGGTAGTGCCCAAGAGGCCCCGTCGAGTCTGCACACTAAGACCAGGTAAAAGATGTCTAAACTATCTCCATGTAGTCTAAATTTTACCTTGTGTTAAATCCAATTCTTGAATAGCTACTGGACATGACGCTGTTGAGGAACAACCGGAAGAGGAGGATGAAGACACCTCGTTTTCTGTTAGACAGTAAGTATTATTTCTGAGTAAAATTCTATTACTTAATTCTAACATAGGTATACTTGGCGACATCTATTTGCTCTTGATAGGATGCCGCTACCAGACCTGTTGAGCACCCGGGTGCAACTCTGGATGATGGGATCACACTTGGATAGGATGCTAGCACTGTGAGTCGTCAGGAGGACTCAGTGCTGTCAGCATCTATATCAAGCCTAGAGCTAGGTGGATTGTTTAGTGGTATATCACTAGGAAAGCCCACCCTGAAGAAGAAATCCTGTGCTAAGTAAGTGTTGAAGTTTCCTCTGTATGTTACTTCATTTCCAGGACATCACTTGACTGCTACTCATATCAGAGTAAAAAAGACACTGAGTACCCGGGCGTAGAGTGAAGAGCCCCGAGTTGAAGAGCCTCGAGTTGAAGAGAACCCATGTACTGATGGTGACCGGGTGGAAAATGGCTAGACAAGCGGGCCTGTGTCTCTACCCGGGTCCACTGAGACAGCACGGGTGCAGGGTCCAACGTCTGTTGATGGTGAAGCGGAGCAACCTACGTAGCCGGGTACTGCAGAGGGTGTGGAGGTGCCGCAGCCACAGGTGGCAGCGACTAAAGCGGGCGAAGCTCACCAGCCGCCGAGGCTGAAGCCTACGGAGGCTACTACTAATGAAGATGTGCGGAGCGTGAGGGCTGACCCAAGCGCCGCTGCACCAGGTGCTCCTTCCCCAAATATGCCTATGACAAGCACCCAGCAAGAGGAGGAGGATGATGTCGTCCCAGTTACCAGACTGGGTACCCAGCTCCAGGCATATAGCTTAGAGTTCATCGGGTTGATGAGGTCTTGGTCTAGGCTGCTGAACTAGGCTTCTGTCTTTGACAGCCAGCTGAGGGTAAGTCTTGCACTTTGTTGCTTCTTATGTGTTGATATTTTCTAGGTTCTCATCTCTAGAATAGTCATATACCCAGGACATGGAGCTAAAAGCCTCCATCAAGGTTCAAGAAGCCTAGGCAGTGCTCATCAGGTTGAAGGAGGAGCAGGCCAAGAAGGAAGCCGAGTGGATGTCAGTGCAGAAACAACATGAAGAGACTCTCTGCATCCTTCAGGCTCAAATTGGTGAGGCTAAGTGCCAAAAGGTGGCCGCTAAGACTAGAAAGAATGACGCCTTTGATTCTTTGTTGAAGATGATAGAGAAGGCCGAGCTCTTTGATACCAAGCTAAATGGTAAGAGAACTATATGACTTCCCTACAATTTTTTACATGTAGTAGTCGGTGATCATGATGATGATCGTGTATGGTCCTTTTTGCAGAAGAGCAGACCAGGACCTGACAGTTGGATGGTGAGGTGAAGGAGCTGAATGAAGCTCTGAGAACCAAGCACAATCAAATCAAAGAGGTAACTGAACGAGTGAGTGAAGAACTCGCTCGAGCTAAGATGATAAAGCTGGGAGCTGATCGTGATCTGATGTAGGCTCTGAAGTTAGTAACTGACAAGAAGGCCTAGTTGGAGAGGGCACAGTCAGAGCAGAACACGCTCTAGGAAGCTGTGAAGCCACTCACCCTCCTCTTTCGTAGGCCAGAAGACGGTGAAAAGAGGTGGGTGGATATAGTGAAAGACATCTCCAACCGCTTCGAGAGCTATGTACGTGGAGCCACCAAGGTCTATGTTTGGAATGTACTCGGTACGCTCTGAGTGTTATACCTGGCTATGGATCTTCATCAGGTAGCCATAGACTATGATGATGAAGGCCATCTTGCTGTCGTGGAAAGAGCTGAGGAGGAACTCAACGGACTCACGACCAGCATAACAGATGAATTAGACCTTAGGATGGAGAAGCCTGACGAATAGGCTATGTAAGTTTGAAAAAACTTGTTAAGCTTGTGTACCAGGTAGGCACATTATAAGAAACAATGTTCTTTTGTTTGCATAGGTTGTTAGTTGAATGAAAAACTTAGCCTATAAATTTCAAAAAGTAATGCGTCTTGTTGGGATACTTGAACACCGAGCTAACTTGTCTGTGCAAAGTTGGCATCTTTTAGACTTGGTAATCTTTTGAGTAAGATTGTAGTCTACTTAGGCTGTAAGTTTGTCTTGTGGGTTCCTTTAGAAAGGCGTGTAAGACTGTGTAGCTGAGTAAAAAGTGATTAACATGGTCGCTATGATTAGAATCATGTTAGACCCTTCCGTTGACATTAAGTGCTCGAAGTCACTTGTTCAAGGAACCCTTATAATGATTGTTTGCTGTTAGGATCCTGTTCCGTAGCCAACAAATCAAATTACTTGCTTCCGGGAATCACCCTATCTAGAACGACATGCAATAGTTAAACTAAATATCGGTAATTAGCTCCTGGACAAGGAGATGTAAGCCATCCGAGTAGGAGGCGTATCTCGTAAAATATAGCCTAATACTCGGTATACAGAATAAGAATTATGTGTCGAGTAATTTTATCATATTGAGAGATTTATAGCCACGCAATTAGTCAGCTATATATCTCATATATGATGTAACAAAGGTTGCAACAAAAAGAGGCAACTGGAATAGTTGTGTATCTTGCACAAAAGTAAAAAGATAGACTCATCTAGCGAAGAATATTAACTCTGTATTATTAACAAAGAATCTTAAGTATATAAGGTAGAACACTAAATTTACTTAAACAAGAAAACTACTTAATAATATTAAGCATAAAATCTCTGTAGCTGATCGATGTTCCAGGAGTTAGGCATGGGATCGCTGTCCTTTGTGATTAACTCGAAGGAGCCTGTCTGATTAACTTTGGAGACGACAAAGGGGCCTTCCCAGGGGTTGAGTAGCTTGTGTCGTCCCGAGGTATTCTGGATACGCTTGAGGACTAAATCTCTGACTTGAAAGGTACGGGGGCACACGTTCTTGTCGTAGTGACGTCATAGGCCTTGCAGGTACCTGGCAGACTGGAAGAGTGCCTTAAGCTTGACTTCTTTAGCATTGTCAATTTCTAGCCACCAGGTTTCGTCTGCTTCGCCTTCATTGTACTGTTCAACCTTGGGAGAGTTCCATATCAAATCCGCTGGCAAGATGGCTTCTGAGCCATAAACTAGGAAAAAGGGAGAGTACCCTGTTGCTCTGCTTTGTTGAGTGCGTAGTCCCCAAACTACCTTGGGTAACTAGTATATCCACTTGCCACCATAGTATTTAAGCTCGTCGAATAGCCTGGGCTTTAGTCCGGCTAGAAGTAGCCCATTAGCCCGCTCTACTGGGCCGTTCGCTTGGGGATGAGCTATGGAAGCATAGTCGAGGCTGATGCTGCAATCTTGAGCCCAACTTCTGAACTCGATAGATGTAAAGGGTCAGCCGAGGTCTGTAATGATCCGATTAGGCATACCGAAATGGTACATAATATCTTGCATGAACTCGACTGCCTTTGTAGCGTTAAACTTGATGAGTGATTTGTACTCCATCCACTTAGTGAACTTGTCAATAGCCACGTAGATGTACTCGAATCCATCCGGTGCTCGTTTGAGAGGTCCAACCATGTTGTGCCCCCATCATGAAAAAGGCCATGATGGAGGGATGCAGATAAGATTGTGGGCTAGGATATGGGCTTGCTTGGCAAAGAACTGATAGCCCTTGCAGTGTCACACTAACTCTTCTATGTCTTTCTATGCTGTAGGCCAATAGTACCCAGATCTAAAAGCCTTGCCGACTAAGGTCCTAGAGGCTGTGTGGTTACCATAACACTCGGAGTGAATTTCCTCCAAGATCTTCTGCCCTTCTTCACGTGTAATGCATTTGAGGAGAACACCAGATGATGCTCCCTGTCGGTAGAGCCTATCTCCGACTAAGACATAATTCTTGCTTCTACGCGTGATTTGCTCTGCTTCTACCTTATCGTTGGGCAACTTATGGTCTCGGATGTAATCAATAAATACCTATGTCCATGCCGGGTTGACCACTAGTACCTGGACATCAGGGGTCAGAGTACCGGTGGATGTGGAGGCTTCTTGTTTGATTGAAGGGACTTGGAGTTCCTAAACACACACAATTTGGCCAAAACATCAGCCGCAATGTTGAGATCTCACATAACATGGATGATTTCTAGACCTTGGAAGTGTTTCTCAAGTTTGCGGACTTCTACGCAGTAAGCATTCGTGGTCTCGTTGGTGCAGTCCCAATCCTTATTGACCTAGTTGATGACCACCGAGGAGTTGCCATAGATGAGCAAATGCTTGATGCCAAGTGAGACTACCACTTGGAGGCCGTGAAGGAGGGCCTCATACTCGGCTTCATTATTGATAGCAGGCCAAAGTATTTGTAGGACATATTTAAGCTGCTTTCCATTTGGATATATGAAGAGAACGCCAGTGCCTACGCCTCCTAGTTTGAGGGAACCATTGAAATACATCTTCTAATGATTAAGGAGAACTATCGGAGTAGGCTGCTGGGCTTCAGTCCACTCGGCTATGAAATCAGCCAAGACTTGAGATTTGATAGCCTTGCGGGAGACGAACTCGATGTTTTGAGCTCTGAGTTTGACTGGCCACTTGGATATTTGTCCTATTGCATCCCGATTGCATAGGGCATCACCAAGTGGGAAGTCAGATACCACTATTACCTTGTGTTCATCAAAGTAGTAGCATAGTCTGCGTGAAGTAATCAAGAGGGCATAGGGGAGCTTTTGCACATGTGGGTACTTGGCCTTGGATTCTAATAGCACCTCGCTAATATAATAGACAGGTCGTTGTACCTTATATACGTGCCCTTCTTTAGCCCGCTCCATGACTATTGCTGTGCTGACTACCATAGTAGTAGCTGCAATGTAGAATAGGAGTGGTTCGTGCTTCTCGGGCGGAGTAAGTATTGGAGAGGTGGACAGGTACTCTTTGAGCTTCTGGAAGGCTTCGTCAGCTTCAGCTGTCCACTTGAACTTGCCTAACTTTTTCAACAACTTGAAGAAGGGCAAACCTTTCTCCTTGAGTCACGAGATGAAATGGTTAAGGGCAGCCATGCACCCTGTCAGTTTCTAAACATCTTTGATGCAGTGAGGTCGAGTCATCTGAGTGATTGCTTGAATATGTTTCGTGCTGGATTCGATACCCCGATGGCTCACGAGGAAACCCAATAGTTGTCCGAAAGGAACTCCAAACACACACTTTGTTGGGTTAAGCTTCCACTTGTACTTACGAAGACTGTCAAAAGTTTGCTTCAAGTCTATGATCAAAGTAGAAGGGTCCTTAGTCTTGATGACGACATCATCTACGTAGGCTTCTATATTATGACCGATCTGTTCGCTTAGGCACGCCTAGATAGCCTGCTGATAGGTTGCACCAGCATTTTTAACCCAAAGGACATGGTCGTGTAACAGTAGGCACGAAATAAAGTGATGAAGGATGTCTTGCTCTGATCTTCTTTATGGAGGGCAATCTGATGGTAACCCGAGTAGCAATCGAGGAAGGATAAAAGAGCCGACCCGGCCGTAGAGTCTACGATCTGATCAATTCGAGGTAAGCCGAAGGGATCCTTCGGGCAATGTTTGTTGAGATCTGTGTAGTCGACACACATCTACCACTCTTTCAAGTTTTTCTTCTGGACAAGTATAGGATTGGCTAGCCAGTCAGGGTGAAGGATTTCCCTAATGAACCCGGCTGCCAATAGCTTGGTGATTTCCTTCTTGATTGCTGTTTTTTTATCTGGTGAGAACTATCGTAAACGTTGCTTGACCGGCTTTGAGCTGGGGTTTAGATCCAATTTGTGCTTAGCCAACTCTCTCGGAACACCTGGCATATCAGCCGGCTTCCATGCGAAGAGATCTTTGTTTTCCCTAAGAAAGTTGGTGAGCGTGAGTTCCTATTCTTTGGAAAGGTGGGCGCTGATGATAGCCGTCTTAGAGGGATCACCAGTACCTAGATCAATCTTGATGGTATCCGTCTTAGAGGGTGCTGCAATGATTCCTGCCTTCTTAGTCAGAATCTCCATGTCCTCTGGTTTATTCTGTTGTGCAATGTTGGCAATCTCTTGTGCTTCATAGGCTTGCTACATTCTGGTTGCAATCTGGATGGCTTCTGTGTCGCAGTCATATGAGCTCTTGAGGTCACCTCGGAAGGAGAGTACGCCATTAGGACCTAGCATCTTGAGCAAGAGGAACGGGTAATGCGGTATGGCCATGAACTTGGCCAAAGCAGGTCGACCGAAGATAGCATGGTATGATGATTCAAAGTCAGCCACCTCGAACTTGATGAACTCTGTTTGGAAATTATTTGGGTTTCTAAATGTTACCGGGAGCGTGATCTGTCCGAGTGGCATGGCGGCCTTGTCGGGTACTATCCCATAGAAAGGGATGTCAGTGGGGGTGAGTAGGCTGGTAAAGTCTAGTCCTATCTTCTTTAGGACCTGGGGGACTATCATGCCGGCTATTGTTGGACCCAAGACTAGTGGATAGTGGTCGGCGTTAGTCATGCTAGTCCATTGATCTTTTCTAGAAAATTGGATCGGGTACTTAGACCAATTAAGGTATTTTGGTGTTGAGGGCTCTCCTGCCATGATGTCTCGGAGAGCCAACTTTCCTGAGCGCTTGTTTGATGAAGTCGGTAGCCCCACAAAGATTACTGTGATTTGGCCCTTGGACTATTGAAAGCTAGGGTCAGCGTTGTCGTCTCCATCTTTGTTGCTATCAGCTTTATCCTTGCCCTTGTTGCTTTTGGCATAGAAACCCAGTTCTTGGAGTTGTCTGCACTCGGCCGCTATGTGCTTGGCATTCTTATGGAAAGGGCATGGTAAATTCTTGAGGTCTTCGAACTTCATGTTATTTTTGTTAGACTTCTTGGACCTGTCCATGGAAGCAAGGATGTTGTCGGGTCCTCTCTTTCTGTCGGACTGTCCACCCTAATTGCTTCTAGGGTCATAACCTTTGTCTTGTTGGCCACATGGGAATCGTTCGTGAGTACGCTCTTCAGATACAATCATCTTCTATACTATACGCTTAAATTCCTCGGCGGTCTCTGGATTATCGTCGTAGAATTTTTTAAACTGCCACTTGTATTTGATCCCATTGGCAAAGTGATCTATCACTTTCCTGTCTATGATATCATAGACTTGGGCTCATAACTCAGCAAAGCGGCGATAATATTGCTAGAAGGTTTCATTTGGTTTCTGCTTGCAAGCTCTAAGCTCGTTCCGAGTACTTGGGTGGGTGAGGACGCCGCAAAAATTTTCACAGAATTTGCGCTGAAGCTGTCCCCAAGTATCAATGGAGTTGGCTCATAGCTTATCAAACCAGGCGAGAGCCACAACATCGAGTGCCATGGGAAAATATAACACTTTGATGTCGTTGTCGCTGCCTGCCAACTCGATGGACTGAGAGTAGATACGCAACCATTGGTTGGGTTCTATCTTCCCATCATACTTGGTATTGTTGGATGGCTTGAATTTGTAGGGAAGCCAAACAGAGAGCAGTCTATTAGAGAAACATGTGAACTTGTCCGGTGAGATGCCAGCCTCTCCATACTCAGACTTGCCTCTGCCTTCCCTATTACTGTACTAGTGCCCATGATAGGCTGACTGTGCAATACCCTGATTCCTGTTCTGGTTACCCTATGGCCCTAGATAGGAGTGGGCTGGTACTCGTTGTTCTCCTCCATGGTTACCCTATGGTCCTAGACGAGAGTGGGCTAGTGCCCGCGCTTCTGGTCCTCAGGAAGGGTTAGCTTGGGATGTCACTTTTGTAGCCCGCATCTGAAGGGCTATGGATTCCAGAATGACTTTGAGTCATTGTTGATCTAGAGTAGGGTTTTCTATGGCCGCCATCTCTTCTACCAGGGCATAGATGTTCGCGTAGGGTGTAGTAAAGACCCTATGGCCAGCTACTTCCATGAACTTAGGCTTAAGGTTGCGTGATGCAGAGGCTCTAATGGCATCACGGTCTTAGCGCTATCATTCTGCTTCATCCCGTAGACGCTGTTCATATGCTGCCTCTGCAGCCAAGTGCTGTTGTTCAACATCTCAACAAGCTAACTAATACCGCTGCCACTCTTGTTTGCGGTGTTGGGCTCGGTTACGCCAAGCTTGTCGAGCTCTGTTCTTCTTTTCCCTAGTCGTCTTTTGCTCATCCATCTCTCTGTTGGGTGGCATAGTGTCAGGGAAGATGTCAGACAAGGCTTCCTCTCCATCTTGGATATCTAGTGGGTTAGTCATAGGGATCTGAGGTGGTTGCCTAGCCATAAAGACTTCTCTGGAGTGCCTCATGGCCGAGTGAGTTCCAGATTCTGCAGTCGTCGTGATGTCTAGGATCTCTGTAGAACCATAATCATTATTGTCCGCTGGAAGAGTTCTGCCGTCCTAATAAGGTAAGAGCTCCACCATGCCGACTAGACACGATGGATCTATTAAAGAAGTGTCAAGTCAAGCACCCAGCCAATGGGCGATGCCTCCTTTGGGTGTGATGGATAGAACCAAACCTCTCTGGGCACCCATAAGAGGGATCTCTTACTCAGACTGCATAAGATAGCTGATGGTATCTTGATAGATTGAAGCTGAGTTCTTGAGTCTGAGCGGAAAACGAACAGGGTCTTTGAGTTGGACTTCAGATGGGATTTCTAGCCTAAACAAGGGTGACGTGTCTGAGCGGGAGTCATGGTTGATGGTGACCTCCTAAGTTTGAGCTGGATCAGAGACTGAGAGGTGCGAAAACTTCTCGGTGAGTTGATCCAGCGTGGTCGTCAAGACGTCTGGTGAAACTTTAGGCGCTGAGATCTCTATGAGACAACTTTGGAGCTTGCCATTGTCGTCTGCCTTACAGATCTAGGAGCCAAAGATGAAGGTGACACCTATCGAGAAAATCATGTCGTCGAGGTCCGCCGAGCTCTCAATCATGAAGTCACCGAAAGCCCCTACCTGGCACGCCAGCTGTCGATGTTTGATCACCGGCAACCCGTCACGGGGGTACCCAGGACAATGTTCGAAGAGCTTCAGCGTACGCAGAACTCGACGGTAAACACAAAGAGACGAATGATTTATACTGGTTCGGGCTTTCTTGTCGAGTAATAGCCTTTACGTCCAGTCGGCGTATAGGCTTTTGTGTTGGATTGATTGAATGATTGTTAGGGTTATAAGGGGGTTCACTGTACCTCTCTTTATATAGAGGAGAGGGTGAGGGCACGTATCTAGTCCTAGTCGGTTATAAGAGAAGAGTCCTAGTCCTATTACAGAATCTAGCTTTCATAGTATGCCAAATAAGTCGATCTAGAATAGCTTGAAATCCACGCCACCTTATCTTGCATCCTTCAACAGATGGTGGGCCATCCCAGGGCCCATCCAGGTAGTACCCCTGTGGGGAACCCCTAGGACCCTGGTCCATCACACAGCGATAGCAGTAAAAAGCAACTCAATGTTTTGCAAAACTTTGTGTCACAACCAACACCACATATCATCAACCAGGTTTTCACAAACATCATGGCAAGGAGCTTCATCGTCGGCAACACTGACTATGAGTTGACACCGAAATAATCTAAAATTGCCGAGGGGCGCTTTTCATCCCCTCCTCGCTCGGTTACCTCAAAAGGTGCGCTAAAATCACCAAGGGACTCCTTTTGTCTCTCCTCGTCCTTCCACCTCCAAAGGTACGGGGGTTGGTGCCAAATTAATTTAAAAGTGCTGAAAGCTTCGTTTCATCATTCCTCGTCCTTTTCCCCTATTCAAAATAATAATATGGCAAAAAATTCATCAAACCGATCATTTCCTTTTCCCTAAATAATTCAATCATTCACTCTCATTTTTGCTTCCCATTTCGCTATCAAAAGTTCGATGACCCGTTGCTCAGGGTGAAGTGATCGCGATCGCCATCGCAATCTTCAAACAAAAAATCCCACAAGCGCCAGCCAAGAGGGGTTAGCACAGTGCGCATTGGACAAGCAATTCGCCCGAAGACAAAAGCCTTGCCTAGCATCCACGAGTGAAGTCTTGAAGATGTGTCATGATCATCTATGACTATTTTGCTTATGTCAACTACTTCGCTTGCTTTAAACCACATCAATGTCTTCTCTGACAAAGCCTGAATGGCGTAGAGCAAAGCCGCCAAGGACCAAACTACAAGGGAACGAGCAAAGGGCACCATCAAAGAAGCTGAAGAGAAGCCAAAGACTAGGTAGAGATAGAGTAGTCCCTAGACTAATCATGTATAGATGAAAGTGGTGTATTGAATCTGAGTTGTAATTGGGGCTACACTTTGTTGTATTCAGCTATTGGGTTTTGAACCTTCGATCAAGAATGAATAGCTAAGGGGCTACTGTTGGGGGTGTGTCATAATGTTGGGCACCCCACCATCATATTCAGGGCCCAATTACCCAGAGCAAACGGGCTGAGAGAGGCCCAAGGAGCGGCGCCGGGCACCTCCAGCGCGCCCTAGAGGGGCCGTGCGCGTGTGCCAGGAGGGGGCCCCGCCGCTCCCGCCGCCGTCATTTCTGGAAGGAGTTACCATATCAAAGTTTGGTTAGTTTACCATATTAGAGTTTAGTTAGTTATGGAAGGGAGAATCTAATCTATAGGGATCTCTCGTAGGTTGCTTGGAATACAAGTCCAATAGGCACTATAAATACTAGGGGGTTGTAATCAATCAAATCAAGTAATAGAAGAGCGATTGCTCCTTCCTATCCCTCTCTCCTCTCCTTCTCCTACGCCTGCCGCTCTCTCTCTCCGTGTCACCCCCTCCCCATGCCACCCAAGCCCTAGCCGTACCTCCCTCCTCCATAGCCGCCCCAACCTCCACCAGGAGACTCATTATACCTGGTATCCGGAGACCACTTCGATCCCCACACCGCTACCATGGGTAACAACATCAACACCTCCGACCTACAAAAGCTATTCGATAGCTTCCCTAAAGACATCAATGCCAAGCTCGACCCCCTCAAAGAATAGCTCGACGTCGTCAACACCTGCCTCGCAAACATTGAGCAAGGGCGCTAGATGGACGAAGCTGCAGTAGCAGCCCAACTCCAACGTGATCACCTCCAAGCTGGCCATGGAAACAACTGGCCGTGTCTTCCTCAAGGAACAGAAGGAGAAGGCATCGTCCTAGTTGATCCCCGAGATCGTTGATGCCTTGGAGAGCAAGCTCTTCGAAGTCTTCAAGGAGGCACCGAAGACGAACAACCCACCCCCACACCTGTACCAGGGAGCACAACTAGGATCCTCCCCAATGCTGATGCCCCGCATCCACAAGCTCTCCTTCCCCACGTACGACGGCAAGGAGGATCCGCTGCCGTGGATCAACCGCTGTGAGCAGTTCTTTAGGGGTCAGAAGACTAGGAGAACGATCAAGTCTGGTATGCATCTTACCATCTGACAGGAATGGCACAACAGTGGTACATGCGCCTCACGCAGGACAAGGTGGTGATGACTGGGCATACTTCGCCCGCTGCGTCAACGAGCGCTTTGGACCACCGACATGGCGCAACCCATTGGGAGAGCTTGCATCCCTGCGCAAGACCACCACCATCGATGACTACATAGAGCGGTTCCCGGTGCACATAGCGTGGGCCGACACCCTCGATGAGTAGCAACAAGTGAACATCTACACCGCCAGCCTCCTTGAAGCACTGAAGACGGATGTCGAGCTCCAGAACCCGCAAGACATGGAAATGACCATGTCCCTTGCTCGGGCATACGAACGATGACTCGCGGCGATCTCCGACGCCAACAAATCACTAGCAACAAAGATGGCGCCATGATCCCTACCTCTGAAGGTGCCTACCTCGACACCCTCGTTTACGACACCTGCTTTGGGGTCATCGTCGGCTGCTCCACCACGCCCGTTCAAGCGCCTCACCGCCGAAGAGATGGCGGAACATCGTCGATTGGGACTCTGCTTCAACTGTGATGGACCCTTCACTCGTGGCCACAAGTGCAAACATCTCTTTGACATCACAACCGTCAACGACTATGACAATGACAACAACAACGACGACATCGACAATAGCCTGCTCATGATGATTGGGACCAACCACTCCCCGGTCTAGGGTCACCCACAATGTACTTGATGGGAGTAGTGTCCGGGACCGGCGTCCACATCCTGGTCGACACGGGCGCCACACACAACATCATCGACATCAACGTCGTCAGCCTCATCGGTCTCCAGGAGCAACGCATCGACACCACCATTCTTGTCGGCAGCGGCAACGAGGTACCCTGCCGAGCAGCAGACACTGTCACCACACAAATGCTTTAAAGATTGCAATAGCCACTCTTTGCTAGTAGCGAGATGTATAAACCATTAAAACAAAATTGATTGAGGATTCATCCTAAGCAACATAAGTTTGCAATATTTCACTACCACAATAGAAAAAGTGGGAGACACCGAACCTTACCACAGAGCCAATAAATAAAGAAGAGGACACACTTGTTGCAGATGGTGAAATAACCACACAAAAGATGATCATTTGGTCCATCTGATTATTACCATTGATGCCATCGCCATAAGAGGCCAAAGCACCCGACAAAGTAGGACACCATGATATTTGACCTAAATTTTTTTTACCGATCTACTTAATCTCACTACTTAGGTACACCGTCTACTAAATCACATGCTTTTTTGGGACATCTCTTTACTTTTTGTGGAACTAATGAACATGAAACATCTATTGTGATGGATATGGGAGGAAAAGATGGGGGCAAGGGGATTTTGTAAAGCGGAGACCATGCACTATTGTTCTTTTTTTTAAACAAGCCATGCACTATTGTTCATTTGTCGCTCAAACTGTCCGCTCAAGATTCCATGTCGAATGGGACCGAAGGGGAGTAGACTAGAGAGATGCGAGAGTGATGCGGCCTTGAGAGAGAGAGAGAGAGAGAGAGAGAGAGAGAGAGAGAGAGAGAGAGAGAGAGCAAAAGAGCCAGAAAGGATTCGAGTGGACATTTCTTTTATGTACTGAAATACACATGCCTTTGGACCCTTTCCTTCAGAATGGAAATGAGTGTTCCCGTGTTCTAAATGCGCCTAAGCGGTTCATTTTCAGACGGTAGCGAAGCTAGTAGACTATCACACAACACCTAGAGCGCTCCATAGGTCGATTTTTGCCATATGGATTGGGCCTCTTTAGGGCGCCCTCAACGGACTATCAACGTAGCTAGCTGACGTCATGTCTCATTTGACGTGAAGGAAAGATAATAAGACTGAAAAATGAGTAGCTACTAGCTAGCGACTCTCTCGTCTCTAGTCTCACACCTTCCCAAAGAATTTACGGTCTCTGTTCTCTCGGACAGAATTCACGGTGCTCATCACTAATCCAGCTTTTGTTTTTTATCTTTAATTTTTTAGATGCCGTGTCAGCTGCCGAAATCATCGGTCCGCTGGCGACGCCCTTAGAATGGTGTGCTACAATATAGAAACAATGGACCACCATCTAGTCCATGACTCGCTTTCCTCCACCACTGTTTGCAGAGGAACGGGGAACTCTAGATTCCATACAAAATCCTATATATGATCCAAGCATACCTTCAACTCATGCAAACCCACAAAACGACCATGTACAAAAAGTCAGCAGGTAGTGCAAATGGAGCTCCACCCCTTGTTTTTTTTTTCTGCAGCCTGCAAGGTCCGCCACTGCACTACTGCGATCAGTCTCAGCTCGAGCATCTCTTTCACAGTGCGGGCGACGTGATGAGCTTTTGTTCTAAAATTTCCCTAGCTAGCAACCGCGACCAACTCCACCTTCCGTTGCACGGCCGGGCTGCTTTCTCGTTCACTCCCGGCCGTTGCTCGACGATCACCTCAGTCATCGTCGCTGTCGCCGCCGAGGCCCGGCCTTACCGGCAGTGTGAAACTGTGAAGTTTCTTCATCAGTAATAATATAAGATGCCGCCGGCCGGCAGCCGGCTCGATCGATCTTGTAGCGTCAGTGAGTGAATCAACTCGTACCTGCTCGCCAGGAAAAACGGAGAAGCCAAGGGTCGATCACAATACGGATTTTATTTTATTTACTTTGCACGGTTCTTTTCCAATTTAAAGCCCCGGCCCCCCCCCCCCCCCCCCCCCCCCCCCCCCCCCCCCCCCCCACCCACCCTATTTTTTTTTGACATGACACGCGATGACAAAGCAATGTTGTGAAGGACATGAGAGGTAGCGAGGAGTCTCAGTGTTAGGGGAGGTTTGGTCGCCAACAAAAGCCCAAGACAGCAGACTACTCGAC
Organism: Miscanthus floridulus; assembly: GCF_019320115.1. NCBI lineage: Eukaryota > Viridiplantae > Streptophyta > Magnoliopsida > Poales > Poaceae > Miscanthus > Miscanthus floridulus. The sequence goes on along the minus strand of NC_089592.1, from coordinate 88,444,431 downwards.
CTCTACACACTTTCCAACTGTTCTGGTCAATATCATGCTAATTATTAAAGCTCAGAAAAATAAAGGTGTAAGGCATGGATATATATATAGCTACAAAATAACTTATTCTGCAGCCACTTTGAGGTACGATAATTTCTATATTAATTTACGAGATTATAGTAACTTCTTACTAAGTGGTTTACTATGATGTTATGATAAATATCTTCATGTATTATAATAACCCAACTATCGTAAATACGTATTGACATTATCGTAAATTAGTATATAAAATTATCGTAAATGGAGGTGGCTACAGAATAACTTATTTTATAGCTGGCTACTGAATATACTCTCTCTCTATAGAGAGTATATATACTCTCTATAATCTCTATATATATACGATAATGTCAATACGTATTTACGATAGTTGGGTTACTATAACACATGAGGATATTTACCATGGCGTATAGTAAACCACTTAGCAAGGAGTTACTATAATCTCGTAAATTAAAATTATCGTAACTCAAAGTGGCTACAGAATAAGTTATTTTATAGCCAGCTACAAGGTAGTAGTTATATATATATACACACACACACATTCAGCTAATATGCAATGCATTCACATAAACTTGGAAAATGCAGAGAAAGATCCTTTTGGTATTTTTGTTTCATATACCATCAGTATTACAAATTTACAATATATAAACACTGCAGTATATATGTGTATTATTCTCATGCATGAACGACTCACTTGCACACTTGACACTCCTCGCCTCTGAGCTAGCTAGCATATATTCAGAGTGTGTGTTTATATTTATACATATTCTATATACTCTGAAGTTTGAATTAATGTGTCATGCTATCAGAATATGATATGGAGCACAGTACTCCATATATGTACTGAAAGGCATGCACGTATATGTATACATATATGTATGTGTGTACGCAAAGCTTACAAAATTCAGAGGGAGATACGTATATAGATCAGCGTATATAGTATAGTATACAAGATGTGCTTGCACAAGCAAATATGTAGTGTGATGCGCAGTGATGTCATAGGAAATCAGTGATGAAAGGGTCGTCGGGGAAGAACAACTCCGGCCAAGGGAGCGGGCTGCAGCTGGAGCCGCCACCGAAGCTGGAAGACGCCGTGGCGCTGCGCATGATGCAACCGTCCACCGGCAGGTTGCTGGCCGCGTCGGAGAGGTCGGTCAGGGCCGGCAGCGATGAGTTGCCACCGTGGCACCCGAACACGTCAACGACATCATCAGCGCGGCAGATGAGGCCATAGCTGCTGAGGCCTGTTTGCTGTTGCTGGTTTTTGGCTTCATCTTCTTCACTGCTGACGGGCGCCTCGGCCGGGAACGTGCATGGTAATAGCTGGCCGCTGGCGTTGTCCACGGACGACGACACCGGGGCAGTAGTGGTAGTAGAACTGTCAAGCGCCGTCAGTTGCGGTGAGAAGATGGCGCCGAGACCGAGAGCCGCCGCCGCCGCCGCCGCCGCCTCGGTGTCGGACGACGGAGCGGAGGAGGCGGCTGCGATGGTTGTGGCCGCGGACTGGAGGAGGGACTGCAGGTACTGGAGCTTGGCGGCCTGTTGGACGATGGCCACGCCGGCGGCGCCGGCTCCGGATGACTGATCGGCGACGGCGGTACCGCCGAGCTGTTCGCGGAGCGCGGCGAGCGCGATGAGCTGCGGGAGCGCGGCGAAGAAGTCGGTGCGCGGGCGGTGCGTCATGGGGTCGAAGCCCATCTGGATGAGGCGCTTCTTGAGGTGCGTGTTCCAGAAGTTCTTGATCTCGTTGTCGGTGCGGCCGGGGAGGTGCGTGGCGATGGCGGACCACTTGTTGCCCAGGACGGAGTGCAGGTGGAGGATGGTCTGCTCCTCCTCCTGCGAGAACTTGCCCCGCTTGATGTCCGGCCGCAGGTAGTTGGTCCACCGCAGCCGGCAGCTCTTGCCGCACCGGTTCAGACCTGCATGCCATGCCATCAGGGTATAGCAGCAGGATCATTGTTCAGCTCAATAGCTAGCTCTATATGATCATCTGATTGATATGAGAGCTAGACGATATGATGGAGAAGGGAATTCGAATTCATGTACCGGCCAGCCTCGGTAGGGTCCTCCAGCTGCCATGGCCGTTCTTCTGGATGTAGTGCAGCAGCTTCTCATCTTCCTCTTGAGTCCAGGGGCCCTTCTTCAGGCCACTCTCGTCGCAGCAAGGAGACCTCCCCATGGCCGACCGGCCGGCAACCGATGCAACTAATTGCACGCCGGAGTCCGGACACCAGCAGCACGCCACCCGAGCAGCGAATGCTGGCCTCGAGCAACTGGTGGCTACGGGGCAGCCTGCTGCTTATATACTGCCTGGCTGCTGCTGCTGGTGCCTGCAGCGACCTTTGTTCCCTAGCTAGCTCTATCTATCTAGCTGGGCCTGCGTGTCTCGTCATGGGTTTGCCTTGCCTTCACCATGCGTGCTGAGGTGAGTCCTGTGACCGTTTGTGTATGTGCACAAGAGAGACAGAGAGAGAGAGATGAGACTTGCTTGTCAGTCTACGCACGCAAGAGGCTAGTGTCAGGTAGAGTATAGCATGGTTCTTGTCGTGCTGAAAGAAACTGATAGTGAGGGCTAAATAATGTAATATGATTACCTTGTTCATGCTGACTTGCTCCAAAATCCAGACAGTTATGAGCAAGTACAGGCAGAAAGAGTACAACGTACTAGTAGTAGTATAGTAGTTGTGTCCATGATACATACACAAGCAAGAAGCTTCTATGCCCTTCTGCTATACCTATACCTATACTAGTACTCTACAACCGAGCTTATAATGATAGTACACAGAATTCTCACTTGCTCCAATGAAACAAGTAAGCCTAGGTTCATTGGCGCCTGCCTCTCTGCAACAACAAACTGTTTAGTTATAATTGATCATCTCAAAAGTACACTTTTTCTATGGGCGGCGCTATATAGGTCAGTTGGCTTAAATCATGTGTTTTCTCGGGTAACTTCCGTTTTTTTCTCTCGAATACGCAAAAGATTTGCGCGTCAATATAATTAAGAAGAAGGGTTTAAACATACAAACTACGCGCTTCTGACAAGCGCCCAGTTTCGAGAGATTGAACTAACATATGTTGAGAATGACAAGGTCACTATACTATTCGTCAGCGATGAGTTAAATTGTAGAATAAATTTAGGAAAAATAAACACACATACCAAGTCAAGAAAAATAACCTTGATTGCATACACATTGTCAGGTCCACCATCGTTGTCCATGCTGCTAACCACTTCATCTCGAGCTCCCGTATCCAAGCGGCGGTCCATCGGCGATCCGCCGAGTTCCATTGCCAGCAATTCTCCATGGCCTCACCACTCAATCCTATGAGGCTATGACCACCTCGTAGCCCTGTAGAGTCTACATCCTTTTTCCATAATCTCCCTAAGTCCCTGTGACGAAGGGAACCCTCAAGCTAACCCCAATAATACCAAACCTCTCCCTCTACCCGGTGACAAAAAGGGAAGCCTCAAACCAATCCTAATACCAAACCTCAGATCTCACAACCACAGTTTGCCATTGACTGACCACCATGCTCCAAATTCGAAGCGATATAATTTGAAGGATGTCTTATTTAAACATAATACAATAAAATGATATGATTATTGGAACTCCTAGATAGGTATGGCATACTTCCTGTGTCCATAAGTCAAAATTATTTTTGACTTTGACTATCTTTATAGCGAAGGGTAGCAACATCTATGACACTGGATATAAATATACTATGATTACATTTCATAGTATATATAATTATTTTATAGTGTGTACTAATGAAATATTATTTTATAGTGCATCTAATCATTATAATTTGGTATCATAAATAAATACTGGTGCTATTTTCTACCATCTCTCAATTCTAAATTATAAGATGTTTTGGCTTTTGTTATGAACTTAGACATCCATTATATCTAGATATATAGAAAAATCAATGTATCTAAGAAAGTCAAAACGTCTTATAATTTGGAACGGAGGGACGAGTATAAAACAACCAAACTTAATTAAGAAAGCTTAACTTGGAGCAACTCATAAAATTAATTTATTTTGTAGTAACTTAGGGAAATATACGCGCATGCTTATTTATGTGTGTATGACACTGCCAGAATTCAGAAGCAATTGCGTGTGCATGGTACTGGTACTACTGGTTAGGTGGTGCAATACTAGTAGATGACAAATTCGCATTCTACACACAGACCGAGTAGAATAATAGCACACACACAATTATACAATAATAAAATGATTGGCTGAGTTCATGCATAGTTGTCACGTAGCGCCTTGGACTTTGTGCTCTCAGCTGGGATGCTGGTTGGCTTTGAGTCAAGGTGAAGGAACAACTAAACGGCTTTCTTGGGCTGTCTTCGTCTTGCTTGGTATGAGAGAGCTGTATGGAGGTGGACGGACGATACACTACTGACTATTTCCAAGGTCAGCAGCCAGCGAGCAGCTCCCGTCAAATCCAAACATGCATTTTCACCGGCCTCTCCATGCATGCATATGAAATGCTTTGGTTGGACGCCCATGCATGTACGCAAAACACACATAATTAAGATGGTTTTCTTCGGATCACCTGTCCCACCCTCCCTAACCCCTAAAGCCTAAAGGTGCCCTCAATTGACGACTTCCTCTTGTTGCATCTTTTGATCTTCTCGCATCCACAAGTCTCTTTCCCGACACATTGTTGATTTTTTTTTGAAACATGACACATTATATTATTGTTGGTTTAATAATATATACTATATTCTTTTTCAATAGATCTGTAATAACTGAAGTTTCAGTTAGAGAGAAGAAGAATCCTCTTTAGTTCTGACATCTGGTCCTACACACTTTCTACTCTTCCATGCAGCTTACTCCCACTACCATCCAACAGTCCAAACATGCCTTGTAATGCTCTAAATCTTGTTGACCCAGTGTGATTACCTAATGCCAACTTAAGGGCCTATTTGGTAGAGCTCCTCTGGCTCCTGAATCTCTTTAAGAAATGATTATGTTGCTAAAAGTGATTCTTTAGGATAAACTCTATGTAAAAGTCATTCTATGCATAGAGTGAATAAGAAGAAGCTACATTTTTTAGCTCCCATCCCCCTAGTCTATTTTAAATAATTAATTTATGGAATTAGTATATAATTATTTCTATGTTAAAAAATATTTGGTTGAGTTCCTCTGGCCGGATTTAGCCCAGCTGAAACTAAGTTGTGCCAAATATGCCCTTAAAAGCAAACCATGCATTTGTCAGCCTAATTAGTAACCTAGCCCTGGCTATTAAGGGGAAGTGCATTTTTTTTTGCTCAGAGATTACAGATGCCTAGTCGCTCAACTAACTAGGATTAATAGCATAATGTCAATGCTTATGAATAAGCATCGGCCACGGAGACCTGATGAACAGTACATTTGAAAGTCAGACGACCATGCAACTTGTCCGTACAAAGGGGTCCTTGTATATCTGTTGACCAAAAAATTAATAAAAATAACATCACGTATATATATGTACCACTGTCACTAGACAATGTTCAGGAAAACAGCACTCACAAAAGTCCGTAGCTATCTAGTACACGATGTAAATTAAACAGCCCTATACATATATATTGTCTGTTGTTATCTGTAGACAAGAGTCGAAGATTATACGGCACACTTGTCAGAGGAACTCGCTATATATACGTACGTCATGCTGCCACCTAGTGTAGAGACCCGTATATACGGCAGAATATATCGTAGAGGACCTCATGGGCTTAATTAAAAAGGCTAAAGCATTGACATGTTGCTGCAAACAAATATATTTGTCATGTGAACATTTAATTTAACAGCTGCTGATATAATTAACCAACATGTTTCCAGGTACATCTTACATATTCTAGTAGTCCCCACTTATATAAATGCATGTTTTTTATAGCGTATAGCATACCAGCTACTACACGTACGTGTTCAGGCTATATATTGGACATATATGTAAATCTTTGACCTAGTTAAGCACGTAGGTGTAGTATATTCTCTATCTCTAGTCTACTACATACCATCGTCACCTGCTACGTACTGCTAGTGCTAGGTAAGAAGTTACAAGTAACATCAAGAACAGTGGCACAGCATGCAGAAAGTTGTTTGCAGCTCGATCGTGGAAGATTTGCAGATCTCTGGAGCTCATTATAAAAGGCTGTAGGTGTGTTCTACTCCATGCATGATGCTCTTTCTTAATCTCACAAAATGCATGATCGAGAGAAGACTCGCCTTTATGCATATACTACATAATCCATGACGTCACATCAGGCTGCTTGCACTCAGTTCTACTTCTAACATGCATGTATGGAAGTTTCAGACTTTCGTAGCATATGCTCAGTCTGGTCGTAATGAGGCTAATAATAATTTGATATTCTGGAGTTAGATACATCGAGGGGGTGTTTGGCAGGGCTCTTTTGGAGGAGCCAGAGCCATTTTAGAGGAGCCACAACGGCTCCTCTGTTTTTCATGGAAAAACAGTTCTTCCTACAGAATGTTTGGTAAGGAGCCTTACCAATCAGGCTCTAAATTTATACAATATACAATGTCGTAAAAAAAGACTCACTTACATATGCTAAAAAAGAGAAAGATAACCAGATGAATAGAATGCATATGTATACAACTAAAAAAAATCCACAGATAATAATCTTCTCTTGGTACCAACAAGTACCTAGACCTTGCACTGGAAATGTTAAATGTGTGAGTAGAGCTATATCCTGGCATGCAATTTAAGGGGTTGAAATATTCAATACAAAATTACAAAATGGTGATAAAAAAGATAGCTATCTATATATACTCGCAAATGAGTGTGTAGTTTAGTGGTAGAGAAGTGTTACATGGTCCTAGGTTCTAACATTCAAAGACACTATTTTCTTTTACCATTAAGGGCGTGTTTGGATCCCATGGACTAACAACTAGTTAGCTAAAGTTTAGCATATGAGGATCCAAACAGATAGACTAGTGGATGGGTTAACAACTAGTCTAAGCCTGAACTAGTTGTTAGTTCACTAGTCCATCTAACCCAAATATTGATGGCTAAACTCTATACCGATTGGAAAAAGACACCGCTTGCCCCTTCGTAACTGCGTCCGCCGGCGCTTTCTTCCACGCGCTTGTCTCCTCCCCGCGTTTCCTCGGCCTTCACCGCCGCTCGCGGCAACGGGACCCGGTGTCGTCCTCGGGCAACTCCTCGGCCCCGCTACGCGACACGGGCGCCGGCCAACGCCGCAGCCACACCACCTAGTTGATCGTCCAGGGCAAGGTGCGAGAGATCTCTGTGGATCTCGTGGCCCGCGGCAGGGTGTCCCTGACCCAGGAATATGGCTAAGGCCCACTCTACACGTTAAATAAACTACACTTGCTAATTAACTCTCTTGCGCTTTTGTCCTCGCTTCGTGCAAAAGGATTGATCCGGAGTTAACAGCCTCCCAGGTCCAGGCTTTTGACTTGGTTTAGTTCTTCTTCAACTTTTGATGTGGTACTAAAGTTCGGTCGTAACAGTACCACATAAACTCGGCCCAGCCCACAACCTGCCGGTGCTACAGTATTGGGCCTCATTCCACTTGGTCTCACATACTCCCCCATTTAGGAAATTCGACATCCTCGTCGAACGCTGAACCAAGCTACCTAGCAGGACAAATGTTCAGGACCGACTCTCTTGGCCACGTTCGTATTTCCAGTTTCTCGGCCCAAGTGTCATGCCCTCACAGGAGCAATGCACAACCTGTCTAGGCTTCCAGACCATACGCAACCGTGAAATCGCGAGAGTTGGCTCTGATTACCATTTGTAACGCCCTGACCCAGGAAGACGGCTAAGGCCCACTCTACACATTCGAAAGGTCGTAATATGGCTAGAGGGGGGGGGGTGAATAGCCTATTTAAAATCTACAAGATTACTAGAGCAATTTGATTAGTATGACAAATAGCAAAATGCAAACTTGCTCTAGCTCTACAAGGGTTGCAAGCCACCTATCCAACAATTCTAGTTACTATGATCACTATGTACACAAGAAGCTATGTTGCTACTCACTAAGAGCTCTCAAACTTGCTACACTAAAGAGTTCCACTAGATGAACTTTAACTACAAGGCAAGCTCTCAATTCTAGTTATACTAAAGAGCTTGCTACAACTAGTTTGCGGGAATGTAAATGAGTGAGTAGGGTGATTATACCGCTGCATAGAGGAGTGAACTAATCACAAGATGAATACCAATTCAATCACCGGGAGAATACCAAAAGGCAAGAGACAACCAATTTTCTCCCAAGGTTCACATGCTTACCGGCACGCTACGTCCCCATTATGTCGACCAACACTTGGTGGTTCGACGGCTAATAGGTATCACACACCTAGCCCACCACAAGAGGCCCGCAAGAACCTACCCACAAATGAGGTTACTCAATGACATGAGCAATTCACTAGAGCTACCTTGTGGCTCTTCATCGGGGAAGGTGCAAGACCCCTCACAATCACCGGAGCCGGCCACAAACAATCACCAACATGTGCCGAAGCTCCTCCACTGCTCCAAGCCGTCTAGGTGGTGGCAACCACCAAGAGAAACAAGAAATTCATAGCCACAACAATTCCCAAGTGCCACTAGATGCAATCACTAAAGCAAATGCACTTGGAATCACTCCCGATCTCACTATGATGATGAATCAATGATGGAGATGAGTGAGAGGTGTTTGCTTAGGCTCACAAGGATGTCAAGTATGTCAAAATGCCAAGAGAGTGAGCCTAGGGCCGACCAAACACTATCTATAAAGCCCTTCAAACAAATAGAGCTATTAGGGTCAAGAGAGGGCGCTCTGCACACTGACCGGACGTGCCGGTCGAGATGACCGGACACGCATGCCTCAATGTCTAGTCGCTGGATGGCCTCCATGTGTTGCCCTTTCAAATATCAGCCACTGGATCTCAATGACTATTTTCTAAATGTGTGAACAGTTAAGTCATGACCGGACTCAACGCTCTAGTGCCCGGACTCTCAACACGGTGGCGTCTGATCATTTACAGAAAGGTTCCAGAGCTAGAAATTACCGACCGGACATGTCCAGTCAATGCTTACCTGACATGCCCCAGCGTCTGGCCCTTTCACTGCTTAGCAGCGCACTCCTGAGGTGCTGACGCCAGCGTACGTCACACTTGACCTGACGTGACCCCTACGCGTCCGGTCATGAATACAGTGTAGGGTCTGGTCACCACCGAGCATAGCTTCTCCTCTGCGCTAATTGATCGGACGCGCCTGGGGTGAGTTCGGTCACCCTAAGGCCAGAGTCCGGTCGAAGACTTTCTCCTCTTTTCCTTTTTCTAAGTCCTCAACCTTTTCATCCTTGCTTCCAAGTAGCTAACCACAAAGTGTAGAACTTGTGTGCATGTGTGTTAGCATTTTCGCAAGCATTTTTCAAGGGTTAAATGTTAGCACACTAGGTCCCTAATGCATATGCAAGAATCATGCCACCTAGTGGCACTCGATAAACCATTTAGCCAAAGAATTCCCCTCTTTATAGTACGGCTATCGATCCTAAATGTGATCACACTCTCTATAGTGTCTTGATCACCAAAACCAAAACCCTAAGCAATACCTTTGCCTTGATCTCCATAGGGTTTTTGTTTTTCTCTTTCTTCTTTTGCAATTTGAGCACTTGATCACCTTTTGGTCATCATCATCCACCATGATCATCTTCAACACATGTCCATCTCCATCTCCATCTCCATCTCCATCTCCATGGACTTCATCACCATGCTCCATCACTTGGAATGTACCAACCTTGCTCACATGACACTCATGACAAGGGTTAGTACTTAGGTTTCATCAATTAGCCAAAACCAAACTAGGGCTTTCAATCTCCCCCTTTTTGGTAATTGATGACAGCCTTTTCACAAAGATATGCAATAAATTCTTTTTGGATTCAAGTCACTTTCCCAAGCATATTACCATGTGTAAAGATTATGGACAAGTTTCATCAACCGAAATTGGTAGTATTAGCTCCCTCTACATATGTGCTAAGAGTTTGGATTTGAAAGCTTGCACATATGCATGGATAGAAAGTTCTAGAGAGTAATAGCTACCAAATGATGCTAAGGTGTAACGGATGGACCTTTAAAGTGTGATACAAATCAGAGTTGCCATTTGAACACCATCCTTAGCACCATGATTTTCTAGATACCACTTAAAGAACAACAAAGAACTAGATACCTCGTGAGATCAAAATTATAAGCAAGGTTCTAGTACTACTTGTAAGAATAATTCAAGTGTCTAGCTTTCCTATGCATGCTAGTTTTTCATTTTATGATCTAGCATACACTCCCCGTCTTAATTGATCCCCTTCCTTTCACCTATCTTACTATCTTTGATTTCTCTCCCCCTTTTGCTTACCTTTGGGAATTACTTCTCCCCCTTTGTCATCAATGACCACAAAAAGATGAGCTTATTTTTTTAGATAAGTTGTGTGAAACCATGATAAGTGAGGACCATCTTCCAATTTGGTTCAATCTAGAGCACTTGCAAAAGATATTTAACTCGGTTTGATCCAAGGGCAAGCTTCTTCACACCTCCAAATAAGGGTTATCATGTACCATGTTGAGTTAAACACTTATAGCTCATTTTCTAGATCAAATATTAGGTTCACAATCCCACAAACATGTTATATGCTACCACTAGATCATTTCAAGCATACAAGCAATAGTGGTACCATACAATCATCAAATTCATTTGATTTTCATGAATGAGCCTATTTAATCATGAGGAGTGACTAGATGAACTAAACAAGTCCTTAGCAATTGATGAATGACATGTCAATCAACTTTACCTTGTTTTGCTCGAAGGAGAGGCATGTCATATAATGGGGGTGCATCAACACATATTGGAGAAGTCAAGTATGTTCAATTCATTCCTTAGCTTGCAAAATCTCTTCTCATCAAGCGGGTTGATGAAGATATCGGCAAGTTGATCATCGGTGCCCACACTCTCAATACAAATGCCCCCCTTTTATTAGTGATCTCTTATAAAATGATGGCGGACATTTATGTGCTTTGTTCTTGAATGCTGAACCGGATTGTTGGTGAGCTTCACGGCACTCTCATTGTCACAAAGCAATGGCACTTGTTTGAACTTGATTCCAAAATCACTCAAAGTAGCCTTCATCCATAGTAATTGTGGACAACAACTATCGGCCGAAATGTACTCCGCTTCGGAGGTTGAAAGTGCTACACTATTTTGCTTCTTTGATGACCAAGACACAAGTAATCTTCCCAATAGTTGACATGTGCCTGATGTGCTCTTTCTCTCAACTTTGCATCCCACATAATCGGAGTCCGAATATCCAATCAACTCAAATCTTGCTCCTTTGGGATACCACAATCCAACATTTTATGTATGCTTTAAGTACCTCAATATTCTCTTTGTTGCTTTCAAATGACTCTCTCTTGGTGAGGCTTGAAATCTAGCACACATGCATACACTAAACATTACATCTAGTCTTGATGCGGTCACATAGAGTAGGCTTCAATCATAGACCGATACATCTTTTGATCCACCATGTTGCCACTAGCATCACTATCCAAGTTTCCATTTATCCTCATTGGTGTACTAATAGCTTTGCTTTCATCCATGCCAAACCTCTTGAGCATGTCTTTGATGTACTTGCCTTGACTTACAAATGTGCCATTCTTCATTTGCTTAAGTTGAAGACCAAGGAAGTAACTAAGCTCTCTAATCATGGACATTTCAAACTCACTTGCCATCATCTTTCCAAACTCCTCACAAAGATCTTGATTGGTTGGTCCAAATATGATATCATCAACATAGATTTATAACACAAATAAGTCATTGCCTAGCTTCTTGGTGAAGGGAGTGGTGTCAACCTTACCTATCTTGAACCCTTTAGAGAGCAAGAAATCTCTCAATCTCTCATACCATGGTCTAGGTGCTTGTTTCAATCCATACAAAGCCTTTTACAACATGTAGACATGGTTGGGCTTCTTCTCATCTTCAAAACCGAGAGGTTGCTCAACATACACAAGCTCATTGATGTACCCATTGAGAAATACACTCTTCACATCCATTTGGTATAACTTGATGTCAAGGGCACAAGCATAGGCTAACAAGATCCTAATTGCTTCCAATCTTGCAACCGGGGCATATATTTCTTCAAAGTCAAGACCTTCAACTTGAGTGTAACCTTGAGCCACTAATCTTGCTTTGTTCCTTACAACTATCCCATCTTGATCTTGCTTGTTCTAGAAGACCCATTTTGTTCCAATCACATTATGATCCTTAGGTCTCTCAAATAACTCTCATACTTGATTTCTTGTGAAGTTGTTTAGCTCTTCAAGCATAGCATTTACCTAATCAACATCCTTCAAAGCTTCATCTATCTTCTTTGGTTCAATGGATGAGATAAATAAGAAGTGTTCACAAAATGATACCAATCTTGATCTTGTTTGCACACCTCTAGAGATATCACCAATTATAGAGTCCAATGGATGATCTCTTACACATTGGTTGGTTGGAGCACTTGCACTTGATTGCTTGCATTTGATTGATTATTTGGTTGAGATGATGTACTAGCCACTTGTTGTTGATCTTGCACTTTGTCATCACTAGCACTTGCTTGATCATGATCATGGGAACCATTAGCTTGCACATTTGAGTTAGAGACAGTGTTCGCCTAAACGGCCTAAATGGCCGATTAAATGGCCACTAAATGGTAAATGGTGGTAAACTGTTTTGTTTAGGGGGTAAACGGAAATTAAACAGTTGACCGTTTAAACGGTCAAAAAACGGGAAAATGGTCTAAACGGCCTAAACGGTATTAAACGGGCTAAATAGTTGTTTAAATGGCTGTTTAGGCGAACACGAGGTAAATCTAGTTCAGTTTTGTATGGATAAATTTGTATACTTAAGTTTATTATATTTATAAATGTGTACACTTGATATGTTACATGCATAAATATCTATATTTGGTTCTTTTCACATGCATAAATATATATACATACCAAAATAATTGATTTTTACTCGGATAAATATGTATAAATGCTAGAATACTTGATTTTTTACATGCACATATATAATTATATGCATTTTTTAAAGTACAAAACCGTTTAGACTGTTTAACTTCGTTTAAACACAGTGTAAACAGCCTAAACGTTAAACGAAGGACGACCGTGTAAAGATCGTTTACCGTTTAGGAAAACATTGGTTAGAGAGCAGTTGATTCTTGTCATCTTCAACATCAATCACCTCTCTAGGCCTTATATCACCAATGTCCATGTTCTTCATTGCATTGGCCAATTGAGTGCCTCTCAAATCATTTAGATTCTCATCTTCCTCTTGGGAACCATTGGTTTCATCAAATTCCATATCATGAACCTCTTCAAAAGTACCACTAGCTAAATTCCAAACTCTATAAGCCTTGTAGTAGTGGAGTATGAAAGGGACCATGACGCCTAAGAGGGGGGGGGGTGAATTAGGCAACTTAAAAGTCTAACTCTAAACTATGGCCTCTTTTTCTATTCTTAGCAAAACATATGCAAAAGATAAACTATCTAAATATGCAACTATGGTTTTGCTAGCGTGTTGCTATCTCTACTGCAAAAGGAGTTATGCAAACAATGTAAATGCAAAAGCTAAAGAGTAAGGTAGAGATATGCAAACTCCTGCCGATGACTCTGGTATTTTTACTGAGGTATCGAGAAGCGCGCAAGTTTCCCCCAAGCCGTCGTTGGAGCCCCTCGCAAGGAATCCCTCGCAAGGGCCAAGCTCCTGGGAGGGCGGCAAGGTGCTGAGCTCGGCACGGTCCTGGGTGGTGGCGTGGGGAGCAGGATGAAGACGCATGCGAGCAAGCAGAGGGAGGCGAAGGAAGCAAGGAGTGACCGACGGACACGGTAGCAGAAATAGAAAAAAAGAAGGGGGCAACATCACGTGGTTCAGCCGAACTTGGCAGACAAACAGAGGCAACAGCAGCCTCACGGAGATGACCTGGCACAGACATGTCGGTGATGGCAACAAACCCACGTACACGGTGACAGGGGAAGAACCGGGGCAAGGACAAGCAAGGACAGACCGTAGAGCCAGGCAAGATAAGGCCGAGACAGTAGAAATAGAAAAGAAGGAAGAAAACAACATGAGTGACCTAGCCAACTTCAATAACGCCAGGACAGTGTGGCGTGCTTCGACGGCTTTGCAGATCGACAGGACAATAAAGGCAGACTGCAGTATCGTTCCATCGGTGATATCTAGCGAGTCCACGTACATGGCAACATGGTCCGACAACGCGATGCAACGTTAATAATTCGGATGCTAGATTTATTCAGAGCAGGGGAGGGACACACCACCATACTCAAGCATCCAGAACGACAGTGAGACAAGGACAACAGTGGCATGGCTTCACCTCAATAACGCACGCCAGAGCACGGATACGAGAGATCAAGCAGTAGCTGAACGTATGGGCCTCGCGTGGCTCTGCTGGTTGCCTGCCTACGCGTGAAATGACTCGACACGGATGTGAACAGTGATACGTCATCGGCAACTCTAAATCCTATCAACTTTCATCAGTAGACATTTCACGCGATAGCTCATACTCCATACCAAGCCATGGAACAAAATATTAGGGTGTTATATAATTATTTCGCGTAAAACAAATCACCACAAACAACACTTTAAAATATAATTTCCAATTTTTACCATTGATGCGAAAAGCTGGTTTTTAAAATTTTAACTTCGATGAACTTATTTACGAAATTTTTTACTTAGGCCTAAATCACGGTGCTAAACAAGATCGTAACACCAGGGGTGTTACAAGGAACTAGATGCTGATTGAAATTTCAAGAAATTAAATCTAGTTACCTAACATGGGAAGGGAAATTTGGGTCCATTGTATTCACTAATACACTTGGCAATTACTTTGTCCATAACGATGCACCCCATGAAATGCACCCATACTTCACCAAGTCTCCAAATTCCTCGAAGTCCATCAGACTTCTCACTTCCCTTTCGGGATCCAAACCTTCTTAGTACTCTTAATATTTGAAATGATTTCCTTTGGCACCCAAAAGCGTTTGACCCCATTGTTGGCTTTCTTGTTCACCTTGATGGACACCACCTTGTTATTTTTCTTCTTCTTCAAGAGATAAGGTGTGGAGGCCTTTTTGTTCACCCTGTTGGTGTTGGTGTTGGTGTTGGTGTTGGAGAGCTTGCTTGTTTCCTTTTTGTTTTTCTCTTTCTTCTTAGCTCCTCCCCCATTCTTCACCTTGCACTCATAGGACTTGTGGCCTTCCTTGTGGCATACATAGCAAACCACGATTTGTCCTTCATCAAGCTTCTTCACTTCCTTTACGGTGTTATCTTGATGAAGTTGAGCTTGCTCCATTTTGCCTCTTACTTGAGTCAAGTCCTTGGTACGGCGAGTCATTTCTTGCTTGAGTTGCTCATTCTCCATTGCAACCTCATGTGTGCATGTATCTACAACAACTTTCTCAACACAAACTTGGTTGCACAAGGATGAGTCTAAACATAAATCATTGTAAGAAGTAGAAGCATCCTTTTTAGGCATGCCAAAGATAGAACTTTTCTGTTTAGGTGCCTCCATGGGGGTAGAACCGATGGCTTCATGATTAGCAACTTTATTAGTTAGATCATCACAATGTTTACACATAGTTTCCATTTTATCAAGTAAACTTTTATAAGCATCTTGTGAGTTAGCTAACTTTTTCTTTACAAGTTGCTCATCATTGATTGTGCAATTATTTGTGTTTGCACTAGTCTCAAGTTGCTCAAATTTAGTAGATAGTTTCATATTAAGATTGACAAAAGTTTCATATTGTTCAAGCAAAGTAGCATAAGCTTGTTGAGATCTATCTAATTTTTCTTTTAATTTTTCAAGCTTCTTTTGTTGACTAGTGCAAACTTTAGCAAAGTTAAGATTTTCTTGCACAATTTCATCATAAGAAGGTAGCTCATCATCACTATCACTATTATTGTCGCTATCACTAGGGATAGGTTTTTTGTTACCTTGTGCCATAAGGCACACACGTGAAGTGCTTGATGATGAGTGCTTGTACCCTCGCCTCTTGTGATGGTCTTCTTCTTCACTTGAAGAATCATCCCATGATCTTATTGATGTGAGGGCTTTATCCTTGCACACCTTCTTCTTTGTCTTGGGTGTGGTCTTGTTTGGACAAACTTCCACAAAGTGTCCCAACTCACCGCATCCATAGTATCCTTTCTTTCTTTGCTCATTTCTTTGATTGGTGAAAATGAAATCTTAAATTTGGATGGGCACACTCTTGACATTGAGCCTTTGGATCATCTTTTCCACCTTGTTGATAAGTTTGATTGATTCTTCGTCAAGGTCAGAGGTGGAGAAGGAAGATTGATCATCATCACTTGAATCATCATCATCATCATCATCATCATCATCTTCTTCTTCTTCACTTAAGGAGCTTGAGCTTGTCTCAACTTGCTTGCCCTTCATCTTCTTGTGCTCACTAAAAGCGAGAGCTTTGCCTTTGCTTGATGAAGAGGCTTCTTCATGACCCATTTTCCGTGACATTTCAAATGTCACTATCTTGCCAATGACTATGGCCGGGGTCATAGTGCTCAAGTCCTCCATATTGTGAAGGATGGTGATGATGCTTGCATATTTCTCTTGTGGTAGCATGGAGATGATCTTCCTCATGATGTCCGCATCATCTAGCTTCATTAATACTATTGAATGGAGCTCATTGATAATTAGATTCAAATGACAATACATATCACGAACAAGCTCATCATCATTCATTTTAAAGGAACCATAATTTTGTTTAGCTAGACAATATTTTTGCTCACGGATATTAGTTGTGTCGTCATGGAGCTCTTGGAGTTTTAACCAAATTTCATGTGTCGTATTTAAAGTGAACACTTGGTTAAACACATCCATGCTAAAAGATTCAAACAAGCAATTTTTAGCTCTAGCATTTAAATGAATTTCTTTTTCTTCACTCTTTGTGGGTTTATCGGAATTCTTAATGGGTTTCATCCCGTCACGAGTGACTCTCCAAACACCCCAATCTACTGCTTCAAGGTGACAAGCCATTCTAGCTTTATAGTAGGGGAAGTTATTGTTGTCAAAGTGCGGAGGCCTAGAGGTATTCATCCCAACCACTCTAAATAATGTCGGCTCAACGACGGTGAAGTCAAAGGTCCAAATTGAGCCAACCGGCTCTGATACCAATTGAAAGGGACCATGACACCTAAGAGGGGGGTGAATTAGGCAACTTAAAAGTTTAACTCTAAACTATGACCTCTTTTCTATTCTTAGCAAAACCTATGCAAAAGATAAATTATCTAAATGTGCAACTATGATTTTGCTAGCGTGTTGCTATATCTACCGCAAAAGAAGTTATGCAAACAATATAAATACAGAAGCTAAAGAGTAAGGTAAAGATATACAAACTCCCATCGATGACTCTGGTATTTTTACCGAGGTATCGAGAAGCGCGCAAACTTCCCCCAAGCCGTCGTTGGAGCCCCTCGCAAGGAATCCCTCGTAAGGGCCAAGCTCTCGGTCGGGTAACTTCATGGATTTCCCGGGGCCTTCTCCACACGCAAGTGGGTCTCTGGTGTGCCTTCCACCAAGCCTCTCCCAGACCGCTCCCCGCCGTCTTCACTGTCAAGCTTCCGGCTGAACCACCGTGGGCCTTGTTCCCTTTGGTACACGGTGGTGGCCACACCACAAACACGGTTGATGTGATCTTACAAGACTACAAGCCCCTCCGATGTATAACAATGGTGCGCGCAAGCACCGAGTGGTAAGAGGTATGCAAACCTCACTAAACACTAGGCCTAAACCTAGAGCAAGCGCATAAGTGGTGGTCTAATCAACCTAAACACTTCGCAAAGCACCTACGCTAATCACCTAATGAATCATAAAAATAGTTTATCAATACCCTTGGTATATTTCCTCAGCTCCACCCTACTCAAATGACTGGTTGGGGGTCTATTTATAAGCCCCACTGAGAAAGTAGCTGTTGGGGACGAAACCCACATTTCTGCTACTAACCAGACGCTGATCACGTCCTGATCGCACATGTCCAGTCGTCCTGACTGTTGAGCGCGCACGCTGATCGAACTCTGGGCTAAGTCCGGTCATCATTGGTCGAACATGTCCAGTCGCACTGGCGCCGCTCTAGAACCTCTTTGGAAATGATCAGACGCTGCACTTCGTGCATCTGGTCGTCCAGTGCCACTACGTCCGGTCACGCTAAAAACATTGCCATGATGATGAACAGTGTCACCGATGCGTCCGATCACTACTTCACACAGCATCTGATCACTGTTGCTCAGCGTCCGGTCATAGCTGCCGACGCCTGGTGTTGCCGAGCAACGGATCGGACGCGTTTGGTCCTTATTAGGACAACGTCCGGTCACCTCTGCCGAGCTTGTTTCTTTGTGATCTTGTGTCCGGATTGGTTCCCATCTTCGTGCTTGGACTTTGCTTGATATCTTGGGTCTTCTCTTGTGCTTCTAGGGTCTTGCTTATGGTGTTGATCGTGGGATCATCATGTCGCCTTCGTCCAAGTCATGTCTTGCATCCTATTAAACTACAAAACAATTACTTGCAAATTCATTATTCCAATTTGGTTGTGTTGGTCATCAAACACCAAAATCCAAAGCAAATGGGCCTAGGGTCTATTTTTCTTACAATCTCCCCCTTTTTAGTGATTGATGACAACACGACCAAAACAAGCAAATAATAAAAAGTTTGGAATTTAAAAACTATTTACTTGCTAGGATGCAATGCAAAGGGCAAGGTTATATGATGCTAAAAGATACCACAGGTAAACATCTTTGGAAACTTATCTTACCCTTACAAAAGTCCCCATGTGGCATTATAGATTTAAGCCTCCCCCTAACTCCATAATCCACTATCCTCCCTTTCTCGGACTGTTACCACTTATAAATTATTATGACCGGGCTTGCTTTTGGTCCTATAAATTCTCCCCCTTTGGAATCAAACACCAAAAAGGAAGACATTAGTTGCACAAAGGAGGGTCAAATTTTGTGATACTTTGAATGTGGAGTGGAATAGGTCACAAAATTTGACTCTCACATTACATAGATTAAGCTCCCCCTAAATATATGCATACATATGATGGAGAATGTAGTTTATGTATAATTGGCAAATTAATACTCAAGAGAGTTTAATCTATATAATACATGGAGAAAGCATATAAATACCAAAGTGAAATCAACATGATGATATCGGTTTAGAAATACCACATGTGGAAATCAATTTGATTTATACCACCTACAATAGTTGGTGGATATTTGAAGTATGATGCTTAACTCCAGGGACTCCATTTTCCTTGCAATGAGACTACTACACACATGATAAGCTTGAAAAGGTATTAGTCTCAAAGCATCCAACTTGTAGAGTAACCTCCCCCTAAATTTGTACACACAAGTATGCAATACTTGTAGGAGACATGCACATTGATTTTAGAATAAAAAATACCACTTGAAAGATGACATCACATGAATGTGAGAATCATTTTTGAAGGTGATATTCTAGAGAAATTGTCTACAATTTGGACTTTGGCACATATTAGATGAATAATTATAAAACAAGCTATGTGCCGTGCTCCTAAACAATTTAAACCATATAGGTTTTCTCCAAGGGTTAAGAATGAAACCGAGCAAGCCTACCATAAGATATACCTAGTGTATGCAAGACAAAAGATTAAACATACAAATGCAAATGTAGGCATGAAAAGGAATGTGGTAGAACCGCCTAA